>NC_060176.1:33385956-33691956 GCF_021184085.1 Oncorhynchus gorbuscha | reverse complement strand
AACACAATAGATCTGGTAGAAGAAAATAGAAAGAAAGAGCATATGTTTTCTTTTTTGTAGCATCATCTTTCATATGTACTAGAATAGCCAAACAGTCAGATAGGATGCTGGGGATAATTTTGATGGATAACACAAGAGGGCAACTGTAGTTGTCAAAGTTTCGACTGATAACATCAGGAATGGGTGAGCTACATGACATTTTGCATGAAGTCACCCAGGTGTCCCACACAAGTTGCCCAAATGTACCCAAGTGGCCAAATTGGTGAAATTCTATATAACTATATACAACAGTGCAAATAACTATATACAACATATCAAATAGCAATTCTAACACACAAAAACAATTATATAAAAATGTTTAAAATATATACATTTGATTTTTTTTTTATTTTTTTTTAAACAGGGGTAGAACCTTTGGAAGACCCTCAGTCCTCTACACAATATTTTGGTGCTGGTGCCATGTCCCATAGCAGTCTCTTTCTGCTGTAAAGCAGAGGCAAACCAAACAAGTGGTGCAGGTGATGGGGGACTTCATGTGACAAAGAACACAACGACGCCCGTGCCCTTTTGGCCCTGAGGCACATTCATGCCTGCAGTTATGAACTTTGGCATATGAACACACTGGTGGCAGGAGTAGAGGTGGCAGAGTTAGAGGGGGCAGAATGTGATGCAGTGGACTTCGTGCTATAGCCAGCAAGCTCCTGGATGAGCAGCTCCCTGAAGGCTAGCTGTGAGATGGGGGGCTGTGCACAGCTCTTCGCCATTTCCTTCTGCAGGATGAAGGAATTCACCACAGCAATGTCAATGAAATGGTAAAACAATGTATTGTACCATTTCTTTGTCTTGTGGAGAACATTGTAGTACCCTATCAGTGCGTCTGATAGGTCTACACCTCCCATACCCTTGTTGTAATCCTTGATAGCTGCAGGAATGGGGACATTTTTGGTGGTCCATGCCCCAGTAGTGTCCTTCACACGCTTGACGACGTGATCGCCACTGAAGGACTTGTGGATAGTGGAGTACATCACCACCTCTCTGGTATCCATCCACTTCACAAACAGCAGGCCATCTTCACGGATCCATCGCATGGTACCCCGCTTAGGCATGTCGTTCACCTTTGTCTTCGGAAAGCCCACTCTGTTGGTCCGAATGGTGCCACAAGCCCACACCTCCAGCTCCTCAGGTCTGCAAACAGGGTAGGGCTTGTGTAAAAGTTGTCCACAAAGTTTGTAGCCCTTCCCCATCAGTTGAAAATCCAATAACTCCATGACGGAATCGTAACTGTGTCCCTTACCAGTCGCAAAACTGCTTTTCCCCTCATAAACCAAAAAGTTGCATGTGTATGCACACACACAATCAGCAAAAACAAACAGCTTGTAACCCCATTTTGTTGGTTTGTTACGCTTGTATGTATTGTTATGTATTGTTTTAGGCCAATTCCGGCCTTTGAGGCTACCATCTTCTCATCTATGGACAAGTTCTGGGTGGGCTGAAAATTGTCTTGCAGGCCTCAACCATGCTGGGGTTGCCTGTCAAACCTTGCGATGCCTCTCCTCCTGTCATTCTCCTCATCAACTTCTGGGTCACTGATGTGAAGCACCTGTGAGATATTTAGAAACCTTGTAGAGGACATGACAGTGTGAGGGAAAGGCAGTTGATAGAGTGGGGATGTTTTCCAGTAATCCTTTAGGGTTTTTAACTTCACCATTCCCATGTAAATTACCAGTGAAAGGTAGTAGAAAAGGTCTGACATGGAAATGGGCTTCCATGCCTCTTTCTTTCCTGCTTGCTTCTTAGCCCCATATTTGTTTGTATTTACACACCAGGGAATCATCAACTGACGGGGTGAAAAACAGTTGAAAAAGTTGCATGGGTCTGTATTTCAAGGTCATGTCCAGCTGAGGTCCTGGTGGCCTTTTTGGTCTGAATATTGGAGGACGTTGCTCCACATCCTCCTCCAACACAGAGTGCCATTGCCCCTCTTCCTCTCTGCCAACAGGTTCCACACTTCCCTTCCTCCGCTTCTTTGTTTGTCTTCACACCTCTAGATGGCCGGGCGGTGGTAGGTGTGGAGCCGGAGACAGCAGGGGTCCGGCTTGATGAACCCGCTTCAGTGGGGGATGGGCACCTTGGCACCGGGGCTCCCAGTCGAAGTCGCTATCACTGTGAAAGAAAACATTTAAAGAACTATTTATGTATGAGCCTTTTATCATCACGTAAAATAAACATATGTATTGTATAGAGCAGAGGGAACAGTCACTAAGGTGAAGTGCTGTTCCATTCAACGAATGAAGTTCGTCACGCGTGCGTTTTATGAACAAGTGATGGTGGTCCAACCCATAACCATCACATACTGGCGTTTACCTCAGCTCATTGGCTATCTACCAAGCTAGATTTCAAGAAGATCAGTGGTCATTGGGCAGAAATACAGTCAATCAACAAAACTTTGCTAATATTATTGGTGTGCAATGAGGTCATTGCTCGTTGTCTTCAAATCAGTTCATTTCGGTCAACACGCCCCGCAAAAAGAACAATAAAGTATGGCTGTGTTACAAACATCCAGAGGATTGTAATGAAACTAACCATGACTAGATAAACAATTGTTTAGTGTGTGTAATTACGTTGAATGCTTCGTCAAAAGTTGATAGAGATGGAATTCACGACACAAGCGGTTTACAAAATGTTTCGTGTTAGGCTATAAAAATGGATTTTATCAAAGAAAACTGCACTTCCTTTAATCATTGGGCCCTCAGGAGGAGAAATAAGAGCAAGATATCAGAATGTAAGTCATGTTACCTTCAGATGTGAATATGTCAAACCTGTCATGGCGGGAAAAGTTTGTTGTTGATTGCGTAGATGAGTAGCAGGCCGTTGAATTTGGGCATGCATTTCATCCGGACGTGAAAAAACTGCCCCCTGTCACCAAGAAGAAGACTATAAGAAATTATTTTTATTTTTTGATCCAAAGCCATGAATGAGTGAGTCACTCAGCTTTTTGTAGGTGCTGCTATATGATTGCCATCAACTTGATGATAATATATAATGACATTTGAGGTTATTTCGTTTTCAAAAAAACGATAGTGAGCTATTGTAATCTGAAAAAGGCCAAAATAATATTTGTCAAGGCCAAAACATTTATTTCTGTTTTTAGAGGGAGGGAAACGCTTGGCCAATTGCCGCCGCCCATAAAGGTGAAAATATAGCCCTGCTTAATAGCCATATAATGGAGCTGTACAATGTGACCGTGTGTGTTTTGAGAGAATTTTCATCATTATTTTATTAACGAAAGCATAACGATGGACATGAAGAAATAAACTACTGTACAGTGTATGCTTTTACATTAAAGATAGTAAAGCATTTAAAGCAAGGTATAAGCCACCTGCATTTGTTTATTAGGCTACTGTGCAGTAAAAAGTAAAAATTGCCTACAGTACATACTGTAATAAAATAGGAAAGTGCCTAATTCCTTACATAAGGGAGAGCAGGCCATGTCCAGACCTTTTCTTTTACCTCAAGTACACGTTAACCCGCTCTTTAATGCCTTTTCTGGTTGCATCAGTCGTGGACAGAAACTTCTGAGACAGTATTAATGATGAACACACAGAGGTTCACTGGTAAGCCACATTTGTCTCTGGATCTATCCCAGTTGGTATTCTGTGCCCACTCGTGATATCTCTCTCTTCGGTTACACTTCCTTGGAATAGCAGAACAGCGCAATGGTCTGGACGGCCCTTGCTATGGCTGGTGAACAGTTGGTCAAGTTCTGTTGTCAGAAGAGGAATGGAACTGACGACCCGACGAACCCGCCAGGTTTGTTGACTCTGCCTGTTGGAGGTGGAGTTCCATAGCTCACGTGTGCCTGGCATGGATTGTGACTCCATCGCGTTCCTCGCCCACTTCAACGTGTCATTCCCCCCTGACTCTCCGCCAATGGCGTCTGGCTCTGGACCAATGCATCAGCTGTCTCCCTAATTTTTACACCCTGCTTTTCTAAATCTAGTCTAACCAATACACAAATGGAGATTCAGTGAAAATAAAAATAAAAATCTCATTGATTTATCGAGACCAGTCCCTATGCTTGTTCCAGAGCAAAGAGTGCTAAAATAGTTGTAGGCTATTGCTTGTAACTTCAATACGCTCTTTAAATAAATAAGACCTACACCACTTTTAACAGCACGTTACTCAATACTAGTGAGACTCATGTCACATATGGTAGGCCTACAGTATATTGAAAAATATGCTGTGACTCTCCGCCAACATGGGCTAGGTTGGTCTCCTGTGCGCTGCTCTGCGGCCCATCCCGTGCCCCCTGCCCTCGTGTATTGAACCTCATGCTCTTTCATTGGAAACAGCTGGAAAACTGCAAGACAATCCCATTGTGCGCCACTCGGGAGCCATGAACAATATGTCCAATATATATAGTTTAAGTCGGAAGTTACACCGTAGCAAAATAGATTTAAACTCCGTTTTCACAATTCCTGACATTGAATGTAAACATTGCCTGTTTTAGGACAGTTACATTTACATTTAAGTCATTTAGCAGACGCTCTTATCCAGAGCGACTTACAAATTAGTTAATATCACCACTTTATTTTAAGAATGTGAAATGACAGAATAATAGTAGAGAGAATGATTTATTTAAGCTTTTATTTATTTCATCACATTTCCAGTGGGTCAGAAGTTTACATACATACACTCAATTAGTATTTGGTAGCATTGCCTTTAAAGTGTACAACTTGGGTCAAACATTTTGGGTAGCCTTCCACAAGCTTCCCGCAATAAGTTGAGTGAATTCTGGCCCATTCCTCCTGACAGAGCTGGTGTAACTGAGTCAGGTTTGTAGGCCTCCTTGCTCGCACATGCTGTTTCAGTTCTGTCAACAAATGTTCTATGGGATTGAGGTCAGGGCTTTGTGATGGCCACTCCAATACCTTGACTTTGTTGTCCTTAAGCCATTTTGCCACAACTTTGGAAGCTTGGGGTCATTGTCCATTTGGAAGAGCCATTTGCAACCAAGCTTTCCTGACTGATGTCTTGAGATGTTGCTTCAATATATCCACATAATTTTCCTTTCTCATGATGCCATCTATTTTGTGAAGTGCACCAGTCCCTCCTGCAGCAAAGCACCCCCACAACATGATGCTGCCGCCCCCATGCTTCACGGTTGGGATGGAGTTCTTCGGCTTGCAAGCATCCCCCCTTTTCCCCCAAACATAACAATGGTCATTATGGCTAAACAGTTCTATTTTTGTTTCTTCAGACCAGAGGACATTTGAAGTACGATCGTTGTCCCCATGTGCAGTTGCAACACGTAGTCTGGCTTAATTTATGGCGATTTTGGAGCAGTTGCTTCATCCTTGATGAGCGGCCTTTCAGGTTATGTCGATATAGGACTGGTTTTACTGTGGATATAGATACTTTTGTACCGGTTTCCTCACAAGGTCCTTTGCTGTTATTCTGGGATTGATTTGCACTTTTCGCACCAAAGTACGTTCATCTCTAGGGGACAGACCGCGTCTCCTTCCTGAGCGGTATGACGGCAGCGTGGTCCTATGGTGTGTGTATACTTGCGTACTATTGTTTGTACAGATGAACGTGGTACCTTCAGGCGTTTGGAAATTGCTCCCAAGGATGAACCAGACTTGTGGAGGTCTACAATGTTTTTTTCTGAGGTCTCGGCTGATTTCTTTTGATTTTTCCCATGATGTCATGCAAAGATGCACTGAGTTTGAAGGTAGGCCTTAAAATACATCCACAGGTACACCTCCAAATCCAAATAACCTATGAGAAGCTTCTAAAGCCATGACATAATTTTCTGTAATTTTCCAATCTGTTTAAATGCACAGTCAACTTAGTGTATGTACAGTGAATTATAAGTGAAATAATCTGTCTGTAAACAACTGTTGGTAAAATGACCTATATCATGCACAAAGTAGATGTCCTAAGCGACTTGCCAAAAGCAATTGTTAACAAGAATTTTGTGGAGTGGTTGAAAAATGAATTTTAATGACTCCAACCTAAGTGTATGTAAACTTCAGAAAAAATAACAGGGTTAATAATATATCTGTCAGCATATACAATGGGCTTTTATATAATTCTATAATAATAATAATTTTGAAAACTGTTGTGCTGATTTTAAAGAAGCAATAAAACTGTCCTTCTTTAGACTAGTTGAGAATCTGGAGCATCAGCATTTGTGGGTTCGATTACAGGCTAGAAACAAATAACGTTCTTATGAAACTCATTAGTCTATTCTTGTTCTGAGAAATGAAGGTGAGAAATTGACAATCATCTCTGCAGCACCAATCAGGCCTTTATGGTAGAGTGGCCAGTCAGAAGCCACTCCTCAGTAAAATGCACATGGCAGCCCACTAGGAGTTTGCCAATAGGCACCTAAAGACTCCCAAACAATGAGAAACAAGATTCTCTGATCTGATGAAACCAAGATTGAACTCTTTGGCCCGAATGCCAAGCGATGAAACCTGGCATTATCCCTTAAAAAAAAAACAGTTTACCCCTTTTTCTCCCCAATTTCATGGTATCTAATTGGAGTTAATGTTGTCTCGCCTCTGCAACTCCCGTACGGACTCGGGAGAGGAGAAAGTGTAGAGCCTGGCATCTTCCGACACCCAATCAAGCCGCACTGCTTCTTGACACAATGCCCACTTAACCCGGCTGCCAGCCGCACCAATGTGTCGGAGGAAGCACCTGGCGACCATGTTAGCGCGCACTGCACTCGGCCCGCCATGGGAGTCGCTAGTGTGCGATGGGACAAGGACATAACTGTCGGCCAAACCCTCCCATAAACCGGACAGCGCTGGTCCAATTGTTCACTGCCACATGGGGCTCCCGGTCACAGCCGGCTGCGACAGAGCGATGCAGTACCTTAGACCACTGCTCCACTCCCGAGGCCCCCTGGTATCATCCCTACAGAAGCATGGAGGTGGCAGCATCATGCTGTGGGGATGTTTTTCAGTGGCAGGGACTGGGAGACTAGTGAGGATCAAGGTAAAGGTGAACGGAGGAAAGTACAGAGATCCTTGATGATAATCTGCTACAGAAGACTCGGCTGTATTCGCTGCCAAAGGTGCTTCAATAAAGTACTTAGTAAAAAAGGGCCTGAATACTAATGTAAATATGATGTTTCAGTTTACTTTTAGGACATTTGCAAAAATATCAAACTAGTTTTTACTTTGTCATTATGGGGTATTGTGTGTAGATTGCTAAAAGGGGAAAAACTATTTCATCCATTTTAGAAAAAGGCTGTAATGTAACAAAATGTGGAAAACGTCAAGGGGTCTGAATACTTTACGAATGCACTGTACCGTAATTTCCGGCCTATAAGCCGCTACTTTATTCCCACACTTTGAACCTTGCGGTTTATACAATGACCCGGCTAATTTATGGATTTTTCCCGCTTTCACAAGATTCATGCCGCCAAAAAACTGAGCACCGTCACATAATGTGACGTAAATCAAGCGCGCTCAAACTTCCCATCATTCTGATTACGGTAGTAATTTTGTCACCCTCATCATGGCAAAGACACGGAGAAATGCATATGATGCAGCTTTCAAGTTGAAGGCGATCGATCTGGCTGTTGGAAAAGGAAATGGAGCTGCTGCATGGGAGCTTGGCCTTAATGAGTCGATTATAAGACATTGTAAACAGCAGCGTGAGGAACTGACTCAGTGTAAAAAGACAACAAAACTTTCAGAGGGAAGAACAGCAGATGACCCAAAGTATTTGCAGCCACTCGACATCAGTGTAAATCATGCATTTAAGGTGTTCAGTGGGAGGCTTGGATGACAAGTGGGGAGAAATCCTTCACTAAAACGGGCCGCATGCGAAGAGCAACTTATGGTCAAGTCTGCCAGTGGGTCCTGACAGCGTGGAGCATTGTCAAAAAATCCACTATCATCAACAGGTTTCGAACGGCTGGACTGCTGCGTGTTGAAGGGGCAGCATGAGCTCAGCGGGGTATTTGCCTCCGGATGAAAGTGACGAGAGCGACAATGAAAACGATCCAACATCGGATGAAGCAATTCTGAGGCTATTCAACTCCGACACTGAAGGAGATGACTTCAGTGGTTTCAGTGCACAGGAGGAGGAAGATGGTGACCAATGACTTCCTTGATAGGCAACTGTTTTAATTTTTGTTACAAGCCGTGTTTTGTTAAAAAGCCTATTTCTTTTTGTTACAAGCCGTTTTTCATTTAAAGGCTGTGTAAAGTTCATTTGTTTCAATGTACCGGTAGGCACCTGCGGCTTATAGACATGTGCGGCTTATTTATGTACAAAATACATATTTTTTAATAATTCAGTGGGTGCGGTTTATATTCAGGTGCGCTTAATAGTCCAGCAATTACGGTATCTTAAATGACTGCATTTTCATGAATTCCATTATGTATTCTTGAAGTACAGTCAAAAACAGTATGGGACTTTATACGGAAGTGGAGCTGGAAGTAGACATGACTTTCCTAGTGGATAACAAACTACAGTCGTGTCCAGGGGGCACGTAATGGAAGAAAAGAAAACACTAATAAATATACCAGTCCCTTTAGGATTCTGCGGTTATTATGGTTTCAAATTTTACCCATCTCCGCACTATTACCTCATAAAACAGTCAAATCACTGCAATATTACCACAATACAAAACGAGTGCTAACAATTTTAACCAATTGCAGCACTTTTTTAAAGCATAAAATCATTCAATCAAGCCACACGTCAACAAACTTTTCCCCGTTAGTGCATTTTCGTGACAAAGTGTACAAAATCATTGCAAATTGGGTAGGGAAAGGGGATACCTAGTCAGTTGCACAACTGAATGCATTCAACCAAAATGTGTCTTCCGCATTTAACCCACCCCTCTGAATCTATCACCATCAAAAAAAAACTGGAAATCCCGGAGGGACTGAGATACGATAGGATATTGTCTGTACTTATTATTGTTTTCTTGTGTCAAAATATTTGCACAGTTTCCTATGGAGTACCCCAATGAACACAACCAATAGTTCATTCAGTAAAGAATGGTTCTGACGTTTTTCCTTTAGTGTACAAATACAAAGGTTTTGGACTGTTTTAGCCAAATTTTCAAAATCACCTCTCATAGCCATTCCCTGCTAAAACATTACTCTTATTTTTTACAAAAGTATTTTCCTAAATACATTTTGAAATTATTAATTAGCAAATGCTCTTTGTGAAAAAAACTTAACGTTCTTCTCATGTAAATGTATGGTTAAAAGGATGGAGAATGTCTAAGTAACGAGTGTATGTCTGTTTCTGCCCAGGATTGGGATACCCTAACCAGCCTGGGTTCTCAGACTTCCCAAATGCCCCTGGCACCCCTAATGTTGGGGAGTTCTCCTCGGGACCCCCCCCCCTCTCCTACCAGGCTGACCTGCCAAGTGGACTCCTCACTTCAGACAAACCCATGGGACATCCCTTGTCATCCCAGGTACTAACCTCAACCCTGCTGAGTGCTTTGTTCTTCCTGTTCTCAATGGTCTGGACTCTTGACAAAAAAATCCACCCCACCCCCAAAATAATCATGTTTGTGCTTTTACGTATTATCATTCACTTTTCATCCAACCAGCTAGGTGACAAAGTTGAAGTTCCCTTGTTCGTTTAGAGTCTAAACTGTGGGGTAGTGTTGTAGACCTGGTCTTTCTTTTGTATGTGGGTCCTGGTTTCCTAATCAGTGTTGATGGTGCATGTCATTATGATAAGTTATCCATAAAATTCATAATGTAATCTGAATTAGAGGTCGACCGATTAATCGGCAGGGCCGATTTCAAGTTTTCATAACAGTTGATAATCAGCATTTATGGACGCCGATTACATTGCAATCCATGAGGAGACTGCATTGCAGGCTTGACCACCGGTTACGCGAGTGCAGCAAAGAGCCATGGTAATTTGCTAGCTAGCATTAAACTTATCTTATAAAGAACAATACATCTTAACATAATCACTAGTTAACTACACATGGTTGATGATATTACTAGTTTAACTAGCTTGTCCTGTATTGCATATAATCAATGCGGTGCCTGTTAATTTATCATCGAATCACAGCCTACTTCGCCAAACGGGTGATGATTTAACAAAAGCGCATTTGTGAAAAAAGCACCATCGTTGCACCAATGTACCTAACCATAAACATCAATGCCTTTCTTAAAATTAATACACAAGTATCTTTTTTTAAACCTGCATATTTAATTAAAATAATTTAATCTTAGCAGGCAATTTTAACTAGGGAAATCGTGTGACTTGTCTTGCGTTCAGTGCAAGCAGAGTCAGGGTATGTGCAGCAGTTTGGGCCGCCTGGCTCGTTGCGAACTGTGTATTGACCATTTCTTCCTAACAAAGACCGTAATTAATTAGCCAGAATTTTACATAATTATGACATAACATTGAAGGTTGTGCAATGTAACAGCAATATTTAGACTTAGGGTTGCCACCCATTCGATAAAATATGGAACGGTTCCATATTTCACTGAAAGAATAGACGTTTTGTTTTCGAAATGATCGTTTCCGGATTTGACCATCTTTATGACCAAAGCCGCGTATTTCTGTGTGTTATTATATTATAATTAAGTCTATGATTTGATAGAGCAGTCTGACTGAGCGAAGGCAGACAGCAGCATACTCGTAAGTATTCATTCAAATAGTACTTTCCTGCATTTGCCAGCAGCTCTACGTAATGCTTGAAGCGCAGCGCTGTTTATGACTTCAAGCCTATCAACTCCCAAGATTAGGCTGGCAATACTATAGTGCCTATAAGAACATCCAATAGTCAAAGGTATGTGAAATAGAAATGGTATAGAGAGAAATAGTCCTATAATAACTACAACCTAAAACTTCTTAACTGGGAATATTCAAGGCTCGTGTTAAAAGGAACCACCAGCTTTCATATGTTCTCATGTTCTGAGCAAGGAACTTAAACGTTAGCTTTTTTTACATGGCACATATTGCAATTTTACTTCTCCAACACTGTTTTTGCATTATTAAAACCAAATTTAACATGTTTCATTATTTGTTTGAGACTAAATTTATTTTCTGTATTATATTAAGTTAAAATAAGTGTTCATTCAGTATTGTTGTAATTGTCATTATTACATATATATATATATACAGTGCCTTGCGAAAGTATTCGGCCCCCTTGAACTTTGCGACCTTTTGCCACATTTCAGGCTTCAAACATAAAGATATAAAACTGTATTTTTTTGTGAAGAATCAACAACAAGTGGGACACAATCATGAAGTGGAACGACATTTATTGGATATTTCAAACACTTAACAATTCAAAAACTGAAAAATTGGGCGTGCAAAATTATTCAGCACCCTAAGTTAATACTTTGTAGCGCCACCTTTTGCTGCGATTTACAGCTGTAAGTCGCTTGGGGTATGTCTCTATCAGTTTTGCACATCGAGAGACTGAAATTTTTTCCCATTCCTCCTTGCAAAACAGCTCGAGCTCAGTGAGGTTGGATGGAGAGCATTTGAACAGCAGTTTTCAGTTCTTTCCACAGATTCTCGATTGGATTCAGGTCTGGACTTTGACTTGGCTATTCTAACACCTGGATATGTTTATTTTTGAACCATTCCATTGTAGATTTTGCTTTATGTTTTGGATCATTGTCTTGTTGGAAGACAAATCTCCGTCCCAGTCTCAGGTCTTTTGCAGACTCCATCAGGTTTTCTTCCAAAATGGTCCTGTCTTTGGCTCCATCAGTCTTCCCATCAATTTGAACCATCTTCCCTGTCCCTGCTGAAGAAAAACAGGCCCAAACCATGATGCTGCCACCACCATGTTTGACAGTGGGGATGGTGTGTTCAGGGTGATGGGCTGTGTTGCTTTTACGCCAAACATAACGTTTTGCATTGTTGCCAAAAAGTTCAATTTTGGTTTCATCTGACCCAGAGCACCTTCTTCCACATGTTTGGTGTGTCTCCCAGGTGGCTTGTGGCAAACTTTAAACATCACTTTTTATGGATATCTTTAAGAAATGGCTTTCTTCTTGCCACTCTTCCATAAAGGCCAGATTTGTGCAATATACGACTGATTGTTGTCCTATGGACAGAGTGTCCCACCTCAGCTGTAGATCTCTGCAGTTCATCCAGAGTGATCATGGGCCTCTTGGCTGCATCTCTGATCAGTCTTCTCCTTGTATGAGCTGAAAGTTTAGAGGGACGGCCAGGTCTTGGTAGATTTGCAGTGGTCTGATACTCCCATTTCAATATTATCGCTTGCACAGTGCTCCTTGGGATGTTTAAAGCTTTGGAAATCTTTTTGTATCCAAATCCGGCTTTAAACTTCTTCACAACAGTATCTCGGACCTGTCTGGTGTGTTCCTTGTTCTTCATGATGCTCTCTGCGCTTTTAACGGACCTCTGAGACTATCACAGTGCAGGTGCATTTATACGGAGACTTGATTACACACAGGTGGATTGTATTTATCATCATTAGTCATTTAGGTCAACATTGGATCATTCAGAGATCCTCAATAAACCTTTGGAGAGAGTTTGCTGCACTGAAAGTAAAGGGGCTGAATAATTTTGCACTCCCAATTTTTCAGTTTTTGATTTGTTAAAAAAGTTTGAAATATCCAGTAAATGTCGTTCCACTTCATGATTGTGTCCCACTTGTTGTTGATTCTTCACAAAAAAATACAGTTTTATATCTTTATGGTTGAAGCCTGAAATGTGGCAAAAGGTCGCAAAGTTCAAGGGGGCCGAATACTTTCGCAAGGCACTGTATATTTTAAAAAATGGCAGATTTAATCGGTATCCTCCAATAATCGGTATCGGCGTTAAGAAATTGTAATCGGTCGACCTCTAATCTGAAAGAATGAACCATATAATAAATTGATTAAGTTCAACTAAAAAGAATAGGTTAAGTGTGGGTTAAGATGGTTTCATATATTGCTTTGTTGTCTTGGCTCCTCTACAAATCAAAGGTGCCATCAAAGTCGTAAAGTATGTAAAGAATTGATGATGAGTTCTAATTGAAAGGAGCATGACACTTTGGAAGGGTAGTTGGATTTGAGTTGAATTGGCTTGTTATAAAACTTTATTTTACTTCTAACACACCAAAGCATATTATACTTTTGATGTGGCACAGACGTCTTATGCAGGAGCTTATAATACTTATAATTCTTTTCACCTCAGATTCCCCATTCTGGCCGCATGGACTCCTCGCACAGTTCTCTCCAGCATCAGCAGCATCAAGGCCTCCATAGCATCTCACACCTCGGGGGACCAGGGGCACCCATGATGCAGCCTCGCAATCCCTCCCAAAACACCAGACTACACACAGAAAGCTCCTTTGGGTTAGGGGGCCCCGCTTGCTCAGAGGTGCCAGAGCCTTCCTTGGATGTGAGTAGCAACATTTTAATTCACTGACTTCATGACCTAGCTACGCAGTGCATTGCTACACTACATTTACATTCACACTGTACACAATTTGTGTATCGCATCAGTGGAAACCAAGACTGTTTTCAGGGCAGGACTGCCGGTTTGCACTAGCAGAAGTGATTTTTCGGTATTAGCTTAAGGTTAGGAAACGGGCTAGGTAAAATGTAAATATAGTTCCAGACGTGGAGCCTTCCGAGTGGCGCAGCAGTCTAAGGCACTGCAGTGCTTGAATCATCACTACAGATCCGGGTTCGATGCCAGGCTGTGTATCAGCTGGCCAAGACCAGGAGACCCATAACGCGACGCACAATTGGCCCAGCGTCATCTGGATTAGGGGAGGGTTTGGCCGGCCAGGATGTCCTTGTCCCAATGCGCTCTAGCGACTCCTATGGCAGGCCGGGCGCATGCATGCTGACATGATTGCCAGTTGTACATTGTTTCCTCTGACACATTGGTGGCTGGCTTCCGGGGTTAAGCGAGCAGTGTGTCAAGAAACAGTGTGTCTTGGCAGGATGCATGGCTCTCGACCTTAGCCTCTCCCGAGTCCGTAAGGGAGTTGCAGCGATGGAACAAGACTGTAACTACCAATTAAATGTCATGAAATTGGGGAGAAAAGGGGGTATTTTACCCCCTTTCTCCCCAATTTCCATCTTGTCTGATCGCTGCAACTCTCCAACGGGCTGGGGAGGCGAAGGTGGAGTCATGCGTCCTCCAAAACATGTCCTGCCAAACCGCTATTCTCAACACCCACCCGCTTAACCCGAAGCTAACCGTAGCAATGTGTCGGAGGAAACACAGTTCAACTGATGACCGAGGTCAGCCTGCAGGCACCCGGCCTACCACGAGGAGTTGCTAGAGAGTGATAAACCAAGTAAAGCCCCCCTGACCTAACCCAGACGATGCTGGACAAATTGTGTGCCACCCTATGGGACTCCCGATCACAGACTATTTGTGATACAGCCTGGGATCGAACCCAAGTTTGTAGTGACCCCTCTAGCACTACGATGCATTGTTTTAGACTGCTGCGCCACTCGGGAAGCGACTCAAACATATCAACTTGTCCTGCCCTGAGAACAGTCTTGGTTCCAACTTATGCAAAGCTGCTACACAATGGCCCTCATTCATCAACTTGTTCATAAATAGGGCAATAATTTCGTAGTATGTTAAGTTTTGCACTATTCATAATACTTTTGCACTGCGTAATGTGTAATTGTTGAGGAAAACTCAGAGGTATCAGGCAGAACTCATTTATCAGCAATAAGAGGTTTATTCAAGCAATTGGAAGGAAGATCACTCTCAGGATGAACCCAGAAAGTAACCTCCAGGATATACCGGAAAGGAATTCTCAGGATATACCGGAAAGGATCTCAAAGATTTTACAATTACAGTCTTTAAATACTTAATCTACACAAAAAGCTGCTTAACCATGCTAGGGGGAGGCAATCTTACATGAGAGATAAGGGGTACTTGGCTTTCATAAAGCATTAAAACAAACAAAAGCAGGTTCTAACCAGTTTTCACAGCCTATGTGTCTAAGATAGGAGAGTGATAAGATCTTTAGAGCCTCAACAGACATGAGCAGCCTGGATGGCTTTTAGTGTCCCAGAGATAAGGACGAATAACAAATCACTCCGTAAAATCATTGAAAGCGTGGGGGAGGGAGGTGGATCCCCACCACACTGGGTAGCACAGAGTAACACTAAGCGCAAATACCACTTTAATACCACAAAAAGTATTATTCTGTATCACATCTGTCCGTGAATTGGGAGTCCCATAGGGCATCACACAATTGGCCCAGTGTTTCTCTCCCTCTAAAAACAGAAATAAATGTTTTGGCCTTTACAAACATTATTTTGGCCTTTATACAGATTACAATCGTTTACTTTTTTTTTTTTACTAAATAACCTCCAAAATATCGTTATGTATTGTCAAGTTGATGGCACAGTCATATAGCCGGCACCTACATAAAGCTGAGTGACTCACTCATTCATGGCTTTGGATGAAATTAAATAAGGCTATTTTTGATAGTATTTTATAAAGAAATGTTTTGGTTATCCTCACCTGGACATCATGTACAGTATTATAGTAGCCCATTATGGGATATTAGCAGGACAATATACCTTTACCATCACCTCTCTGTATTTTGAATCTTTGTGAATGGGGCCTCCCACAGTGCAAACAGTTGCAGGTTCTATACACGTCCTCCAATCCTCTATATATATACATTTACATTTACATTTAAGTCATTTAGCAGACGCTCTTATCCAGAGCGACTTACAAATTGGTGCATTCACCTTATGACATCCAGTGGAACAACCACTTTACAATAGTGCATCTAAATATTTTAAGGGGGGTGAGAAGGATTACTTTATCCTATCCTAGGTATTCCTTAAAGAGGTGGGGTTTCAGGTGTCTCCGGAAGGTGGTGATTGACTCCGCTGTCCTGGCGTCGTGAGGGAGTTTGTTCCACCATTGGGGAGCCAGAGCAGCGAACAGTTTTGACTGAGCTGAGCGGGAACTGTACTTCCTCAGTGGTAGGGAGGCGAGCAGGCCAGAGGTGGATGAACGCAGTGCCCTTATTTGGGTGTAGGGCCTGATCAGAGCCTGGAGGTACTGAGGTGCCGTTCCCCTCACAGCTCCGTAGGCAAGCACCATGGTCTTGTAGCGGATGCGAGCTTCAACTGGAAGCCAGTGGAGAGAGCGGAGGAGCGGGGTGACGTGAGAGAACTTGGGAAGGTTGAACACTAGACGGGCTGCGGCGTTCTGGATGAGTTGTAGGGGTGTAATGGCACAGGCAGGGAGCCCAGCCAACAGCGAGTTGCAGTAATCCAGACGGGAGATGACAAGTGCCTGGATTAGGACCTGCGCCGCTTCCTGTGTGAGGCAGGGTCGTACTCTGCGGATGTTGTAGAGCATGAACCTACAGGAACGGGCCACCGCCTTGATATTAGTTGAGAACGACAGTTTGTTGTCCAGGATCACGCCAAGGTTCTTAGTGCTCTGGGAGGAGGACACAATGGAGTTGTCAACCGTGATGGCGAGATCATGGAACGGGCAGTCCTTCCCCGGGAGGAAGAGCAGCTCCGTCTTGCCGAAGTTCAGCTTGAGGTGGTGATCCGTCATCCACACTGATATGTCTGCCAGACATGCAGAGATGCGATTCGCCACCTGGTCATCAGAAGGGGGAAAGGAGAAGATTAATTGTGTGTCGTCTGCATAGCAATGATAGGAGAGACCATGTGAGGTTATGACAGAGCCAAGTGACTTGGTGTATAGCGAGAATAGGAGAGGGCCTAGAACAGAGCCCTGGGGGACACCAGTGGTGAGAGCGCGTGGTGAGGAGACAGATTCTCGCCACGCCACCTGGTAGGAGCGACCTGTCAGGTAGGACGCAATCCAAGCGTGGGCCGCGCCGGAGATGCCCAACTCGGAGAGGGTGGAGAGGAGGATCTGATGGTTCACAGTATCGAAGGCAGCCGATAGGTCTAGAAGGATGAGAGCAGAGGAGAGAGAGTTAGCTTTAGCGGTGCGGAGCGCCTCCGTGATACAGAGAAGAGCAGTCTCAGTTGAATGACTAGTCTTGAAACCTGACTGATTTGGATCAAGAAGGTCATTCTGAGAGAGATAGCGGGAGAGCTGACCAAGGACGGCACGTTCAAGAGTTTTGGAGAGAAAAGAAAGAAGGGATACTGGTCTGTAGTTGTTGACATCGGAGGGATCGAGTGTAGGTTTTTTCAGAAGGGGTGCAACTCTCGCTCTCTTGAAGACGGAAGGGACGTAGCCAGCGGTCAGGGATAAGTTGATGAGCGAGGTGAGGTAAGGGAGAAGGTCTCCGGAAATGGTCTGGAGAAGAGAGGAGGGGATAGGGTCGAGCGGGCAGGTTGTTGGGCGGCCGGCCGTCACAAGACGCGAGATTTCATCTGGAGAGAGAGGGGAGAAAGAGGTCAGAGCACAGGGTAGGGCAGTGTGAGCAGAACCAGCGGTGTTGTTTGACTTAGCAAACGAGGATCGGATGTCGTCGATCTTCTTTTCAAAATGGTTGACGAAGTCATCTGCAGAGAGGGAGGAGGGGGGGAGGGGGAGGAGGATTCAGGAGGGAGGAGAATGTGGCAAAGAGCTTCCTAGGGTTAGAGGCAGATGCTTGGAATTTAGAGTGGTAGAAAGTGGCTTTAGCAGCAGAGACAGAGGAGGAAAATGTAGAGAGGAGGGAGTGAAAGGATGCCAGGTCCGCAGGGAGGCGAGTTTTCCTCCATTTCCGCTCGGCCTTCCGGAGCCCTGTTCTGTGAGCTCGCATTGAGTCGTCAAGCCACGGAGCGGGAGGGGAGGACCGAGCCGGCCTGGAAGATAGGGGACATAGAGAGTCAAAGGATGCAGAAAGGGAGGAGAGGAGGGTTGAGGAGGCAGAATCAGGAGATAGGTTGGAGAAGGTTTGAGCAGAGGGAAGAGATGATAGGATGGAAGAGGAGAGAGTAGCGGGGGAGAGAGAGCGAAGGTTGGGACGGCGCGATACCATCCGAGTAGGGGCAGTGTGGGAAGTGTTGGATGAGAGCGAGAGGGAAAAGGATACAAGGTAGTGGTCGGAGACTTGGAGGGGAGTTGCAATGAGGTTAGTGGAAGAACAGCATCTAGTAAAGATGAGGTCGAGCGTATTGCCTGCCTTGTAATATAATTATTGGCAGAGAGTCATATCATATTTTTCGATATACTGTAGGCCAACCGTAGGCGACATGAGTCTCACTAGTGTTGAGTGTGCTGTTAAGTGGTGTAGGTTTTTATTTATTTAACTTCTTAGGGCTGAAATCCCGTTAAAGGGATCGATATGACAACAGCCAGTGAAAGTGCAGGGCGCCAAATTCAAAACAACAGAATTCTCATAATTAAAATTCCTCAAACATGTATCTTATACTGTTTTAAAGAGCATATTGAAGTTCGAAGCAATAGGATTTGAAGCAATAGCCTACGACTATTTGAGCACCATTTTGTGCTGCTCTGAGAAGCAGGGGGACTGGTCTTGATAAGTCAATGAGATTTTCATTTTCACTGAATTTCAGTTTGGGTATTGGTTCGACTACAATTAGGGTGTAGAAATGTTATGCTCTTAGTGGAACCTTTTATTAAACTAGGCGAGTCAGAACCTCTTTGGGATCGGTGTCCCGCTAGTGTTCCACTACGACAACATCCATTGCAGAGATCCAGTGAAATTGCAGAGCGCGAAATTCAAAATACTATTAAACATTCATGAAAATACAAGTGTCTTACATTGTTTAAAAGCTTAACTTCTTGTTAATCCAACCGCGTTATCAGATTTTTAAAAGGCTTCACGGCGAAAGCATACCATGCGATTATCTGAGGACAGCGCCCCACATCAAAATACTTTTTCAAACCAGCACAGGTGGCACAAAATCGCAAATAGCGATAAAATACATCACTTACCTTTGAAGATCCTTCTCTGTTTGCAATCCCAAGGGTCCCAGCTACACAATGAATGGTTGTTTTGTTCGATAAAGTCCTTCTTTATATCCCAAAAAGTCTGTTTAGTAGGCACCATCAATTTTAGTAACCCACTCGTTCAACGTGAATACAAACGAATTCAAAAAGTTACCGGTAAAGTTCGTCCAAACAAGTCAAACGATGTTTCTAATTAATCCTCAGCTACTCTAATATCTAAATAAACAATCAAATTTAAGACGGGTAATGGTGTCTGTATAACTACCCATCCCGGATCCAGGAGAATTGTCAGCAACTACACTAATTAGCATAGCGCAACGGTCAAATAATCATACTAGAAAATATTCATATTCATGAAATCACATGTGAAATATAGCGAAACACAGCTTAGCCTTTTGTTAATCACCCTGTCCTTTCAGATTTTGAAATTATGCTTTACAGCGATAGCAAGACAAGCGTTTGTGTAAGTTTATCGATAGCCTAGCATTGCATTATGTCCAGCTAGCAGCAGGAAGCTTGGTCACGAAAATCAGAAAAGCAATCAAATTAATCGTTTACCTTTGATCTTCGGATGTTTTCACTCACGAGACTCCCAGTTTCCGTTAGGATAGAAAGGAAAAAATGAAGCTGTACAACGTGACCGTCTGGAGCAGGCTACAGTACTGGGCTATTTAGCTAAAGAATCCCTGTGTCGTGCACAAGGGAGACCGGGGTTCAATTCCCAGATGGGGAGGAAGGAGTAGGCTATCCTTGTAAATAAGAATTTGCTCTTAACTTCTTGCGTCGAGCCATCCCGGATCCGGTATCGTGACTACAGCCTCAAGCTCATTACCATAACGCAACGTTAACTATTCATGAAAATCGCAAATGAAATGAAATTCATCTATTTCCTCTCAAGCTTAGCCTTTTGTTAACAACACTGTCATCTCAGATTTTCAAAATATGCTTCTCAACCATTGCAAAACAAGCATTTGTGTAACAGTATTGATAGCTAGCGTAGCATTTAGCGTTAGCATTCAGCAGGCAACATTTTCACAAAAACCAGAAAAGCATTCAAATAAAGTCATTTACCTTTGAAGAACTTCGGATGTTTTCAATGAGGAGACTCTCAGTTAGATAGCAAATGTTCCGTTTTTACAAAAATATTATTTGTGTAGACGAATCACTCCGTTTTGTTCATCAAGTTTGGGTAAGAATTAAAAAAATAATAATATTAAGTAATTAAAACGCTAACTTTTTTCCAAATGAACTCCATAATATCGACAGAAACATGGCAAACCGATGTTTAGAATCAATCCTCAAGGTGTTTTTCACATCTATCGACGATAAAATCCTTCGTGGCAGTTGACTTTCTCTTCTGAAGAAATGGAACGTGCATGGACCTACAGATTACGCAATCATTTTGACACAGGACACCGGGTGGGACACCAGGTAAATGTAGTCTCTTATGGTCAATCTTCCAATGATATGCCTACAAACACGTCACAATGCTGCAGACAACTTGGAGAAACGACACAAAGGGCAGGCTCATTCCTGGCGCATTGACGGCCATATAAGGAGACATTGGAACACAGCACCTTCAGAATCTGGGGCATTTCCAGTATGAAACTTCATCTTGGTTTCACCTGTAGCATTAGTTCTGGGGCACTCACAAATAATATCTTTGCAGTTTTGGAAACGTCAGAGTTTTGTCTTTCCAAGGCTGTCAATTCCATGCATAGTCGAGCATCTTTTCGTGACAAAATATTGCGCTTAAAACAGGCACGTCTTTTTATCCAATAATGACATAGCGCCCCCATAGGTCGAAGAGGTTAAAGGACAAACAATCAGTCATGTTACCTCAGCTAGTTAACAACCTGGTAACTTTACCAGTACTTCTAAACATCTGGGGGCACAGAAAGAAAGGAAAAGACATGGCTTCTTTAGAAAATCAATGAATGAAGGACTGATCTCTTGCATGTCCTCACTCACAAACTTGAAATACTTTCAATGTAATGCATCTCAATAGGTAGAGCTTTTACACAATGTAGAAACCTAATATTCCACAAATGACTTTGTAATTTCAATGACAGGTTTTTGTATCAATTTTCATAAAAAACATATGTCTTTACAGAGTTAAATATTAGTTTCTTTGTGTCCAATTTGTAAGTCGCTCTGGATAAGAGCGTCTGCTAAATGACGTAAATGTAAATGTGCACAACATGCTTCAAAAGTAGCTAGAATTCATATTCGCCCAGTATGCTAGATCTCAATCAATTAAAACAAATATATGTGCTACCAATGAAAAAAGTGAATTTTAGAGCCCTGTCTGCAAGGAAATTTGCATACAAGTGGTCTCGGACCGTTTTACATTTACAATATCCAGAGTGACTTACAGTAGTGAGTGCATACATTTATATACAGATGTACATTTATGCCAAAGAAAAAAAATCTGAGCTACAAAAGAAATGTGCAAGACAGTGCTCATATGCTAATGTTGATGACTATTTTTAGATCTGTGAATGATTGATTGATGAGCGAGTCACAATGTGTTAATGAGCACAGTACCTGTTGTTGTTGTTGTTGTACGTACATCTTTAGGGATTCTATTTTCTCTCTCTCCTCTACAGTTACTTCCTGAATTGACAAATCCAGATGAGCTACTGTCTTACCTTGGTCCCCCCGATTTACCGAACAACAGCAATGATGACCTACTCTCCCTCTTTGAGAACAACTGAGTCCCGGGTTCTCCTCTCCAGTCTCCCATGGTTCCCTGCGACACATAAACTACATTCAAGAAGTATCCCACCTACAATGTGGGTATAAAAAATACTTCCTGTAATATAAGAGCTCCCCTTGAGCCGAAAATGGCCGTCAGTGGTAGTAGGCGTGTCGAGGAGACACTTGAATATGAGGAATCTTTGATGTCCCTTGTCTGACTATAAACTATGGTGATATTTTGTTTTATATCTGTAAACTATTCCCGCATCCATTCCCTTGTTACTACCTTTCTTGCCCAAGGATCCAATTGTATTTAAATGCTTCCTTACTAGAATCACATTTAGAAGGGATTATCAATGTATGTACATTTTCTTATTCAATGCAGTTGTGATGCAAGTTTATGTCCAACTGAATTTGGTGAGTTTGAAATGTCCATAAAAGTATGATTAAATAACTTTTTTAAATTTACAATAATAAATGGAAGATGAATACATTGAGGGGATGCCCTATGTGTTTCAAAGATAAATATGTATTTTCACTGCCTTTTACTGTGATTTATCAATGCACAACAGTGACAAAACAGCAATGTAATTTCCACATTTACATAACCATTCCAAGCTATGATCATTTAGCACCCCGGCACACAAACAATTACTCAGTCTTTTTATATTCTAAATTAACAGATTTTTATGCATAAATGTTTGACATTATATTCATTACAATGGTTAACAACCTTGTAGGCAAATTGAATAAATGGCAATCTGTAAGGCTTTGTGAGACTCAATTCTTTGGAGCAGCTATGGAGCCAAAGCCATACCTTTATGGCTACATGTAAATATATGGCTCCATCTAAATCAAAAGATGACCACACCAACCAGATGTAGTCCTCTGTTCAATTTTTTTTATATGAATTAATTTGCAAATGTCTGGTTCTTCCTGATCCAGATATATATCCAGATATTATATTCTTCCTACCGCCTGCTCTTTGCAGAATGACAGAAAAATGAAATGCACAGGTATGGGCAAACTAGCTTCCCTTTCGTAGGCCCCCGGATCATTTATTATTAAGTAAGTAATTTGGGGTCCCATTACTGTTGAGAGTTAGAATAGTAGACTATACTAGGTGCAATTTCATCATTTGGTTGTGCATCAGCAGATTTTCTCTTGTTTTGTAAGTCACTGAAAGTCACTCAATAAGTCCATGTCAGCTAAAATTATTTTAGATATCTAAACTTGTAGTAATCATGGTCCAATTACAGACCAGAGAGCCTCCATTAATTTTGTTTGCCAATCTCTCTCCGATAATGTTTTAAAAACTGCAAACATTTATCTTCACCCCATCGCAAAATGAGTAGAATTGTATGAAGTTACCTCTGAGAAAGGTGTGCCGTTAGCGGGACGACAAAATCCGGTGAAATTGCAGAAAGCGTAATTCAAACTACAGTATTATAAATATTTCACTTTCATAAAATCACAAGTATAATACATCAAAATAAAGCTTAACTTGTTAATCCAGCCGCTGTGTCAGATTTCAAAAAGGCTTTACGGTGAAAGCAAACCATGCGATTATCTGAGGACAGCGCTCCGCATACAAACACAAAAACATATCTCAACCAGGCAGGTGCAACACAAAAGTCATAAATAGCGATTTAATAAATACCTTACCTTTTGACCTTCTTCTGTTGGCACTCCAAAAGGTCACAGTAACATCACAAATGGTCCTTATGTACGATAATGTCCTTTATATCCATAACTCAGTTTAGCTGGTGCGCTTCAGTCAATAATCCACCCAGTTTCCCTCCATCAAAATGCATACAAAATTCATCGCAAACGTTACTAATAAACTTTTACAAACAAGTCAAACAACGTTCATAATCAAACCTTAGGTACCCTAATACGTAAATAAACTATCAAATTTAAGACTGAGAGTCGTTATTGTCTTTACCTGAGAAAAATACCAAAGAGCGCGCTCTCATTCACACGCTTGGAAACACTACAGCCAAAATGGGAGCCACCTAGAAACATGTCAATTTCTGGCAAATTTTTCCAAAAGCCAGCCTGAAACTCTAAAGACTGACATCTAGTGGAAGCCCTAGGAACTGCAATCTGGGAGGACTTTGCCTTATAATAAAAGTGATAGCCATTGAAAATAGTAGTAGGCTGAATTATTTTGGGGGGGGGGGGGTGGTTTGTCCTCGGGGTTTCACATGCCATATCAGCTCTGTTATACTCACAGACATAATTTGAACAGTTTTAGAAACTTTAGTGTTTTCTATGCAAATATACCAATATATGCATATGCTAGCTTCTGGGCCTGAGTAACAGGCAGTTTACTTTGGGAACGCTTTAATCCGGATGTCAAAATACTGCCCCTTATCCCAATCAAGTTTTAAACTGCATTAATTTATGTCTGAGAGTATATGAACATAACTGAGCATTCTAACATATCTGTATCCATTCATCATCATCAATAACGTCTCCCAGGTCTTCCTCACATTTTTCTTTTACATGTTTTATGTCATCGGGACTCGCCTCTATCAACCCTTGATACAGTTTGGAAATGAAATCGACTGCCTTAAAATAGTTTCAATCTTTTAAGCTTCTTGCTTGTCCAGTGACGCACAGGGAGAATAGTGTTGTATCGGCAAAAGTTCACCTCTGTGCTGTTACAGACTGGCCATCCCTGGTTGCCTGACTCTGATGAGACCCCTGTCACCATCTGATCCTGATCAGCTGAGGTATGGCAAAGAATTTCCTTTGCTGTACATTTATACATGATATTATCCATGAATAGAATCAATGGTTCAATAATTGAAATTACCATTATTTCCAGATCCCAGACTGTAGCCTACCCATCAAATCAAGGTGGAACTTTGTATCCATTCACTCATTTTTATTATATTCTGCAAATTTCACCTGACATCCGCAGACTGGTCTTCCCTGGCTCTCTGACCCTACATGGACACCTGTCGCCATCTTATCCTGCTAAAACATAATGAGCATAGCATACTGAATGTGCATCATGACAATGAAGCCTGTGGAGCTGTTTATACCATGTCAGTGTGAAAAGTAGGAAATTAGCTATGGTAACTGTCAGATCAATAACATTACATTGCTATACTGACTAATAAAAACTAACATTGCGCTGAAAAAACAGAAGATTGGTCTTCAATCTTTTGGTAACTGGTTTCATCGTTTGATTCAGGTATAGTGTGATTGAACAGAAATAATAGCTAAAGTTATTGTGCTAGCAAGCTAATGTTAGCCAACTTTTGGCAAGCTCTAGCTAATGATACATTATCAAATGACTTCTGTTGAAATGGGAAAAAACAATGGCTACAAAACCTTTCCATACACACAACACCTGTTAGATACTGCTACCTGAGATAGTGAGAGGCTAGCTAGAGCTGAACTGGCTGTGGTAGCTACTAGCTAGCTAACGATCTGCTAGTAGTTCATTCACTTCAGTCGAGAGGTGATGAAACATTGGCTCACGTAATATGTCAGTTACTACTAGCTCAGCACTGGGAATAGACCATTTTTTTCTGTCAAACAGCAGTTACCTTGCCAGTTAGATCAGTCAACTAATGAGTAGCCAGTTTCTGCTATGCTTGCTTTTACAACTTGGAGAAAAAGCGCAACACAGACAGCAGCTGTCTTTTGTCCATCTCTCCGATACTGGTCCTATATGCCAGCTTGTCAGAAACTTTGCCTTCACACAGCCTGTCAGCAAGCTCTGTGGTGTCCATGCAGTCCTAAATCCAGCCAGCTGAAACCGGAAAACAGCCTACCCAACTGCTCTGAGACATCCGCATGGTCCTAACGCACACCGGCACCGCGTTTTGTATCACAGTGCAATGATATAAAACTGGGGGAGACAAATGTGCAATTTCAGAATGTGGGGGGGTTTACACTATGGCATCCAGTAACAACACAGTGTGCTTTTGCTGGCATGCTGGTAAGTAGCTTGCTAGCTAACAGTCACACCACAGATGGAAGGTTATGTGGATGTGCAGTTGTAGTCAGAAGTTTACATATAAACTCAGATTTTCACAATTCCTGGCATGTAATCCTAGTAAAAATTCCATGCCTTAGGTCAGTTAGGATCACCACTTTATTTTAAGAATGTGAAACATCAGAATAATAGTAGGGATAATTATATATTTTAGCTTTTATTTCTTTCATCACATTCCCAGTGGGTCAGAAGTTTACATGCACTCAAGTAGAATTTGGTACCATTGCCTTTAAATTGTTTAACTTGGGTCAAACGTTTTGGGTAGCCTTCCACAAGCTTCCCACAATAAGTTGGGTGAATTTTAGCCCATTCCTCCTGACAGAGCTGGTGTAACTGAGCCAGGTTTGTAGGCCTCCTTCTTCGCACACGCTTGTTCAGTCCTGCAAAATAATTTTCTATGGGATTGAGGTCAGGGCTTTGTGATGGCCACTCCAGTACCTTGACTTTGTTGTCCTTAAGCCATTTTGCCACAACTTTGTAAGTATGCCTGGGGTCATTGTTCAGTTGGAAGACCCATTTGCAACCAAGCATTATCTTCCTTTCTGATGTCTTGAGATGTTGCTTCAGTATATCCACATAATTTTCTTTCCTTGTGATGCCATCTATTTTGTGAAGTGCACCAGTCCCTCCTGCATCAAAACACCCCTACAACATGATGCTGCCACCCCTGTGCTTGATGGTGTTCTTTGGTTTGCAAACCTCCCCTTTTTCTTCCAATCATAATTCATTATGGCCAAACAGTTCTATTTTCTTTTCATCAGACACGAGGACATTTCTCCAAAAAGTTTGATCTTTGTCCCCATGTGCAGTTGCAAACCATAGTCTGTTTTTTTATGGCTGCTTTGGAGCAGTGGCTTCTTCCTTGCTGAGCGGCCTTTCAGGTTATGTCGATATCAAACTCATTTGACTGTGGATATATATACTTCTGTACCTGTTTCCTCAAGCATCTTCACAAGGTCCTTTGCTGTTGTTCTGTGATTGATTTGCACTTTTTGCACCAAAGTATGTTCATCTCTAGGGGACAGAACGCGTCTCCTTCCTGAGCGGTATGACGGCTGCGTAGTCCCATGGTATTTATACCTGCGTGCTATTGTTTGTACAGATGAACGTGGTACCTTCAGGCATTTGGAAATTGCTCCTAAGGATGAACCAGACTTGTGGAGGTCTACAATGACATAATTTTCTGCAATTTTCCAAGCTGTTTAAAGGCACAGTCAACTTGGTGTATGTAAACTTCTGACCCACTGGATCTTTGATACAGTGAATTATAAGTGAAATAATCTGTCTGTTAACAATTGTTGGAAAAATGACTTGTGTCATGCACAAAGTAGATGCCCTAACCAACTTGCCAAAACTATAGTTTGTTAACAAGACATTTGTGGAGTGGTTGAAAAACAAGTTTTAATGACTCCAACCTAAGTGTATGTAAACTTCCAATTTCAACTGTTATCAACTTAGGATGATGCCTAAGCAACATCCTAAGTCATTGGCCCGCCCCCGCCAGCACAGACATGATCAGGCGTCATAGAACCACCTTTTCTATTGTTATGAATAAAACCCCACCTGAGGAAATCCTCTTCAGACCCTGCATACTTTGGGCAAGCTGAGGTGGCACAGGTTTGAGTACCAAGACTGAGCAAACCCACAGCGTGAGCTGTGATTGCGAATGGTTATTGAATTCCTAACCATACCACATGGAGCATTGGCTACACGGCTAGAAATGGTTCAACTCTGAGACTATCGATCCCTACAGAGTAAGAGCATATCATAGATACTAATTACTAGTCTGCAGCTAGAAATTATGTAAACCTGGGATGCGAATACCGACCTCCGCCGAAACATCGATTCTATGAGAACATTTCTGAATGGTACTCTGAAGTATCCATTCTAACCACAAAATACTTCAAAATACTGATATTCAGGGAAACAGAAAGAGAGAGAGACTTGGATGAACTCTCCAGCAGACGGACCAGATTCCAACCGAAAAGATCATGACACATGGGTGTAAACAGTTATTGATTGCAATTATTCCCGAATGAGCGAGCGTTCGTGTGCAAAGGATTAGCATTTCAATTAATATAGTTGTCAACTGTGTGCAGTAATCCTTTTTGTCTTTCATGCTCTTTCTCAGTCCACACCCACTTCCCTTTGTCCACCAAGCCGTCATATCGGCTTAGCCCACTAGGGAATCATCCCTACCATTTGTTAGTAACATATCTACTGTTTGTTTGTGCATTTCTGTGATTAGTTAGTTAGTTAGTTAGTTAGTAAATAAATTATTAAGCCAATTGGTGTATGGGTGATTTATAGTAAAGGCTGGGTTTGTGCAGGTACCCAACAATTTACACTGTTTGGAATGAGACTGACGTGATGTAAAGAATAATTCATTAATAGAAGACTAATTTTTCAGATATTAATATATCTTATATTTGGAAAATTATAATTTTGTGATATGAAGATTTTATGTGGTGCCCCTGCTTCCTAGTTATTACATTTACGTGATTAGTTTAGTCGTGTAATAATAATTACAGAGAATTTATTTGATAAAATAACAGTCTTCACTTGAAATGATGCCAAAGACACGACACTGGCCTTTAAAAGTGCAGCATTTTGCCACATGGGGTATTGTGTTAAACCCCACTTTTAGATTCTGATCGGTCACTGACTGGATTGGCTATTTTATATTTATGGCAGAGTATCCCTCTTGGTGCAGGTCCAGACTGAATCAATAACATGAAACAATATTGAAGCGGTGATGATCAGTGTGGATTTCAGGCTACAAAACCCTAGCCTTGGGCCCTTTTCAGATATTGTCCTTCTGTAGCTCAGTTGGTAGAGCATGGCGCTTGTAACGCCAGGGTAGTGGGTTCGATCCCCGGGACCACCCATACGTAGAATGTATGCACACATGACTGTAAGTCGCTTTGGATAAAAGCGTCTGCTAAATGGCATATATTATTATTATTGTCAATTTGTTGCTTATAATCTTCATCCAATAGATGGCACTAGTGGACATTGTGATGATGAGGTCTGGACCATTTGAGAGTTGGTACCAGATGCCATTAAATTCAAGGAAGGTATGAAATGTGCAGATTTGTCTTATAAAGATGAATACGATTAGGTGAGGGGCTCAAATAAAAACAAAGAGTAGACCACCAGAGCTTGTATTGAATGAAATATACATTTACAAAAGCCTACATTGCTTTTAACCTTTAACATTTTAAACAAAGAATATTACAAAAGTAGTTTATTGTGTGAAATGTTTTGAGTAAAAGAAAGGCTTGAGTCATCTACATCTTCTCTCTTGCCTGAGTGTCTCTAGCACTCCTCCTGTTCTCTCTCAGTTTAGGTTGACAAACTCCTTGGTTTTTGGGGCTTTCACATTAGCCCGGGTGCACAGTTGCAGCGAATAAGATTCCTCCGCTTTTTAGAGTGTCCTCCTCGCAGGAGGCAGGTATCTCCCTCCTTTGGGATGGGTTGACATCTTTTCACTTTTAAATAGCGGACGCAGCACAGTCCTGCCTCACAGTCTCCAGAGCGCACGCATGTGGCCTTCTCTGCAACTGGAGAGGGAACAGGACAGTTAATACCACACTCAGATATGCAGCGCTGCAAGAGTTGGAGGCAGCACACACAGTTTAGGACCAGGCTATCCTTTTCCAAGCTTTCTTACCTTTCCTTATGTTGTCGTCATCATCATGAGCAACTATTTCTTTACTCTGGTTCTTTTTCTGAGATCCATTGCAGGTATTTCTCTGTGATAGATATAGGAACTAAATTACCACTTACACATGACAGTCAGCATCACAATTAAAGTATGTTATGTTAGCATTTCAGTTTAAAAGGGCAATCTGTGATTTGTACATTTTGGACTTTTGAAATCACGATATAATCATTTATTCTTGAAGACAGTGGAGGCTGCTGAGGGGGAGATGGCTCATAATAATAGCTGGAACGGCGCTAATGGAATGGCATCACACACATAGAAACCATGTGTTTGATGCCATTCCACTAATGCCCCTCCAGCCATTACCACAAACCCGTCTTCCCAAATTAAGGTGCCACCAACCTCCTGTGCTTGAAGAATATAACATAAATGCATCCTGAATTTAGTTCAACTGTCATACCCCATCAGAACCCAAAACGTAAGCTTGTTTTATTTACTCTGTTGTTTGTAAACAATGTAATTGTTAACAAATACTGTGAAGCCTCAACATGGTTAAAACTATACATTTGGCGCAGCGGTCTAAGGCACTGTATAGCAGTGCTAGAGGTGTCACTACAGATCCAGGTTCAATCCCTGGCTGTGTTGCAACCGGCCGCAACCGGAAGACCCATGAGGCGGCGCAGAATTGACTCAGCATCGTCCGAGATAGGGGAGGGTTTGGCCGGCTGGGATGTCCTTGTCCCACTGCGCTCTAGCGACTCCTTGTGGTAGCCAGGCACATTTACACTGACTTCGGTTGCCAGCTGTACAGTGTTTCCTCTGACACATTGGTGGGCTGGTTTCGGTGTTTTCGGTGCGTCAAGAAGTATTGCGGCTTGGCGCTTGGCGGGGTTGGGTTTTGGAGGACGCATGGCTCTTGACTTTCGCCTCTACCGAGTCCGTACGGGAGTTGCAGTGATAGGACAAGACCGGTAATCACCAATTGGATACCACGAAATTGGGAGCAAAAAAGGTTAAAAAAAGAAATATACACACATTTTATATATGTATGTATGTATGTATGTATGTATGTATGTATGTATGTATGTATGTATGTATGTATGTATGTATGTATGTATGTATGTATGTATGTATGTACATGTATATATGTATATATGTATATACATGTATATGTATATACATGTATATGTATATACATGTATATGTATATACATGTATATGTATATACATGTATATGTATATACATGTATATGTATATACATGTATATGTATATACATGTATATATGTATATACATGTATATATGTATATACATGTATATATGTATATACATGTATATGTATATACATGTATATATGTATATACATGTATATATGTATATACATGTATATATGTATATACATGTATATATGTATATACATGTATATATGTATATACATGTATATATGTATATACATGTATATGTATATACATGTATATGTATATACATGTATATGTATATACATGTATATGTATATACATGTATATATGTATATACATGTATATATGTATATACATGTATATATGTATATACATGTATATATGTATATACATGTATATATGTATATACATGTATATATGTATATACATGTATATATGTATATACATGTATATATGTATATACATGTATATATGTATATACATGTATATGTATATACATGTATATGTATATACATGTATATATGTATATACATGTATATATGTATATACATGTATATGTATATACATGTACATGTATATATATACATACATGTATATGTATATACATGTATATGTATATACATGTATATGTATATATACATGTATATGTATATACATACATGTATATGTATATACATACATACATACATGTATATGTATATACATACATACATACATATGTATATACATACATACATACATACATACATGTATATATACATACATGTATACATACATACATGTATATATACATACATACATGTATATACGTATATACGTATATACGTATATATGTATATACGTATATATGTATATACATGTATATACGTATATATATGTATATACGTATATATATGTATATACGTATATATATGTATATACGTATATATATGTATATACGTATACATGTATATACGTATACATGTATATACGTATACATGTATATACGTATATATGTGTATATATGTGTATATATGTGTATATATGTGTATATATGTGTATATATGTGTATATATGTGTGTATATATATACTGACTTGCAGTGCTCTTGATCAGGAAAAGCTGGCCTGTGATGGCGAGGAGAATATGTATCTGCCCTGCAACGTGTGTTCACATTATTCTGTACATACACCGTTCCACTGTGCGGGTCCACCTGTTTACGAAGAAAAGCATTGGCCTAATTCAATCTGAAAAAGAGACACTTGAATGGCACTTGAATCACTTGAATCCACACAGCTGCAAAACGTAGCCTAAGCATCACTGGTCAATCCACTGCAGGTGCTCTCACCTGTTCCAATAGATCCATCACTTCTTTAGAGGATCCGATTACATTGGAGTCGAGGCTGCGCACAAGACAATGAGAACACATGAAAAGTAAAGCGATCGTAGGTGTCCACATTGTTGACCAAACAAAATGACACATAATATCCAGCCATTGTAAATAGCTAAATCTCTAATACAGAAGACGAACCCACTTTTCTCTGAGCAGAGCAGGTGTATCCTAGTATTTATAACCCTTCAAGTTTCATATGTAAATGATTTATGTCACATGCACAAGTACAGTGAAATGCCTTTCTTGCCAAATCAAAACCCTACAATGCAATAATCAATCAAAATGTAATACTAGAAAATAACTCAAGGTAGAACAAAACCACAAAAGAAATAAGAAAACACCAGCCCACCCGCACAGCATAAAGCTTCTACTTCGTTCATTGCACACCAAAATCCACACAAATTCCTCCTCCCAACACACAGAGGCCCTTTGAAACATATGTTTAATGAATGAGAAATATTCTTTAAACAAAACGCATCAATTGACATGGATTAGAGCTACATTCTGGCCAATCGGAACATATGGTAAGCGGCTCTCTTTAGAACTAGACTAGTGTGGGCTATAGGGGGAAATGTAGTAAATGTAAGAATTGTCAACTGTTTGATGGTCAGAGCTCATTATCCATCACTCCTGTAATAATAATAAATTGATCAGAGGACTGATATGAGGGGTTGATTCTCTCCATTTTGATATTATGAGTCTACTTTTTGTGATGTTAAATGAATATATTGAATCACCCATTAACAGTCATTGTGACTGCACCCATTGGGAATCTTCTCCCCACCCAAAATAGCATATTTCAATGGCTCGAGCTGGAGGGCTGCATTGGGACCTTCAGGGCCCGACAGAAGTAATTGCGGCGCGGCCGTCATTTTTCATGCTGCTGTTGGGAGTGGGCGGTCAGACAGAGAATTGAGAAATCAAAATAGTCTTGTTGTCCCGCAGAGTATTTGGAAACGGATATATTTCTGCTTTGTATGCCTTATCCTACCTATTGTATTAAAATATTTTTTTCTCATAAGCTTACCTCTTCTATCCTAGTCGGGCCCTGCAAGATCAAGTGCACCTTGTATATGTGTGGTCTTAATGAAATAGAGCAGGCTGCCTATGCATGGGAGGAGAAAAACATGGCAGTTACCTAGACTATAGTCTACTACAGTGTCTGTAAATAAGTATTGATAATGGAAAGAAGTGAAGGGCGTCCAACCAACGTCGGTTTAGGTGCAATCAAAACATTTGATCCTCATTGAAAAGGAAAAGGTGCAATGCACACAGAGTGAGCGAGCGTCTTTTCATTTTCAATAAATATTTATTACCTATTACTTTGTCTCTGTCTGAAAATCGTCCTCCTGAAAGGTAGCCTATATCCTATACAGTGGCGGAACTAGAGTTTTATACATGGGTTGTCCAGGGGGTGGCCAAGGCTACTTCAGGGGGTCCATAGACCATGACAGAAAATGTGTGTGTAACCCTAACCTGGCAGGAATGAATCCTATGATTGCTGATTAGAGGTAGAAGTGATAATTCACATAACCGGAGTTCTTCAATGTGACAGATAGTGTGGCCCAAAACGGTTACTTCACTAGAATTTTTTAACATACTATAAATAGTCAGCGTCTCTACCTCGGAACTGCCGCTCAATTTCTTTCTCTCTCTCTCTCTCTCACACACACACACACACACACACACACACACACACACACACACACACACACACACACACACACACACACACACACACACACACACACACACACACACACACACACACACACACACACACACACACACACACACACACACACACACACACACACACGAGAGACTTGGGTCCCTCTGTTTTCATGAATATATCATCTGGGTCTATAAGTATTGAACATCCAAAATTAATTCTCAAAATAAAGCTCTAGTACCAAGGAGACAAGATAGCATTTGTGTGTTACATAAATTGCATAGTTATTTACAAAAAAATGTATTTACAAAAAAACTCTCTGCAATTTGACATACCAGGTATCAAGCAGAAACAGACCTGAAAAATACAAATAATTTTGGTTCCCATCAAACTTTAAAATTTACAGTATCATATTTATGCTCATATATATTGTGTTAACTAATAGCAAAGAAACATTTTGGAATTGGACTAATCAAGACCAAATGAAATCTGTGTGACATGATACCCTTTGGATGTATCATTTTAGAATGTCAGTGTACTAGTTAGTACACAGTGCAGGTTTTAATCATGACCAGAGGGACCGCCTAAGTGCCCAATTATTCTAGGTAGATTTAAAACAGCATAATTCTGCGGTTCTGGTGAGAACTGGCAAAATGTTTCACAAACTCATCCATGTTGAGTGCCCTCCTTGACTCAACACACTGAGAATTCCGAGGTGACTTAACCTGTCATCAACCATTGTTGTCCTAAAATGTGTTTTAATCCGTTTTAAAGCTGAGAAGCTTCTCTTGCAAGAAGCACTGCTGACTGGTGTAACAACAGAAATCTTACAAAGTTAAAATAGCTCATGGAAGACATCTTTATAAGGTTCTAGAAACACAACAAAGTTAAGGAGACGGTCTGTCCCTTCCACTTTTCTCTCTCCTATCAAAAAGCCCCTTGGTTTGATGAACCTCATGTTTGAGGTCCTCTAAATCTGGCTCTTAGGTCTGAGCAAAGGCAAACCGAGGCTCCTCATTCAAGAATGTTGTACTCTTTGGTTTGAGAGACTGGACCCCTTGCATTATCTCGCAATTCTTCTTTGAAAAATGCCTCAGCAGCTCAGCTGTGAGACTGTCAAGCAGAAAAAGCTTTTTGGAAGCCCTCACCATCCCTTTGGTCGCTATTTTTCTGTCCTACAGTGCTCATCATCCATGAGTTGTCATTGTTTTAAGGCTGTCTTTTACACACTGTTTGTATACTAATTTTACAGTGCTCTGCAATCTCTTCAATCTCTTTCCATAGTTCTCCAAGGTAACCCTCACTTCTGTAGTCCTGTAATGTGTCTGTAGGACACCTACTAGATCCACAGCCCTTGCTAGGTCAAGAGAGCTTGATTGGATCATGTCAGAAAGACATTTGGCATCACAAAGCACTTTACAAAAGGTAACCAAAAGCCCTATGAAATGTAAATCTATATGAGAAAGAAGGCCCCACTGATCTATCACCACTATTTTCAAGTGTAATATCCTGTAGCACTCTCAGAATTGCTGGAAGCCTGTCCCTCAGATTACGGCATGCCATGTATCTGCATGCCCACCAATGTAAATCTTGCACTGTTTTTAATCTGTGCAGACACACCATAATGCTTTCCGCTCATAGCCTAGCCCCACAAGATTATTTCTGTAGTCCAGACCATGTTTTTCAAGGCAATCAATTATAATTTTTGTGAGACCTGCTGCATCTAAGCTTTCAGCTGACTGAAAGTGTAAAAATCTTTTGTGGATGGCCCTTGTTGTAATAGTACCTCACAACTAAAGACATTTGTTATTTTTTCTTTAAATATTTGGTTTCATCTGCAATTACATTAAAAACATCACTTTCTTTTGACTTTGTACCACCTCAGCTAAGCCCTCAAGAACTTCGTTCTGGATTTGGTGGCTTGTGTACTTAGAATTGCCACATGCATTCATCCTTTTCTCTATGAGGGGGTCATGCTTTGCTATTTCTTCTATATTGTCAAAAAATGACCCTTGTTGTGAGAGTCATCAGACTCTCGATGAACTCTCTGCGCTATATTTTGAGTGGCAGTTAATAGGAGCACATCTGCCATTGTTTTAATGTAAGTAGAGTTTTCTTCCACTTTCTTTTTCCGGTCGTCATTTATGACATCTAACATTGATGAGTTGCTGTCAATAGCCCTTTTATGCTGATTCCAAGCATACATAGCATTGATATGATGCTCTGCCTTCGAATGGAGCTTAAACCCAGAATCGTTAAACAGAGCCTTTTTCCAGTTACAAAAACCTGACTGTAATGTGAAGGCAGATTTAGGTGTATTGTGTAAAGAAACATGCCTACTGGCGAAACAATAAGTTGAATCTTGATTTACAGAATATTCAAGCCCTGAATTGTCCTTATAACAGGAGCTGTTGAAAGCCCTTTACCTAGTACCATGCTGAGTTCTGGGAAATGTTTTCAAACACGACTGTACAGGACCCTTCTCTGGATCTTGAAATGTCTGAAATACACGTTAAATAATGTGTCTTTGTCATGTTTTGTCATTTATTATCTTGTCTTGTCCCTGTGCTTCCCATTCTATTCGTTTCCCTCTGCTGGTCTTATTAGGTTCTTTCCCTCTTTCTATCCCTCTCTCTCCCCCTCCCTCTCTCACTCTCTCGCTCTCTCTTCTCTCTATCGTTCCGTTCCTGCTCCCAGCTGTTCCTATTCCCCTAATCAATCATTTAGTCTTCCCACACCTGTTCCCGATCCTTTCCCCTGATTAGAGTCCCTATTTCTTCCTTTGTGTTCCGTTCCTGTCCTGTCGGTTCCTTGTCTAGAATTCACCGTGCTGTGTTTGTGTATCGCCCTGTCGTGTCGTGTTTTCCTCAGATGCTGCGTGGTGAGCAGGTGTCTGAGTCTGTCTGGTTCAAGTGCCTTCCCGAGGCAACCTGCTGTTCACCTGCTGTTCAAGATCGAGTCTCCAGTTTGTCCTCGTCATTTCGAGTGAAAGTTGTGTTTTTTGTTTGTATTTACTTTACTGGATTAAAGACTCTGTTTTCGCCAAGTCGCTTTTGGGTCCTCTTTCACCTGCATGACAGTCTTATGTCCATGGAAATGTCCAATTAAGGGATCCACAAGATTAGATACTAACAGCTGCTAAATAACATTTGTAATTTAGAGGGAAGGGCTCGATGACATCTCCTGGCAGCTCTGGCTCACTATCTTGCTCAGAGCCAGAGGTCTCTGTGTCATCCCTTGATATGTCTATTACATTAAAATAACACAAGAACCATTAGTGTATAATCAAAATAAAAATGCCACAGCCATCAAAGCAAGAGCACACATGAATCCAACCATTAGTGGTGGTAGACTGGGTCCTTGTGAAGTCTGACCACACTGACTCTGACTTGCCTCAGGTAGAGAGCTGCTCCGGGGTCTGGTGGTGATGCAAGGGCTGGGGTCCTTTTGCACCTGATCTGCCTGTTTGTGCTTCTTTAAAAAGAAGTCTGATATATATCCCTTCCTTTTCATGTTTAATTGACCCTATGCAAAAATAAGACAGTCTATGTGTCACGCCTTGGTCTTAGTAGTTTGTGTTTTCTTTATTTATTTGGTCAGGCCAGGGTGTGACATGGGTTTATTTTGTTGTGTTTCGTATTGGGGTTTTAATAGGCATTGGGATTGCGGCTGAGTAGGGGTGTCTAGCATAAGCTTGGCTGCCTGAGGCGGTTCTCAATCAGAGTCAGGTGATTCTCGTTGTCTTTGATTGGGAACCATATTTAGGTAGCCTAGGTTTCACTGTGTGTTTAGTGGGTGATTGTTCCTGTCTCTGTGTTTGTTGTCACAAGATAGGCTGTATAGGTTTTCGCGTTTCGTTTGTTGTTTTGTTATTTAAGTTATTTCATGTATCGTACATATTTTCATTAAAGATCATGAGTAACCACCACACCGCATTTTGGTCCGACTCTCTTTCTACAGACGAACGCCGTTACAGAATCACCCACCACACCCGGACCGAGCAGCGTGGTGACAGGCAGCGACTGCAGAAGCAGCGAAAAGAGGAATGGACATGGGAGGATGAATTGTTCGAAGAAGGACCCTGGGATCAGCCTGGAGAACATCGCCAACCCCAAAGAAGAACTGGAGGCGTTGAGAGCTGAGAGGCGCTGGTATGAGGAGAAGCAACAGCGGCAGCAGGAGCAACAATATCAGGACTACACTACTTGGGAGGAAATAGACAGGTGGGCGGTCGACCCAGAGAGAGTGCCGGAGCCCGCCTGGGATTCGCTGGAGCAGTGCGAAGAGGGTTATAGGAGGATGGAGTTGGAGAGACAAGCACGGCGGCGCAAAAGGAAGCCCAAAAGTCAGCCCAAAAAATGTATTGGGGGGGGGGGGGGGGCTCAGGGAGAGTGTGGCAGAGTCAGGGTTCAGACCTGAGCCAACTCCCCCCTGTTTACCGTAAGGAGCCATGGATGTTATCGGAGCTATCGGCAAAGCTGAGGGCTGAGTCTGAGAGGGTCGAGGAATTATTGGACAGAATGGAGGAGAGTGAACAGATGGGAGATGAGGAGACACTCGAGGAGTTGTTAATGGAATTGGAGGAGAGTGAAGAGAGAGAGAATTTGATTTGGCGTAGTATGCAAGATAGTCGCCCGACGGAGCGTGTCGGTGATTTGATGGCACCTGGGTCAGCGCTCCATACTCGTCCTGAGGTGCGTGTTAGTCGGCTGGTGAAAATTGTGCCAGCCTCACGCACTAGGCCTCCTGTGTACCTACCTAGCCTCGCACGTCCTGTGCCAGCCCTGCTCTCAGGCTCTCCAGTACACCTTCACGGTCCGGTCCATCCTGTGCCACCTTCACACACCAGTCCTCCGGTGGCAGCTCTCCGCACCAGGCTTCCTGTGCGTGTCCTCGGTCCAGTACCACCAGTTCCAGCACCACGCACCAGGCCTTCAGTGCGCCTTGCCTGTTCAGAGCAGCCAGAGCCTTTCTCCTCTCCAGTGCTGTTGGAGTATCCCACCTGTTTAGCACTGTCGGAGTCTCCCGCCTGTTTAGCGCAGCCAGAGCCTTCCTTCTCTCTAGCGCTGTCGGAGCCTCCCGTCTGTTCAGCGCAGCCAGCGCTTTCCTCCTCTCCTGCGCTGCCGGAGTCTCCCGCCTGTTCAGCGCTTCCAGAGCCTTCCTCCTCTACAGCGTTGCTGGAGTCACCTGCCTGTTCAGCGCAGCCTGAGCTGCCAGACTGCATGGAGCAGCCAGAGCTGCCAGTCTGCATGGAGCAGCCAGAGCTGCCAGTCTGCATGGAGCAGCCAGAGCTGCCAGGTTGCATGGAGCAGCCAGAGCTGCCAGTCTGCATGGAGCAGCCAGAGCTGCCAGTCTGCATAGAGCAGCCAGAGCTGCCAGTCTGCATGGAGCTGCCAGTCTTCATAGAGCAGCCAGTGCTGTCAGTCTGCATAGAGCAGCCAGAGCTATCAGTCTGCATGGAGCAGCCAGAGCAGCTAGATCCGCCAGTCAGCCAGACTCTTCCAGATCTGCCAGTCAGCCAGACTCTTCCAGATCTGCCAGTCAGCCAGACTCTTCCAGATCTGCCAGTAACCAGACTCTTCCAGATCTGCCAGTCAATCAGACTCTTCCCAGATCTGCCAGTCAACCAGACTCTTCCAGATCTGCCAGTCAACCAGACTCTTCCAGATTTGCCAGTCAACCAGACTCTTCCAGATCTGCCAGTCAGCCAGACTCTTCCAGATCCGCCAGCCAGCCAGGATCTGCCGGAGCCAACTACCTGCCTGAGCTTCCTCTCAGTGCTGAGCTTCCTCTCAGTGCTGAGCTTTGTCTCAGTGCTGAGCTTTGTCTCAGTGCTGAGCTTTGTCTCAGTGCTGGGCTTCCCCTCAGTGCTGGGCTTCCCCTCAGTGCTGGGCTTCCCCTCAGTGCTGAGCTGCCCCTCAGTCCCGAGCTTCCCCTCAGTCCCGAGCATCCCCTCAGTCCCGAGCTTCCCCTCAGTCCCGAGCTTCCCCTCAGTCCCGAGCTACCCCTAAGTCCTGAGCTGCCTCAGTCCCGAGCTGCCTCCGTCCCGAGCTGCCCCTCAGTCCCAAGCTGCCCCTCAGTCCCGAGCTGCCCCTCAGTCCAGTGGGTTCTGAGTGAGGACTACTAGGCCATGGTCGGCGGCGAGGGTGGACTATCCCAGGACGCGAAGGGGAGGAACTATGACATTTATGGAGTGGGGTCCACATCTCGAGCCGGAGCCGCCACCATGGACAGACGCCCACCCGGACCCTCCCTATGGTTTTGAGGTGCGTCCGGGAGTCCGCACCTTAGGGGGGGGGGGGGGTTTCTGTCAAGCCTTGGTCTTAGTAGTTTGTGTTTTCTTTATTTATTTGGTCAGTCCAGGGTGTGACATGGGTTTATTTTGTTGTGTTTCGTATTGGGGTTTTAATAGGCATTGGGATTGCGGCTGAGTAGGGGTGTCTAGCATAGGCTTAGCTGCCTGAGGCGGTTCTCAATCCGAGTCAGGTGATTCTCATTGTCTCTGATTGGGAACCATATTTAGGTAGCCTAGGTTTCACTGTGTGTTTCGTGGGTGATTGTTCCTGTCTCTGTGTTTGTTGTCACAAGATAGGCTGTATAGGTTTTCGCGTTTCGTTTGTTGTTTTGTTATTTAAGTTATTTCATGTATCGTACATATTTTCATTAAAGATCATGAGTAACCACCACGCCGCACGTCCAACTCTCTTTCTACAGACGAACGCCGTTACACTATGGTTACATCTAAGCATCCAATTACCCACATTTTAGTCCAATCTCAATCTTAATTACAAATCCCCATTATCACAACTGTACCTTAAAATCAGCTACCAGCCTAAGTTACTAGTTAGATCATGGCTAGCCCTACTCGGCAGTATTAACTTAGCTAGCTACAATTTCTTACACCTTTACGATAGCAAACAGGCTATCTGCAAATTGTGGTAATCTTTTGAGTAACGTAAACAGATTGATAATAACAATTGTTCATTTTGAGTTCAAGCACCAAAAACTAACTGAGTTCATGGAATTTAAATAGCTGAATGTTAACTTGCTGAACACTGACAGCTGTAGCCTACTAGTTACCCCACATTAGCTAAACATTCATATATTGTAACATACGACACTGCACTGTATATGCGTGTATTGCTTGCACAGATGTAAAAATAATGTTAGGCTAAATTGGGAGCCGATCTCTCTTATCAAAGGTATAACGTTAACTTATACAAAGACAACTTTCTTAAAAGTTGTTCAGGAAACCTAAATCCGATGCTAAACCTTAAAACGTACTTCAAATATGATGCTTTCGCCAATCGCAAAAAGAGCTTGTGTAAATATTCTATCTTCTTTATGTTCTTCTTATTCTTATTCTTCTGTATCTTACAAACAACGTTAATATTCTCTATTCCTTGTCCTCGATTTGAAAATGTCAAAATAAATGCTTCTTTCAACAAGAGGTGAAACTAGATGTAAATCAGCATCAAACTTCCAGTAGTAAATTTCATTTTGATGTGACACCCGGTGTGGCCAATCAGATGTCAGGGGGGTCCAGTGCCACCCCGGGCACCCCTCTGGCTCCGCCCCTGATCCTATTTACAAAACATAGCTCAAGAGAAAGTGCAAGTGTCCGCTCTTATCATTCTTGCTGATTTATGTTCAGTAGCCATAAGTGAGAGATCAGGTGCTCATGTGGTCTCAGCTAAATAGAGTAGGCGATAACCTATGCATGGCCGGAAAAGCAGTTATTGTCCCACTCCTAAAGGGTAGGCTATTAAATGTAGCTAAAGTACAAGTATCTCCAACTTCGTCTAGCCTATCGGCTGATATAGCCGGGAATACATGTAGCCTAATATAATGGGATACGGGAGCCATGTTCCCTCTAATATCTTTTGGCACTGAGAAAATGTCAGATCTGCTGAGAGCAAACTTAAACCTTGTTAAATTTCTGTGCACCTTCTAGCATGAGTTTACTGAGAACACTGAGGCTGTACCTGCTTTCATTTATTGTTTTAACAGTGACCAAGTAGGATACTGTTGCTATTTGATCATAATGTAGGCCTACCAGAGTGGCTTACAGTTAAAAAACTACGGAAAAAAAGAATTGCATAACATGTTAACATGGAAATAGCGGTTCTATCATTCAGCCTACAGTAACAGCCAATTTAGTGCTCAATGTAGGCCGACATTCCATGCAGGCCTTCACATGAACCTTATTTATCCACTTGTCCTTCAGACAAGGAGGTGACTGGACATTTTGTTATGTTGTTTGATGCAAGAAACCACTTTACAAAATGAAAGGAATTAGTATTCCCTGCGATTATTACAGGGAATCAGACAAAGTATGCGATCGTCTGCCTATTGACTGCTTAGCTTATTCAAGCTTATATAAAGATACAACATTGCCCTTTTAAGACTTAATAAAGGCTCTTTACCTAACTTGCTTGATGGCTGGAAATGTACACTTTTGTGCTCTTGTAGGAAGCAACCACTCCCCCATTGCTGACTATAAATTATCTACCACTGGGCTAATAACTCATTAACTAGGAATATGAACAAATGTGCACACATGACTACATGCAGCTCTCCCTTTGATCTCAAATCAAGCGCATAATAATCACAACTGCTCATGCTGTAAAACAGTCCAGTGGCACAAATCCATATATGTCAATGGCCTACTGCAGCTCTGATTGGTTATGCACACTTGTATGTGTAGAGGATGGATATTCGCTCTGCCTGCAACAAAATCTCTTGCATAGTTAGTTTTGCATACCAAGCCTGGCAAAGTTAGTTTTGGTATGCTTCATTGAATGTGGCTAATATTGATCTAATTCGATGACAATTCCCACTGTAAAGGGAAACATTGATAGTGTTAGCTAATTGGGAAAACTTTAAGTTAAGTTCAAGTTCTTGTGCTTCTCTGCAAGGATTGATTTTTCTTCTGTGCTGGCTTTCCATATCATAAGACCATTACCCTGATTGTACCATTCCAAACATGCTCTATCTCAATATAGATGGAAGGTGGAATACAATTACACAGGCTCCAATGCTAGTTGGATGTGCAAAACCCAGCTGTGAGATGCCCAGTGATGCATAACTCACAAACAAGCTAAATGCCTTTCATTCTCGATTTGAAGAAAAACAACACTGAGTCTTGCATGAAAGCCTCTTTTGTTCCGGACGATTGTGTGATTTCACTCTCCGTGGCTGATGTGAGTAAAAGTTTTAAATAGGTTAACACTTGCAAGGCTGCAGATGGAATACCAGGGCCCGTTCTCAGAACATGCACAGACCAGCTGGCAAGCAACTTCATGGACATTTTCAATCTCTCCCAGTCTATAATCCCAACATGTTTCATGCTGATCACCATTGTCCCTGTTCACAGGAACTCCAAGGTAACCTACCTAAATGACTATCGTCCCATAGCAATCACATCTGTAATTATGAAGTGCTTTGAAAGGCTGGCATCAAACACATCAACACCATCATGCCAGGAACTCTGGACCCACTCCAATTCGCATACCGCACCAACAGATCCACAGATGATGCAATCTCGATTGCACTTCACCCTGCTTTCTCCCAAAAAGAGGGAGAAGAGGGGATATAACTGTTTAAAAAAGAGGGGATATAACTGTTTAAGAATGATGTTTGTAGACTACTCCTCTGCGTTCAACCACATACTTTTCTGATGACACGATTCAACTTGTCAGTTTGGTTCCAGGACAACAGCCTCAATATCAGTAAGACCAAAGAGCTAATTTTGAACTGCAGGAAAAAGAAAGAAGAGCACGCCCCCTTCCACATCAACAGAGCTGGAGTGGAGTGGGTTGAGAGATTGAAGTTCCTTGGTGTCCACATCACTAAGGACTTAACATGGTCCACACATACCCAAACAGTTGTGAAGAGGGCACAATAGCGCCTCTTCCACCTCAGGAGGCTGACAAGATTTGGCATGGGCCCTTGGATCCTCAAAAATGTATACACCTGCACCATCAAGAGCATCTTGGGCCAAAGGTGTGCTGTGGAAATTCTACACAGGGGATACTTGAAGTCAATCTTAAATGAATCATTCTATATTAACAAGCAAGCTGGACAGGTCACAATCAAATTTAGATGCATATAGCATCGGTCTGAAGTGAGCTCCGCCAGGGCAGTCCCTTTAGTTCTCTTATATACTGCTTACAAAGACAAGTTATATTTGCATGATTTAGCTTATTCATTATTCATAATTAATTCATCATTAACGTTTGGTTCAATCATGTGACCGAGCAATACCTCACGAGGCTTCTTCTCACCAAGCTGAGACCTTGAAACTGAGATATACGTTTTGTTTTTAAGACGGTTATGGGCGTACTGCCAAAATTGCAGATACTGATAGCGAGGATTCTTCCCAGGCACGTTCAATCAGTCACTTGCATGAACACAGAAATGGTTATTAGAAAAGCACCCCAAAACGTTTTCCATCACAGGTACTTCAACAAAGTACTGAGTAAAGAGTCTGAATAGTTATACAAATGTGATATATCTGTTTTAGAATTTTTATCAATTAGATAACATTTCTAAAAAACTGTTTTTGCTTTGTCATTATGAGACATTGTGTGTGTAGATTGATGAGGGTGAAAAACAATTTGATCCATTTTAAAATAAGGCTGTAACGTAACAAAATGTGGAAGAAGTCAAGGAGTCTGAATACATAAGGGACCAGTATAACCCCCTATCCTCCAAGTACAGACCAGTATAGCCCCCTACCCTCCAGGTATAGCCCCCTACCCTCCAGATATAGACCAGTATAACCCCCTACCCTCCAGGTACAGACCAGTATAGCCCCATGCCCTCCAGGTACAGACCAGTATAGCCCCCTACCCTCAAGCAATACTTATATATGCCATTTGGACATTTCTTATGCCATTTGAACATGGTTCACTGACTTTTGGGTTCGGAAGCCAACTTCCTTTTATCATATATGGCAAATGGACAAACATAGGGCCTTATGGACAAGCTCACATGAAATAAGACAAATCTATATACATACGCTTCCTACATAGGTATAATTGACAACAACAAAAATAGATTTTTGAAGATTTCACCCTTGAGCCCTGACTTTCTGATCATTTCCCATATAGAATCTTACATTGGAGCGCACTCGCCCCCTTCGTGATTTTTGGTTTATTTCACCCGGCATTTGACATATTCCACTTGCAATATGTTTTTGACCAATTGCCACCCAATTGAGTGGTATTTGTGATTGTGTATATGGATCGTCCACTGCCAATAAGTAGCCATTCATTTTTGTCCATTTAATGGGGGTCTTCCCTTTCCGAATGCACTGTATATACACTCACTCACACACATTACACTGACACTGATACTCTCACACAAACCCACACACATTCACATACACTACATATGCACACACACATAACACACATGCATACCCATGCCATACACATGCATGCACACACACACACACACTTTCACAATCATATGCTGCTGATACTCTGTTCTTTATTTTACTCGTATTATTATCTATCCTGATGCCTAGTTATTTTACCTTGTCTTCATGTACATATCCACCTCAAATACCTTATTATTATATATCCTGATGCCTAGTCACTTTACCCAACCTTTATGTACATATTTACCTCAAATACCTAGTAGTCTGCACAGTGATATGGTACTGGTACTTCCTGTATACAGCTTCATTTTTGTTCCTCTTGTGTTAGTTACTATTTGCATTTTTCTTATCTTATTTTCCCTCACAATAATTTGGGGAGGGGACTGTTTATCTGTCTCCGTCCATTATATGTTAGTTTGTTAGTACATGTATCACATGTGATATCTCTGTTAGCACAGGCACCGATTTTGATTCAACGAGGGTGAATGCTTCATTTTGCAATAGTAATACGGCATTTACAAAATTACCGCCTCCATCTGATTGGCCAGATGGAGGCGCTATAACGAGGCGCTATAATGAGTGATTGAAGATGCAAACTTTTAAATTTCATGCCCCTCACACCGCTTGGCCTAAAGTCATGAAATTCAGTACATCGGTCTCTATTCTCAAGCATTTACTGATGTTGTTTACTGTTGCCTTGTTTTTTTAAAAATCTACTTTGTTGGGAAAGGCTCGTAAGCAAGCATTTTCCGGTAAAGTCTACACATGCTGTATTCTGAATAATACAATTAGATTTTTATTTTTCTCTTTCTCTCTCTTTACATGATGTGTATACATGTGCACACAGGGAGAGTGAACATGCATTGGTCCAGGCTGTTTGATTCAGGTCTGCCTTTTTAAAAACCTACCCTCGAGCTAGTAGGAGATGACACCTGCTCAGTTCCAGGTGAATTTCAGCTATCAAAACATAAGGGGAAAAGATAGAGAGGGGGCTGTACTCCCTACTCCAATAAAAGCCTACACACCACTAATTATACTAGTAGTAAGTACATTTCAAGCTGACAGAAATATAGCAACAGTACATGACTATCATTTATACAAAGCAAATAATTCAAGCTATAGAGGAGTTATCCCTCTTAGATTCACATGGTACTTTTAGAGGGGAGTGTGGATTTCAGAATTCATAAAATCCTACATGGTTTGATTGGACCAATTTTACCATTTGATAATATTACATTTGTATGTCAGGCAGTGAACAAACAGTGACTCCAGGTTTCCCAGCAGCAGGTTCGGAGGTGTACACAGTGAGAAGTGGATGTGCTGCCTTTTGTTAACAGTTTACAAGACTCTCCTCCTGGTACACTGGCACAAACAGGCATCTGTTGACAGAGCCCATTGGACAAAGATGAAATGTAAACAGGCCTGCTAAAAAGGTTGCTCCACAGTTTGAAAAGGGTCCATTTGGGTGAGATGGCAGATAAAGCTTATTGTGAACAACACCAGCCTTAGGTTATACAGCCCCTCACCCCTCTCAGTAAAGAGCAGCAGATGTAGATAATTGTTTTCCCTTGTGACACAGAGCGAGCTCAGGCCAGGGAGTGTGTATGTGTGTGTTTGTGAGGTGGCTGTGTCTTGGGTGAGGGGTAAGATGTAGAGTGGCTAACTTATGAAAAAAGGTTACAGCAGGACTTAAATAGAGGAACAGGAGGGTGAGTTGACCACTTGTACCCAATGTGGATCTGCAGGATGCATCTGAAGGTAAGACGTCTTGGCTCAGGTCAAATTGGGCTCTCGGCCTCCCGAGTGGTGCAGCACTCTAAGGCACTGTATTGCTTGAGGCGCCACTACAGATCCGGGTTTGATCCCGGGCGGTGTCGCAGCCAGCTGCGACAGATTGGTGTAACGTAATACGCTGGGAGTCAGGGGCAGGTGCAGAAGGTGAGTTTAATAATGAATCGAAGCAGATGAACAAAATGTGAGAAGTGTACAGAACGTGAGAGAAACCAATACTACCTAGTGACTGCTTTCAACTGAGGGCTAAATAAAGGGGGAGTAATCAAGGAGATAATGATGACCAGGTGTGCGTAATGATTGTTGCCAGGGCAGGTGGTTAGCAGACCGGTGACGCTAGCGCTGGAGAGAGGGAGCGGGAGTAGGCGTGACAATTGGTGCTGTGTGTACTGAGCCTTTTGCACACTTGTTGTTGACTAGCATGTTCTGTAAGGAGAAAGGACGGAGCTGTGTGATCAAACGTATGTTTGAAGTATGGACCAGTCCTTATTTACAGTTGAGCACCACGGCAGGCAAGCAGGCTACACTTGACCTTGATCAGAACAGAACACAGCAGGCAGGGCTCTGAGATGGCCCTGGAGGAAGTCTAATCCTATTGCTGAGAGACAAAAACACCATCCTCAGAGCCAAATGTCTCTTCAGAAATACCATGCCTGACCATCCAGGCACCAGCCACCAGCTCACTCCATTAGCTACCACAATTAAAGTAGCCCTGGCTGGGCATCCCAGCTTATTAAATTGAAACGGATGGTGCATTAGTGGTAGCTGCAGGTCAGGGAAAGGTAACATTAGAGGTAGTACACACAGAGAGATGAGACCACTTCAGATCAGTTACTATTGCAGTTTTATATTTTGAGATGAAAAGAGTAAACCTGATGTACACTGTCATGACTGGCCTGTTCGGGTCAGGTTACCGTAGACCATAATCCTACAGCGATATCTCTCACACCCACCAGCGGGGGAGAGATCGAGAGTTATGGAGGTGGGGGGTTTCATTACACCTCCCACCCATTGTAAATCTTAAGGCAGCAGACAAAATCCCCTTTGTCCTCTCAGTATGGAGGGATGGAATGTATGATGGGCCAATGGAGAATCTACCTCTGAACAGTAACATGCAATAAATGGACTTTGGGACAATATGTTTCGTGGTAGTAGTGACAATAGATGGGTGGTCCTTCTGTAGCTCAGTTGGTAGAGCATGGCGCTTGTAACGCCAGGGTAGTGGGTTCGATCCCCGGAACCACCCATACGTAGAATGTATGCACAGATGACTGTAAGTCGCTTTGGATAAAAGCGTCTGCTAAATGGCATATATTATTATTTATTATTATTATTTAGATGGAATATGAAATGATATGAGTGTCGTTTTTGTTATGTTATTAAAAGTTAAATGACGACGTTATAACGAAAACATTAGAACTTGAAGAGTTTTCACACTATGTACTTGAGGTTTGCATACTGTACGTTGTGTGGAAAATGTCCAGATCAAAGATATTGTATTTGTAAAGATGTAATGTGAAGTTAGTTGTCTAAATTGGATCTGAGTAAAATCCAGACCTTGCATCGTAGCTAGTTACGACCAGAGAACTTGTCCTAAAGGTGGAAACGCCAATTTCTGACTCGAGGGTAAAAAACACGTGAGTTCAGAGCTAATATAGCAGACTAAGCAACCACGAGCTCCAGCCAATGTCCGAATTAGTTGTATACCCAAAATTCAACACAAGGTTGAAGAAGACAAAGGAACCTGAAGAGGGTTAAACCAAGGCCTCATACCTTTTAAAGGGTTAATATATTGTGCTATGATAAACTCTGTGTGTGTGTGTGTGTTAAAACCTGTTTTCGAGTGTTGTGCCCTTCAGACACTATCAGAAGACTTAAACCGCCTACAGTACGTTCATACTCCTCCTGTCTGGGACCCATGGTTATCTGAGGTTCTGAAAACACAAGGCTGCCGCAAGCCTGATGAAAACAGACACCTGTCAGAAGATGCTTGGACTCGTTCACCTTGTTATGACTCTATACTTGTGATGGAAGGTCAAGTTTCTGTCAACCCACCTCTGAGCTTTTAATTGCTGATAAGATGGTTGCTGCTGTCAGGGGGGAGGTTAGATTTATTAAAATGTTGTTGTCAGGGAAACTCACACAAGGAGGACTGGGAGAGGCTCTATGAGTTACAGGATGTCTTAGAAATTTTGCAGAACCTGGGGAGAGCTATTATGTACTGTACTCTGTACCAACTTCTGCCTACAATTGTGTTACTAAAGGAGTATTATAATACTTAAACAAAGAGTCTGTGTTTTCCTTCCATTACTAATGTATGTTTGATAATTATACAGACCTGATCATCTGTTGAAGAAATTGACCAACAAACCTTTTTACAATCTATGCTACGGATGAGTAACTGTGTCTAAGAGGGTGAATTCAAGCAGGACCACCGGGTCACCACTCTCCAAGGAATCGTGTGTCTAAACTACTTTCATTCCCACACTGGAACCATCTACACGGCTGATTAGCCATCCTCTGAAGAACCTTTTTCAGAGCAAGGACGAGGAAACATTCCACTAGGAGTAAGGACACTGACATCGTGAGGACAAACAGAGAGTTACACCTGGCAACCGAAGGTGGGCTGTCATCGGAGAAGTCAGAACGCGGTCCACGAAGAGACACCCCATCAGAGACGTTCAAAACTTATTTACATCATTATATTCTGACCCATTAGAGTGGCAGTTCGGGGCAAGGTTAGGGTTCAAATAAGCATAGTTGACAAATGTACCCAAGTGCGGTTTTCTCTCGTGCACACTCTCTTTCTCTCTCTTGAAATCCACGTTTTGTAACACGTGTCATATTGTGTTGGCCCGTTAGAAACCTGTTTCATTGTACTAAGTTCTAATCAATAGCCTAGACTGTGTGTTTATGTATGTGTATCTTATATTATCATTTTAGCTTGTTAGTAAATAAATGATCAACTCAATTGGTGTGGTATTGACTTATTTAGTGAGACTCGCGAATTAGTGAGATTCGCGAATTCCCGAATTATGCGACGTTCAGATTGAGACTATAAATGAAATTAATTAATTCGCAACTGTTGTAAAATCGATATTCTGATATTCTTTGAGTTAATTTGGAAAGTAGAAACTCAATTTAAAGCCAAAACCCTCCCATTGTGCACCAGGTTAATGAGTTAATAATTACCTGATTCATTTCATCACGTAATTATAAACCGTTAATCATTCAATGAGCAGCAGTCGTCACATTAATCTATACAACATTACGACAGCACTCTTAGAATAAAATGTGCAATCTAGAACCTAAAAGGGTTCTTCAGCTGTCCCCATAGGAAAACCATTTTAATAAACCTTTTTGGTTCTAGGTAGAACTTTTTCTGGTTCCATGTAAAAAACCTTTCCACAGAGGGTTCTACATGGAACCCAAAATGGTTCTACCTGGACCCTGGAACCAAAAAAGCATGCTCCTATGGGGACAGCCAAAGAACCCTTTTGGAACCCTTTATTCTAAGAGTGTAGTTTGTGTGTAGTTAGTTTTGGACAAACTCAAATGTAGTGGTGTAACGATAATACAGACACAGTTGTGGAGACCTTCTTGTGACTAAATTGGTTATCAAATGTTAATATTTTCAAATATGTTTTAATTATCAAGATATCTGTTTCTTATCCAAAAAAAGGGAACTGTTCTGTAGCTATTGTCCCAGGGAACGTGGGACAATTCAACCCCTTGGTGTGGGCGAGAGTTGCTACAACAGAGCAGAGGCTCCACCAGGTTGGTGCTGGTGGTCGTGTGTGTTGGGCTGCTACTGGATAACATGCTGCTTACTGTTGTCGGTGAGTCCAGACAACCCACACACACACGCACACACATACACACAAACTTTCAAATGTGCATGTAGTTGTGTACCTTAGATCGGGTAGTGATATTTGTATTGAAAAAGGCACGTCACCTATTTTAATATTTAGCTGCAGGGCCAACAATGCAGCTAGCATGACCATAGCATTTGCCTTTACCTGGCCTGACATCTAGACCCCACAGAGAATAACTCTGGTTGACAGAGAGCAGCGCGACCACATTCCCCCTCATGGAGTAGATCCACTGTGCCTCCCCGGCACTGAGACAAAAGGGTTCCCTCCTTTCCTTTCGCCTGCCTTTTAAAGTGCACAGTCTCCCACAAACCCAAATGTGTCGTCTCTCCTCTCTCGCAGTGCCCATCATCCTAATGTTTTTATATGCCCTGGATCCCCCTACACAGGACACCTTCATCCAGCATGCAGAGGCTCTCTGAGGGGGGCTTCACATTGACCTCAGTCCACTCCTTCTACGACAACACTTCCTACAGCATCAGCTGTTCTGAGAGCAACCTGTCTGAGGCCCTCCTCTTCAACATCTCCAGAAACTCCAGCCAGGTGAAAGGCAGCACATGCCAGGAGGACAGTGCCTTCTTGGACAAGGAGAATGTTCATGTGGGACTCCTCTTTGCCTCCAAGGCTCTGGTACAGCTTCTGATCAATCCCTTCGTGGGTCCCCTGACCAACAGGTTCATGTTCTGGCTTCACAGCAAGTGTTTTTGTGTGTGTGACAAAATCACAGCTAGCTAGGACAGTGTTCAACTTCACATTTATTGAAAATGATTAAATACAATTACACAATGGTTCTAATCTTATCCTTATATTTTCCCCCAAGAGTTGGACATCACATACCAATGTTTGCTGCCTTTATCATCATGTTTGTTTCAACAATAAGTATGCGTGCCTAACACTGACACACACTTCTAACTTGTTACACACAGTTGATAAGGAGATATAATTGAGGTAGTGATCTCTAATATACATACCATGACTCTTACACAACTCCAATTGCGTCATCTTTAGATTTGATTTTATCTTACCACAGTGGTAACGGAGGTTGTGTCTGGTGGTTGTCAGTGTTTGCCTTCTCATGTGCATACGCCTTGTTGTTGTTTTGCTCGCTCTCTTCAGGGAATTGGTTCCTCTTTCTCATCCGTGTTTTGTGTTTCACAAAAATATCCTAACTCCCCAGTGTTGTAATAGAATATGAACCATTTTGTCCGAGCATGTCTTCTCCCGTAAGACTGGGAATGTTGGCCAGTGTGTACACAAGTCATGAGGAGAGAGGCGTAGCTATGGGGATCGCACTGGGTGGACTGGCCATGGGGGTTCTCGGTGAGTTTACTCCCCTTTTTTATTTTTTATTTGACCTTTCTTTAACGAGGCAAATCAGTTAAGGGCAAATTCTTATTTCCAATGACAGATTACCAAAAGGCGGGACGGGGGCCTGAGATTTAAAATAAAAAATAAATACAATACAAATATAGGACAATGCACACATTACAACAAGAGAGACAACACAACACTACATACAGAGAGACCTAAGACAACAACATAGCAAGGCAGCAACACATGACAACACAGCATGGTAGCAACACAACATGGTAGCAGCACAAAATGTGGTACAAACGTTATTGGGCACAGACAACAGCACAAAGGGCAAGAAGTTAGAGACAACAGTGTAACGGTGTGAAATACTGCCAGAAAGGCTTAGATTAAGAAAGGAGCAGATCCTGGTGGTCCTGTGTGGCTCAGTTGGTAGAGCATGGCACTTGTAAGTTGTGCGGTCAATTCCCACTGTGGCCACCCATACAAAATTGTACTGTATGCACACATTACTACTGTAAGATGCTTTGGATAAAAACATCTGCTAAATAGCAAATGGTTACGATGAAACGTGTCTTACACTAACACATGCCAATGTGAAATCATCATGTGGAATACATGTATCATCAATGACTTTTTCTTGAAAATGTCTTTGACAGAGTGTGATGTATTCATTTGTGGGGAAGACTGCTCCTTTCTTGATCTTGGCCTTTCTGGCAGTATTTCAGTATATCCGTTTATCTGTTACATTTTACATTACAGTGACCTTATTACAGTGTAATTATTCCTGTAATTACAGTGTAAGAAGTATTGTAATTACTCAGTGCAGTGTAATAATGAGCAATAACAATTATCATTACACTTGTACAGTAAAGTCTGTACTTATAATGTACTTTGCATTACTTAGGCTTAGGGTCAGGCCAACGTTAGGGTTATGGTTAGGTACAGTGTAATATGGGAAATTACTATACTTGTTGTTACACTGTAATTACATGATACACAGTAATAAGAACACTGTAATGTCAAGTGTTACCAGATTATCTGTTGTGGCTACCAGTCAGAATAAACAGTTTAGACAGGCAAGCTGTTTGTATTGTTCGGAGAGGACAAGGTATATTCTAGGAATGTTCCTTAATGCCAACTGACTGACTCTCTAAACACACAGCGTTACATCTCTGCCATCAAAGATTTCACCAGATGTGAGTATACTTTTCACCTTTTCTTTCAAGATAAAAGATTTTAAAAATAAATGTAACCCAGCCACAAAATGAACATAACTGACTTGATCAAATCAAAAAATGGGGCTTTATCTCAATTCATCTTTCCTTGAGTCTTCAAATGCTATCTCCCACCTCTTTCACAAAACCATTAGAGAAGAAGGCCTGGGGAGGGACTTTGGACCTTCCAATCTTCCAATACTATAGAGTAGAAGGCGAGGAGCTAGGATGTGAGGAACCGCGGAAATACAAATTCGGATTGAGCCAGAGTGTGTACGAATCAGTGTCGTTTAAGATGCACCGAACAGAAGCCATCATTGCATTAAATTACACGTTGTCTTATTTTATAACGTTGACATTTCAGAGGTCTCCTCCCTCACTCTAGAAAAACAAGACATTTTTCCTGTCTCCTCCAGCTTAACATTTCACATTAACTTACAGAGTGTGGAGGGCACTCCTTTGCTGACCCTACTGAAGGACCCCTACATTCTCATTTGTGCAGGTGAGTCTGGGACTTGACTGTCAGAATAACAAACCAAAGAGTAAGGCTAAACACAGAGGAAATGTCCCTAATGTCAATCTATTCCCTATTAGTGCACTACTTTTGACCAGCTCCTATGGGTGAAGTAGTGCACTAAATAGGGATTACATTGCCATTTGGGATGCAGGCATAGTCGTAAAACAGAAGTGAGCTGACCTTGGTGCTTTGGTTTCAGGCTCTCTGTGCTTCGCCAACATGGGACTTGCCATTCTGGAGCCCACACTTCCCATCTGGATGATGCAGACCATGTGCTCTCCCAAATGACTGCTTGGTACGTTTTTGCGTCACGTTTTTTCTCTTTCCAGTAAATACTATGGATTAAATAGTCCTTCCTTTGTTTGACAGTGTTTTGCGTTTGATTTGTAGGTATGGCTTTCCTACCAGCAAGCATTTCTTACCTTATTGGCATCAATTTAACAAAACGTGAAGGTAGGTTTTCTTTGATCCTCTCCTGGTTACTTCTATTTGTTCCTATCTATCAATTATCAATATATAAAAGTCTAGTCACTCAGAAAATAAGTTCTCATGTAAGCCTATGGGGGTTGTGTGAATCAGTGTTAGTGTCTGTGTGAATGTGTGTGTGCAGGGGCAGACTGCCCGAAATGCTGGATGTACTGGTCAATTTTTGATCATTATCTGGTCCCATTCCTCCTCTGTGTGTGTGTGTGTGAGAGAGAGTTGTTGATGATTCCCATCAAGGAGGAGGTATTTTTCTCTCATCAGGTGGCTGTGCTCCATGTTTGAGATGTTTATTGTTGGCATCAGTCTCATAGTCACCCGTGACTATTATTTCCAATGCACACTTTTGGCTCTGCAAGATCACAAGGTAGTTCAAAGAAGAATCATCATATTTCTTGTCCTATAGGTTCATTATGCAGAACATCTATGGTCTTATTGGTCCAAATATAAGCCTGGGGTTTGTTATTGGTGGGTGCCGATGTGTTATATAGAAACACATATGAATGATGGTCTGAAGCATCAGAGAGACAGACAGACAGATATAAATATAGCCACGGCCCAACCCAAGTGTTGACCCAAGATCAGCGTCCAGGGGCAACTTAATCCTACTTTGTAGTGGATATTGTCTGCTATAGAAGTACAGTGGTCTCATGATGACTGCAAGCCAGGGGTTGAGACACATACGCCTTATGGGAGTTGCCTGCAAGACCCATGTATTGTGCTGAAAAATAAACCAAAATGGTGGCCTCGGTGGGTCTGAGTGGATACTGCACCCCCGGCTGGCAATAGGAGTGAGTGGCTTATGTCATGTTTAATTAACAGAGGGAAGTTCTTCGACTTTGCAACACTGCTCAATATGGACCTTATTTATACGTTATTATAACCATGTAACCCAGTGAAAACATCACATCAAAGTGACTTCTGTTTCCTTTATCTCACCCGCCATAACATGCCCACACTAACCTAGAGGACTTTTCAGATGGGTGGCGGTGTGGGCTACAACACACAGTTCATGCAACACCCGGGCCCCCGAGGTCCCCCTGGTACGTCCCCGGCAGGGATGGGTCCTGCTCGTTTTCCGTCAATGGGGACCCGTACAACTGTCAATGGGGCCCCTCAGGGCCAGAGGATGCCCCAACACCCAGGCTACCCCAGGGCTCAGCAGGGACACACAAGGCCGCAGCAGGGACTCAAATGCCCATACAACGCTGAAGTGAGTCTCCCTCAGCGAATGACTTCACATATTTTATAATACAAACCATTTGTAGACTGACAGCCATAAGTTGAAAATATACCATGTGAATTATAATACTATGTTAACACCTACGTACATTTTATTTATTTTATTAAGCTTGAGCTTTATATTGAGTTTAACGTAATGTCATTTTTTGTTAGTGTCCAACATATCTGTCGAAACCCTATTCCTGTCTGTCTGTTGCACAGCCTGCTGGGCTGTACTGTTTTCACACCCCTCCTCCTATGTGTGTGTATGCCCTGGCTGGCTACTGTAATAATACCCAAATTAGAGTCCAAATCAGTGCTGTGCGATTTGCCTTTCCGACGGAGCAGTTCAACGGACAATGAACTAGAGTTTACAAGAGTTTACAACATCTTCAACCAGGCTGCAGTCAATGGGAGACAGAGTGAGAGAACTCATTCCACTTTCATTATATTTAGATGTGACATGGTCCCAGATCTGTTTGTGCCGTCTTGCCAATGGCTGTACGAGTTGGAAAGACGGCACAAACAGATTTGGGACCAGGCTTGTCTTTGTGTGTAGAGATGTAGACCTACGTTGCCTCTGAATGACAAAATCTCAAAGCAAAACACATTGCTAGTATTTTTTGTCCTCCAAGTACAGCAACCTAACCCTGCTCTCATTTTCTTTGTGTTCCAGCCGGGCAGGGTGATGCCTGGTTATCCAAGCTCTCCCCTTCTTGGAAACCCCACCCCTCCCATAACCCCAGGCAGTGTGATGTCCCCAACATGTCGCCTGGCCATGACGTCAAGCCCACTTTCCTGCCTGACATCAAGCCAAACACGAACTCCCTACCCCCACCACTCCCCACAGGTAAACCCAAACATGACACACACACGTGCACACACGAATGGTGTGTTTTCACCAAACTCACTTGTTGCAGATAAAAATCAGTGTGTGATGACGTAGCGCACACAAAATGTACCTTCTCACACCATTTTAATTATTCTACTGTTCAATGTGTTTCCATCACATTTCCAACTCTACCAATAGTTTTGTCACAACATCTGTTGTGTTAAATACCAAATGTGCCTACTCTGGTCTTGGCACGTGCACTCTAGCCAACATCTCGCAGATACAGGCTAATGGCTAGAAGAGATCCAGCTTTTGTTGAATTAATGTCAGATTAGCTTTTTGTAGCAGGTTGGGAGAATCTATGCAGCAGGTTAGCAGAATGAACATAGCATAATTAGGTTAAGGTTAGGAAAAATGGTTAGGGTTAGCTAAAATGCAAAAACAAAAACGGAAGCCCTTATAAGCCATGACTCAGATACAGTGCGGGTCAACTAGTCTACATGATGAGATTATGGATCAGAGCAAGATTTATTTTTATTTTTCAAAACAGCAGTCTAGCATTGATTATTATTATACCAGAATAAGACCCTCGACATTTATTGGAAAGGAGCATCAAGCTTATGCACTTTCACCACCCTGTGAAGTTCATCATCATTTATTTCATCTGTTGCCTAATGGCCTAAACGGCATTGTTTCCTGAGTTGAAGTGGGAGGACCACACACCATGTCATCACATGACTTAATCCTACTTCAAATTATTGTTATTATATCAATATTTGCGCATTAATGCTTTTCCGCCGCCAGATTCTGTAAATGGAACAAACCGGTAAAATATTTCAATGTTCTAGTGAGGAGCTCAGAAAAGTACGTCCTCACATGGCACCACTCCACACCCTCCCCGTACATGGCTTTTAATCTTCTTCCCATTAAACTTTTCCATTTACAGAATCTTCCCTTGCTGACCCTGGCTACAACAAGATATGAGCAATCTACCATTTAAAATTAACCGGGCTAGTTTAACTTCATCTATCTCTTTCTCTGTGGCATTGGTTAGTCGGATAGGGTGTAAGTGAGGCCCTGTGGTCTCATCAACCACCAACACAACTTTCCACTCTGACACATTATTACACTTGCTTCCTAACTTGACCCTCTTTTTGCTTTCTATACGAGACGCTCCACTGCCTTCATGATATCTCTTCTTCCTATGTCAAAGAGTTTACATTCTGTCAGAACATGTTAGTATCAGATATTAGGTATCCTATGGAGAGGAGAAGGGCCACAGTCTGGTTTCAGTTGTTGGATTGTAATTAGAAACACTTGCTACACCAGAAGTTAATGTGTAGGGGTCAATGGAGGTTGGATATAAGCCAGGGGCTTAGAATTTTACTAAGTAAGGGGAAAAGCAATCACATGGTTGCAGTCACTGATAAGGGTGGATAGCTGTGGATTAGTGAGCAATGGGGGCCGAGGTCAGGTCAGGTCACACGAAGGGAGAAGGAACAGTTCATTACCCATATCATTTAACTTCCTGCCTAGCAACTGAGAAGTATTGGCTGTCCAGATATGTAAGGAGTAGACTTAGCACAGGAGGAAGTTATAAATATATGTACTTGTGTAAATATGTCTCTGTCTTATGCAGCTGTGTGACTCAGTGGGTGAATAAACTTGGTTTGAGCTGTATTAGTTTTCCGTGAGTTTTGACTATGTTTAGTTAGAACCTAACACTCAGAATTCAATAAATTGTATATTTTCTCACAAAACGACCAGGAAGCCTGAAAAAACAGGCAGAGTTAATCAATCAATCAATCAATCAATCAAATGTATTTATAAAGCCATTTTTATATCAGGAGATGTCACAAAGTGCTATACAGAAATCCAGTCTAAATAATTTACAATAGGCCAGCATAGCCAAAATACTGATCAACATGAACACTCGTAAGAAATAAAGGTGTGCAATAATGGTGAGACGTAATTTTACATTAAAGAAAGTACTTGGAGCCTTAAGCCTAATAAAGGCACCCAGCCGCTCTACAGTGCATGCAACCTCCTATCCGAAAGCTTGAAAAAACAATACAAGGTAATAAAATTGGGTTTGAGGTTGGGTGATTGTGGAGGCCAGGCCATCAGATGCAGCAATCCATCACTCTCCTTCTTGGTTAAATAGCCCTTGCACAGCCTGGAAGTGTGTTGGGTCATTGTCCTGTTGAAAAATAAATGATAGTCCCACTAAGTGCAAACCAGATGGGATGGTGTATCGCTGCAGAATGCTGTGATAGCCATGCTGCTTTTGTGTGCCTTGAATTCTAAAAGAAATCACAGACTGTGTCACCAGCAATGCACCCCCACACCATCTCTTTGCTTATTTGAGCTGTTCTTGCCATAATATGGACTTGGTCTTTTACCAAATAGGGCTATCTTCTGTATACCAACCCTACCTTGTCACAACACAACAGTCATCATGCAAAGGGTGGCTACTTTTAAGAATCTCAAATATAAAATATTGTTGGGTTTGTTTGACACTTTATTGGTAACTACATGATTCCATATGTGTTATTTCATAGTTTTGATGTCTTCACTATTATTCTACAATATAGAACATAGTCAAATAAAGAAAAACCTCAATGAGTAGGTGTGTCCAAACTGTTGAGTGGTACTGTACGGTACTGTCCTGTATGGGGTAGTGTTTGTAAGGCCAGTGACAAAAAAAATCTACATTTAATGCATTTTAAATTCAGGCTGTAACAACAACATTTTGAAAAAGTCAAGGGGTATGAATACTTTCTGAAGGCACTGTATGGCCTCCTCCTTGTCAGGCCTCTCACAGACAGGGGTCCTGGGATGGACAGCTTGCACAGCTTCCCCACATACGGCGTTGGATCAAGGGTGACCTCGTTGAGGAGGAGATTTAGGAGCCCATCTACATAGCCTGTAATATTTTAGAAAAGGGACACTTTGTTAAATGTGTAGTGTCGTGTCTTTGGCATCATTAAAACTGAAGACTTATTTATCAAATAACTCTCTCTGATTATTATTGCGCGATTAAACTGATTAATCATGTAACTGTAATTAACTAGGAAGTCAGGGCACCAATGAATATATTCAGATTATAAAGTTATAATTTTCCTAATATAACTTTCAGATATTTTTATATCTGATCAATTAGTCTTCGAATTTATGAATTATTATTTACCTCTCATCAGTCTCATTCCAAACGTCGTAAATTGTTGGTTATCTGCACGAACCCAGTGTTCACTATGAGTCAACCATACATTAATTGTCTTAAAATCATTTATTTACTAACTAAGTAATTCACAGAAATGCATCACACAAACAAACAAATTAGATATGTTTACAAAGAAATGATAGGGGGATGTTCCCTAGTGGGCTAAACCGGCATGGCGGCTTGTTAGACAGTGATAATTATAACAATTGAAATGCTAATCCTTTGCACATGAACGGTCATTCATTCGGGAACAATTGCAATCAGTATATACAGTGTCGAGAAGAAGTATTTGATACACTGCCGATTTTGCAGTTTTTCCTACTTACAAAGCATGTAGAGGTCTGTAATTTTTATCATAGGTACACTTCAACTGTGAGAGACAAATATAAAACAAAAATCCAGAAAATCACATTGTATGATTTTTAAGCAATTCATTTGCATTTTATTACATGACATAAGTATTTGATACATCAGAAAAACAGAACTTAATATTTGGTACAGAAACCTTTGTAATTGCAATTACAGAGATCATATGTTTCCTGTAGTTCTTGACCAGGTTTGCACACACTGCAGCAGGGAATTTGGCCCACTCCTCCATACAGACCTTCTCCGGATCCTTTACGTTTCGGCGCTGTCGCTGGGCAATACGGAATTTCAGCTCCCTCCAAAGATGTTCTATTGGGTTCAGGTTTGGAGACTGGCTAGGCCACTCTAAGGACCTTGAGATGCTTCTTACGGAGCCACTCCTTAGTTGCCCTGGCTGTGTGTTTCGGGTTGTTGTCATGCTGGAAGACCCAGCCACGACTTATCTTCAATGCTCTTACTGAGGGAAGGAGGTTGTTGGCCAAGATCTCGCAATACATGGCCCCATCCATCCTCCCCTCAAAATGGTGCAGTCATCTTGTCCCCTTTGCAGAAAAGCATCCCCAAAGAATGATGTTTCCACCTCCATGCTTCACGGTTGGGATGGTGTTCTTGGGGTTGTACTCATCCTTCTTCTTCCTCCAAACACGGCGAGTGGAGTTTAGACCAAAAAGCTCTATTTTTGTCTCATCAGACCACATGACCTTCTCCCATTTCTCCTCTGGATCATCCAGATGGTCATTGGAAAACTTCAGTCGGGCCTGGACATGCACTTGCTTGAGCAGGGGGACATTGCGTGCGCTGCGGGATTTTAATCCATTACGGCGTAGTGTGTTCCTAATGGTTTTCTTTGAGACTGTGGTCCCAGCTCTCTTCAGGTCATTGACCAGGTCCTGCCGTGTAGTTATGTGCTGATCCCTCACCTTCCTCATGATCCTTGATGCCCCACGAGGGTGATTGACCGTCATCTTGAACTTCTTCCATTTTCTAATAATTGCGTCAACAGTTGTTGCCTTCTCACCAAGCTGCTTACCTATTGTCCTGTAGCCCATCCCAGCCTTGTGCAGGTCTACAATTTTATCCCTGATGTCCTTACAGAGCTCTCTGGTCTTGGCGATTATGGAAAGGTTGGAGTCTGTTTGATTGAGTGTGTGGACAGGTGTCTTTTATACAGGTAACGAGTTCAAACAAGTGCAGTTAATACAGGTAAGGAGTGGAGAACAGGAGGGATTCTTAAAGAAAAACTAACAGGTCTGTGAGAGCCGGAATTCTTACTGGTTGGTAGGTGATCAAATACTTATGTCATGCAATAAAATGCAAATTAATTACTTAAAAATCATGCAATGTGATTTTCTTGATTTTTGTTTTAGATTCCGTCTCTCACAGTTGAAGTGTACCTATTATAAAAATGACAGACCTCTACATGCTTTATAAGTAGGAAAACCTGCAGAATCGTCAGTGTATCAAATACTTGTTCTCCCCACTGTATATGATAAACAAAGAATAGCAGTGGCGTAAAATAGTTTTTGGTGGATGGTGGGTGGTAGACACAATGCAGATAGTCCGGGTAGCCAATGTGTGGGGGCACCGATTAGTCGGGCTAATTGAGGTAGTATGTTCATGAATGTATAGTTAAAGTGTCTATGCATATATGATAAACATAGAGTAGCAGCAGCGTAAAAGAGGGGTTGGGGGGGCACAATGCAAATAGTCCGGGTAGCCATTTGATTACCTGTTCAGGAGTCTTATAGCCTGGGGGTAAAAGCTGTTAAGAAGCCCTTTGGTCCTAGACTTGGTGCTCCGGTACCACTTGCCATGCGGTAGTAAAGAGAACAGTCAATGACTAGTTAGCCTGTGGTCAGTGACAATTGTTAGAGCCTTCCTCTGACACCGCCTGGTGTAGAGGTCCTGGATGGCAGGCAACTTAGCCCCAGTGATGTACTGGGCCGTACACACTACACTCTGTCGTGCCTTGCGGTCAGAGACCGAGCAGTTGCCGTACCAGGTAGCCCCTCCTCCCACCATTGTTCCTGTTCCCAAGAAAGCTAAGGTAACTGAGCTAAATGACTACCGCCCCATAGCACTCACTTCCGTCATCATGAAGTGCTTTGAGAGACTAGTCAAGGACCATATCACCTCCACCCTACCTGACACCCTAGACCCACTCCAATTTGCTTACCGCCCAAATAGGTCCACAGACGATGCAATCTCAACCACACTGCACACTGCCCTAACCCATCTGGACAAGAGGAATACCTATGTGAGAATGCTGTTCATCGACTACAGCTCGGCATTTAACACCATAGTGCCCTCCAAGCTCGTCATCAAGGTCGAGACCCTGGGTCTCGACCCCGCCCTGTGCAACTGGGTACTGGACTTCCTGACGGGCCGCCCCCAAGGTGGTGAGGGTAGGCAACAACATCTCCACCCCGCTGATCCTCAACACTGGGGCCCCACAAAGGTGCGTTCTGAGCCCTCTGCTGTACTCCCTGTTCACCCACGACTGCGTGGCCACGCACACCTCCAACTCAATCATCAAGTTTGCGGACGACACAACAGTGGTAGGCTTGATTACCAACAATGACGAGACGGCCTACAGGGAGGAGGTGAGGGCCCTCGGAGTGTGGTGTCAGGAAAATAACCTCACACTCAACGTCAACAAAACTAAGGAGATGATTGTGGACTTCAGGAAACAGCAGAGAGAACACCCCCCTATCCACATCGATGGAACAGTAGTGGAGAGGGTAGTAAGTTTTAAGTTCCTCGGCGTACACATCACAGACAAACTGAATTGGTTCACCCACACAGACAGCATCGTGAAGAAGGCGCAGCAGCGCCTCTTCAACCTCAGGAGGCTGAAGAAATTCGGCTTGTCACCAAAAGCACTCACAAACTTCTATAGATGCACAATCGAGAGCATCCTGGCGGGCTGTATCACCGCCTGGTACGGCAACTGCTCCGCCCACAACCGAAAGGCTCTCCAGAGGGTAGTGAGGTCTGCACAACGCATCACCGGGGGCAAACTACCTGCCCTCCAGGACACCTACACCACCTGATGTTACAGCAAGGCCATAAAGATCATCAAGGACAACAACCACCCGAGCCACTGCCTGTTCACCCCGCTATCATCCAGAAGGCGAGGTCAGTACAGGTGCATCAAAGCTGGGACCGAGAGACTGAAAAACAGCTTCTATCTCAAAGCCATCAGACTGTTAAACAGCCACCACTAACATTGAGTGGCTGCTGCCAACACACTGACTCAATTCCAGCCACTTTAATAATGGGAATTGATGGGAAATGATGTAAAATATATCACTAGCCACTTTAAACAATGCTACCTAATGTAATGTTTACATATCCTACATTAATCATCTCATATGTATATGTATATACTGTACTCTATATCATCTACTGCATCCTTATGTAATACATGTATCACTAGCCACTTTAACTATGCCACTTTGTTTACATACTCATCTCATATGTATATACTGCACTCAATACCATCTACTGTATCTTGCCTATGCCGCTCTGTACCACCATGCATTCATATATCTTTATGTACATATTCTTTATCCCCTTACACTTGTCTCTATAAGGTAGTAGTTTTGGAATTGTTAGCTAGATTACTTGTTGGTTATTACTGCATTGTCGGAACTAGAAGCACAAGCATTTCGCTACACTCGCATTAACATCTGCTAACCATGTGTATGTGACAAATAAGATTTGATTTGATTTGATGCAACATGGCAGATGCTCTCGATGTTGCAGCTGTAGAACCTTTTGAGGATCTGAGGATCAGTCATGCCAAATCTTTTTAGTTTCCTGAGGGGGAATGGGCTTTGTCGTGCCCTCTCCATGACTGTCTTGGTGTGTTTGAACCGTTCTAGTTTCTTGGTGATGTGGACACAAAGGAACTTGAAACTCTCAACCTGCTCCACTACAGCCCCGTCGATGAGAATGGGGGCGTTCTTGGTCCTCCTTTTCCTGTAGTCCACAGTCATCTTCTTAGTCTTGGTTACGTTGAGGGATAGGTTGTTATTCTTGCACCACCCGGCCAGGTCTCTGACCTCCTCCCTATAGGCTGTCTTGTCATTGTCATGTGATCAGGCCTACCACTGTTGTCGTCTGCAAACTAAATAATAATAATGGTGTTTGAGTCGTGCCTAGCCACGCAGTCGTGGGTGAACAGGGAGTACAGTAGGGGACTGAGCATGCACCCCGAGGGGCTCCAGTGTTGAGGATCAGTGTGGCAGATGTGTTGCTACCTACCGTCACCACCTGGGGGCAGCCCATCACGAAGTCCAGGATCCAGTTGCAGAGGGAGGTGTTTAGTACCTGGGTCCTTAGCTTAGCGATGAGCTTTGAGGTATGGTGTTGAACGCTGAACTGCAGTCAATGAATATCCAGGTGGGAAAGGGCAGTGTTGAGTGCAATGGAGATTGCATCATCTGTGGATCTGTTGGGGCGCTATTCAAATTGGAATGGGTCTAGGGTTTCTGGGATAATGGTGTTGATGTGAGCCATTACCAGCCTTTGAAAGTGAGTGCTACAGGTCTGTTGTCATTTAGGCAGGTTGCCTTAGTGTCCTTGGGCACATGGACTATGGTGGTCTGCTTGAAACATGTTGGTATTAGACTCAATCATGGACATGTTGAAAATGTCAGTGAAGACAGCTGCCAGTTGGTCAGAACATGCCCGTTGCACACGTCCTGATAATCCATCTGGCCCCGCGGCCGTGTGAATGTTGATCCGTTTAAAAGTCTTACTTGCGGCTGTGCGGCTGTGCTTCACTTTGTCGTCTGTAATAGTTTGCAAGCCCTGCCACATCCGACGAGCGCCGGAGCCGGTGTCGTACGATTCCATTTTAGCCCTGATTTGGTGCTTTGCCTGTTTGATGGTTCATCGGAGGGCATAGCGGGATTTCTTATAAGCTTCCGGGTTAGATCCCGTACCTTGAAAGCGGCAACTCTACCTTTTAGCTCAGTGCGAATGTTGCCTGTAATCCATGGCCTCTGGTTAGGGTATGTACATGCAGTCACTGTGGGGATGACATCCTCGATGCGCTTATTGATAAAGTCAGTGACTGATGTGGTGTGCTCCTCAGTTCAATCAGAAGAATCCCGGAACATGTTCCAGTCTGTGATAGCAAAACAGTCTTGTAGTTTAGCATCTGCTTCATCTGACCACTTTTTTATAGACGAGTCACTGGTGCATCCTGTTTTAATTTTTACTTGTAAGCAGGAATCAGGAGGATATAATTGTGGTCAGATTTACCAAATGGAGGGCGAGGGAGAGCTTTGTTCGCATCTCTGTGTGTGGAGTACAGGTGATCTAGAATATTTTTCCCTCTGGTTGCGCATTTAACATGTTTAAAGAGATTAGGTAAAATTGATTTAAGTTTCCCTGGAATTCCCTGCATCCTTGGTATCGCCTGCTTCCTGAATCCCAGTGTTTAATGCCGTTTTCACATGTTAGTCCGAACTAGGAAACTCAGACAATTCAGATTTGCTAACTGGTTGAACATGGCATGTGTGTGACTACAACCAGTTAACAAGTCAGAGTTTCCAGAGTTTCCTAGTTCCGGCTAGCATGTGAACATGGCATCACACTGGGTGATAGCTGATTAACACTAAACTTTGTTCTCTTACATTGAGGCGGAGTTTAGTTTTGATAACGGGTTCGCGGGATTCACTAGCAACATTGAGCCACCAGTCGAATCTTCTAAAAATGTAAATTCTGAAAACACTTACCAGTACCTATGTTTGTCTTGTACAACTAAGGCCCTTCCGCAGGGTGCTGAAATTCATACTTTTAATAAAAACTTTTAGCAAATACAACACCTGACTTTTCCCTCGTTGCTCGTACTACGTAAACTGAGATTCAATTGGCTCCGTGCTATCCGGGATCGTTGGGACACCCCTACACCATTGAAGTTGACATCATTGGTTATGGTTAGGGTTATGGTTAGTGTTAAGATTAGGGTAAGGCGAAGGGTTTAGGGTCGGGACGTCGCAAGGTTTCCAGATAGCACGGACCCAATTGAATCTCACCTTATGTAGTAAGAGCAATGAGGAAAAAGTCAATGGTTGTATGAATTTCAGCACCCAGCATCTTGAGAATTGACATTTTTAGAAGAATCCACTGATGGTGGCTCAATGCTGTTACTAGCAAATCCCACGGCCAGTTATCAAAACTCAACTCCACCTTGAAATAAGAGAACAGAGTTGAGTGTTCCTCAGCTAGGGGAGAGGGGACCTGCAACTTTATGATGGAACTGTATCAATGTGCTAACTACTGTAATTATTTTATACTTGGGTCAACCTACTTTCAACTGGTTTCATCCAAATATCATCCAATTTGATTAAAATAAATATGATTTTCCAAAGCTATCTTATAGCTGTACCATTGAAAGTTATATTGAAAGCACAATCACAATCATTTGAGGAAATTGCAGTTTATTTTTTATTTCACAATTCATTTTCATTACACAAATAACATTTTGATCTTAGGATCAATAATGTCACAGCTGTTTTCCTAAAAAAGTGAAGTGCCACTCATGCACACCAGCTCTCCATGAACAGTACAGGCTACAGGCTATAAAATGTTATGTTCTTCACCGTGTGAGTCATAGAAATTACGATCTTGCGTTCGGGCCTTTCCGGCAGTCTTCGTGGTTTTTATATGCGGGAACATAAGTTGTGTAATTGTAAACATCAAAGATTTTTTTCTAGTTAGAACTAATGTATATTAGTTAATATACAGCACCAACTACATTAATATCTGACAATATGTGCTACCTGGCCTTTAAAGTGCAGCATTTTGCCACATGGGGTATTGTGCTAACCCCACTTTTAGATTCTGATCGGTCACTGACTGGACTGGCTATTTTATATTTAGGCCCAAGAGTCCCTGTTGGAGCAGGTCCAGACTGAATCGATGACATGAAGCTATTTTGAAACGGTCAGTGTTGATTCCAGGCTACAAAAGCCTAGCTTCGGGTCCTTTTCAAATATTGTCAATGTGTTGCTTATAATCTTCATCCAATAGATGGCACTAGTGGACATTGTGATGATGAGGTCTGGACCATTTGAGAGGTGGTACCAGACGCCATTAAATTCAAGGAAGTTATGAAATGTGAGGATTTGTCTTTTAAAGATTAATAAGATTAGGTGAGGGGCTCAAATAAAAACAAAGAGTAGACCACCGGAGCTTGTATGGAATGAAATATACATTTACAAAAGCTTAACTTGCATTTAGCCTTTAACATTTTAAACAAAGAATGACACAAAGGTAGTTTATTGAGTCAAAAGTTTTGAGTGAAAGAAAGGCTTAAGTCATCCACATCTTCTCTCAGCCATACGCCTCTTGCCTGAGTGTCTAGCACTCCTCCTGTTCTCTCTCAGTTTAGGTTGACAAACTCCTTGGTTTTTGGGGCTTTCAGCATGGGCACGACAGATTAGCCCGGGTGCACAGTTGCAGCGGTCAAGATTCCTCCTCTGTTTAGAGCGTCCTCCTCGCAGGAGGCAGGTATCTCCCTCCTTTGGGATGGGTTGACATCTTTTCCCTTTTAAATAGCGGACGCAGCACAGTCCTACCTCACAGTCTCTAGAGCGCACGCATGTGGCCTTCTCTGCAACTGGAGAGGGAACAGGACAGTTAATACCACACTCAGATATGCAGAGCTGCAAGAGTTGAAGGCTGCACACACAGTTTGGGACCAGGCTATCCTTTTCCAAGCTTTCTTACCTTTCCTTGAGTTGTCGTCATCATCATGAGCCTCTATTTCTTTACTCTGGTTCTTTTTCTGAGATCCATTGCAGGTATTTCTCTGTTTAGATATAGGAACGACATTACCACTTACACATGACAGTCAGCAGCACAATTAAAGTATATAATGTTAGCATTTTAGTTTAAAAGGGAAATCTGTGATTTGTACATTTTGGACTTTTGAAATCACGATATAGTCATTTATTCTTGAAGACAGTGGAGGCTGCTGAGGGGAGGATGGCTCATAATAATAGCTGGAACGGCATCACACACATAGAAACCATGTGTTTGATGCCATTCCACTAATGCCCCTCCAGCCATTACCACAAACCCGTCTTCCCAAATTAATGTGCCACCAACCTCCTGTGCTTGAAGAATATAACATAAATGCATCCTGAATTTAGTTCAACTGTCATACCCCATCAGAACCCAAAACGTAAGCTTGTTTTATTTACTCTGTTGTTTGTAAACAATGTAATTGTTAACAAATACTGTGAAGCCTCAACATGGTTAAAACTATACATTTGGCGCAGCGGTCTAAGGCACTGTATAGCAGTGCTAGAGGCGTCACTACAGATCCAGGTTCAATCCCGGGCTGTGTTGCAACCGGCCGCAACCGGGAGACCCATGAGGCGGCGCACAATTGACTCAGCATTGTCCGAGATAGGGGAGGGTTTGGCCTGCTGGGATGTCCTTGTCCCACTGCGCTCTAGCGACTCCTTGTGGTGGCCAGGCACATATACACTGACTTCGGTTGCCAGCTGTACAGTGTTTCCTCTGACACATTGGTGGGCTGGTTTCGGTGTTAAGTGCGTCAAGAAGTATTGCGGCTTGGCGCTTGGCAGGGTTGGGTTTTGGAGGACGCATGGCTCTTGACTTTCGCCTCTCCCGAGTCCGTACGGGAGTTGCAGTGATGGGACAAGACTGTAATTACCAATTGGATACCACGAAATTGGGAGCAAAAAAGGTTAAAAAAGAAATATACACACATTATATATATATATATGAGAGAGAGAGAGAGAGAGAGAGAGAGAGAGAGAGAGATCATCTCATGGATGTCAGTACTTGCATATAGCTTTGTCTATGAATTTGAGAGAAGTTACATTTATCTTTCAACTGCAGATTGACGCTTTATGTTATTAATTAAGAGGTAATTTGGCACATAAGGTCACACCATAAACAGTGAGTTCCAAAAGTATTGGGGCAGTAGCTAGGTTTCCATCGAATTGGTGACAGATTTTCATGTGAATATTCTCAAATCTGCATAAAAACAATATGCTAATTCTCTCTCCAGAGATTTTTCCCATCAAATTGACTTGTTCCTGCTAAAAGTGTTCCTGCTAAAAGGCTGTGCGTGGTGACATAGTGCACATAAAAATACCTCCCATGTACCGAATTAAAAATACAAGTTAAAGGGGTTTCCATTGCATCTTCAACTCTGCTGATGGTTTCCTCACAAAAGAAATGATGTCATATAGCGAGTGTGCCAACTCTGGATTTGGCGCGTGCCCTCTAGCCAACAGCGCGCAGATACACGTATAGACTACATGATGAGATTATTATGGACAAAAGAGCTGATTCTTTTTATTTGTCGAATGGCAGCCAAGCATCAATGATCATCATGGGGCGGCAGGAAGCCTAGTGGTTAGAGCGTTGTGCCAGTAACCGAAAGGTTACCTGCTTGTATCCCTGAGCTGACAAGGTCAAATCTGTTAACCCACTGTTATTAGGCCTTAATTGTAAAATAAGAATTTGTTCTCAACTGACTTGCCAAATTAAATATAGCTTATATAAAAAAATATATAAAATAAAAAATGTCACCAGAATAACACCCTTGTTATTTATTGGAATAGAGCATCAAGCTCATCACCTTGCACTTTCACCACCCTGTGAATTTCATCATAACTTTTCATCTGTAGCCTAATAAACTACACACTTTCCCGACGAATAATGGTTATTATAGCAATATTTGCACATAAAATCATTTCCACAAACATTTCTGGCATAATTTATTTCATTGACACAAATTGGACTCATTGTCTAGCGTAAATGTTATTTTTCCATCAAGCATGTTATATCTGACATGTTCTTTAATCGCATAAAAAGCTTGGAAGGAAAACTAGCTAATGAAATGTTTTGTTGTTATGGCTCTATTCTCCAGCCCTTTTGAAATGATACAATAGTTAAGATGTTAAAGTGCAAACTGTCAGCTTTCATTAGAGGATATTTTCATCCATATCGGGTGAACCATTTAGAAATTACAAATTGTTTTTGTACATATTCATTTTAGGGTACCAAAAGTATAGGGACAAATTCACCTTTGTGTATTGCAGTATTCAAAAGATAGTATTTGGTCCCATATTACTAGCTTTCAACTTTTACATCAAGCTTTTGAGTTATCCTTTTTTGGGGTGGTGTGATATTTATGCCTCTGTAACTTGTTCACTTATCATTACTCACGATTCATTCAGGACTACCCGTAATCATGTTAATATCCACATTTATGTAGAAGTGTTTAGAAACATATTATATTATTTAAGAATTAATTTGACTACCCAGTGATAACATTCTCAGATCCCTTCTCTCTTATCTCTCTCTCACACACTATAGCACTCACCGTTGACGGATTGCGTTCTTGATCAGGAAAAACTGTCCTGTGATGGCGAGGAGAATATGTATCTGCCCTGCGACGTGTGTTCACATTATTCTGTACATACACCGTTCCACTGTGCGGGTCCACCTGTATTACGAAGAAAAGCATTGGCCTAATTCAATCTGAAAAAAGAGACACTTGAATGGCACTTGAATCCACACAGCTGCAAAACGTAGCCTAAGCATCACTGGTCAATCCACTGCAGGTGCTCTCACCTGTTCCAATGGATCCATCGCTTCTTTAGAGGATCCGATTACATTGGAGTCGAGGCTGCGCACAAAACAATGAGAACACATGAAAAGCAAAGCGATCGTAGGTGTCCACATTGTTGACCAAACAAAATGACACATAATATCCAGCCGTTGTAAATAGCTAAATCTCTAATACAGAAGACGAACCCACTTTTCTCTGAGCAGAGCAGGTGTATCCTAGTATTTATAACCCTACACCGGCCCACCCGCACATTGTAAAGCTTCTACTTCTTTCATTGCACACCAAAACCCACACCAATCCCTCCTCCCAACACACAGAGGCTCTTTGAAATGTATTTTTAATAAATAAGAAATATTCTTTGAACAAACCGCATCAGTCGACATGGATGAGAGCTACATCCTGGCCGACCGGAACATATGGTAAGCTGCTCTCTTTAGAACTAGACTAGTTTAGGCTATAGGGGGAAATGTCGTAAAATGAAGAATTGTCAACCGTTTGATGGTCTGAGATCCCTATCTATCACTCCTGTAATAATAATAATTAGGATATTAACTGTCTAAAATAACGTAGTAGGCTATAATAAATGTGTTACCGCCACCTTATTTTGATATTTCCCTATTCTCTAAGTAGGCTACTTGACTCTGAAATGAATTTAAAAAATAAGGGTGTTAAACACCTTCGTCCTGTGTACCTTTTCCGTGCCCAATTGCTTAATCTTTTTTGTTAGATACAAATCAAACATGTCAAAGTGAGGGCAGGTATTTCCGAGATCAGAGGACTGATATGAGGGGTTGATTCTGTCCCAAATTTCTTTTTACAAATGTTAATGATATATTAGTCTACTTTTCATGATGTTAAATTAATATATTGAATAATCTATATCATCAGGCGATGTATTGAATCATATATGACACTGTGACTGCACCCATTGGGAATCTCCTCCCTGCACAAATTGTCTTATTTCAAAGGCTCGAGCTAGAAGGATGCATTTGGGAGCTGCGGGTCACGAGTCCGACAGAGATCATTGTGGCGCGGTAGGCATTTTTCATGCTACGGTTGGGAGGGGACGGTCAGACAGATTACTTTGTTTTGTCCAGGAGATTTTTTGGAAACGGCCAAATTTTTGGTTTGCGTTAGTTTAGGCATAACTTTGTCGTATTTTTCACAAATTATCAGAATTCGCTGCTTCAGGTGATGTAGTTTACTTCTCCTCCTAGTTGGGCGTCTGAGATCACTTGCGACTAGTATATGTGTGTTCTCAATAAATAGAGTAGGCTGTCTATGAATGTCACGTGGCAGTTATCTTTCCAAGGAAATTAAATGTGATTAGACTATAGTTAACTACAGTCAGTGTCTGTAAATAAATATTGATAATGGAAAGAAGTGTAGCGAGGTGCAACCATTGAGTGATGGTGCAATCAAAAAATGACAATCATTGAAAAGGAAAAGAAAGGCGCAACGAGCATAGGCAACCATGGTGAGCGAGCATTGCGCCTATTCTATTTCAATAAATATTGATTCACCCTTTAATTTCTCTCTGTCTGCATTACAGTGGCGGTTCTAGACCATTTCAACTGGGGGTGCCAAGCTGGGGCCAGTTATACTGTAAGAGGGGCCAGTTACATTTGACGTTATTGTTGTCATATCGTTGTCTTCACCGCATTGCAGGCATTAGCAGGCAAAATACCATTTTCATAATCATTCAACAATTTATTTGCATTTTCTGTCTAATAACGGATGTAAAAAAAGAAAGATAGCAAAAATTAGTTATGTAAAAATTATTTCATACTCCACATTAAGGGGGGCCACAAGGGGGTCCAAAATTGTTGTGACAGGTGTTCATGTGGTCTGACCCCTGGACTTGTCCAACATTTTGTTAGGTTACAGCCATGTTCTTTTTCACCCTTTTTCACTCATCAATCTACACACAATAGCCCATAATGACCAAGCAAAAACAAGTTTATATTAGTATTCAGACTCTTTACTCGGTACTTTGGTGAAACACCTTTGACATTGATTACAGTTCCGAGTCTTCTTGAGTATGATGATACAAGCTTGGCACACCTGTAGTTGGGGAGTTTCTCCCATTATTCTCTACAGATCCTCTCAAGCTCTGTAAGATTGGATGGGGAGCATCGCTGCACAGCTATTTTCAAGTCTCTCCAGAGATGTTCAATCCGGTTCAAGTCCGGGCTCTGGCTGGACCTCTCGAGGACATTCATAGACTTGTCCCAAAGCCACTCCTGCATTGTTTTGGCTATGTCCTTAGGGTCGTTGTCCTGTTGCAAAGTGAACCTTCGCCCAAGTCTGAGGTCCTGAGAACTCGGGAGAAGGTTTTCATCAATCGATCTCTCTGTACTAATTCTCATTCAGGACAAAGAGATCAATCTTGGTTTCATCAGACCAGAAAATCTTGAGAGACCTTAAGGTGCCTTTTGGCAAACGACAATCGGGCTGTCATGTGCCTTTTACTGAGGAGTGGCTTCCGTCTGGCCACTACCATAAACGCCTGATTGATGGAGTGCTGCAGAGATAATTGCCCTTCTGGAAGGTTCTCGCATCTCCACAGAGGAACTCTGGACCAAGGCCCTTCTCCCCTGTTTTCTCTGTTTGGCCAGGCGGCCAGTTCTAGGACGAGTCGTAGTGGTTCAAAACTTCTTCCATTTAAGAATGATGGAGGCCACTGTGTTCTTGGGGACTTTCAATAATGCAGAAATGTTTTGGTACCCTTCCCCAGGTCTGTGCTTTGACACAATCCTCCTGGGACTGAACACCTCCCTCTGCAACTGGATCTGGATTTCTTGATCTGGACGTCCCCAGGTGGTGAGGGTAGGCAACAACCCCTCTGCCACGCTGACCCTCAAAACGGGCGCTCCTAAGGTGTTTGTGCTTAGTCCCGTCCTGTATGCACAATTGCATAACCACACACGACTCCAACACCATCATCAAATTTGCTGACGACTCAACGGTGGTAGGCCTGATCACAGATGGTGTTGAGACAGCCTACAGGGAGGAGTTCAGAGACTTGGCAGTGTGGTGCCAGGACAACAGCCAAGGAGCTGATTGTGGACTGCAGGAAAAAGAGAGAAGAGCACACCCCCATCCACATCGACGGAGCTGTAGTGGAGTGGGTTGAGAGCTTGAAGTTTGTTGGTGTCCACATCACTAAGGACTTAACATGGTCCACATACACCCTCACAGTCATGAAGAAGGCACAACAGCACCTCTTTGACCTCAGGAGGCTGAAAACATTTGGCATGGGTCATTGGATACTCAAAATGTTCTACAGCTGAACCATCGAGAACATCTTGACTGGCTGCATCACCGCTTGGTACGGCAATACAACACCATCAACATAAAAGCGCTACAGAGGTTGGTGCGGACAGCCCAGGACATCACTGGGGCCAACCTCCCTGCCATCCAGGTCCTCTATATCAGGTGGTCGGATGAAGGCTTGCATTTATTTATTTATTTTTATAAAAACCTCAGCCACCCAGCCATAGACTGGAGCATCAGCTCTCGGACCAACAGGCTCAGAGACAGCTTCTACCCCCAAGCCATAAGACTGCTAAATAGTTAATTCAATTGTTACCCAGACTATCTGCATTGACCCTATCTTGCACTTACTTTATGCACCCTCACAAGACTATATATAAACTATATGCATACTCACTTACACACATTACACTGTCTCTCTCACACAAACCCACACACATCAGCCTCCCGAGTGGTGCCACTACAGCCTAGGGTTCAACCCCATGCTGTGTTACAGCCGGTCGTGCCTTTATGTAAATGTTTACCTCAAATACCTAGTCCTCTGCACAGTGATATGGTACTGGTAGTCCATGTATATAGCTTAATTATTGTGCATTTTATTCCTCTTTTGTTAAATTGAATCGTGGGCGGGGGACTGTGGATCTGTCTCAAATCATATCAAATCAAATTTTATTAGTCACATGCGCTGAATACAACAGGTGTAGTAGACCTTAGTGAAATTCTTACTTACAAGTCCCTAACCAACAATGGAGTTTAAAAAATAAAATAAGAATAAGAAATAAAATGAACAAGTAATTAAGGAGCAGCAGTAAAATAACAGTAGCGAGACTCTGTACAGGGGGTACCGGTTAGTTGAGGTAATTGAGGTAATATGTACATGGAGGTAGAGGTATTAAAGTGACTATGCATAGTTAATAACAGAGAATAGCAGCGGCGTAAAAGAGGGGGTTAGGGGGGCGCAATGCAAATAGTCTGGGTAGCCATTTTATGAGATGTTCATGAGTCTTATGGTTTGGGGGTAGAAGCTGTTTAGAAGCCTCTTGCAAATAGACTTGGCGCTCCAGTACCATTTGCCGTGCGGTAGCAGAGAGGACAGTCTATGACTAGGGTGGCTGGAGTCTTTGACAATTGTTAGGGCCTTCCTCTGACATCGCCTGGTATAGAGGTCCTGGATGGCAGGAAGCTTGGCCCCAGTGATGCACTGGGCCGTGCGCACTACCCTTTGTAGTGCCTCGCGTTCGGAGGCCAAGCAGTTGCCATACCAGGTAGTGATGCAACCAGCTGTGATGCAGCTGTAGAACCTTTAGAGGATCTGAGGACTCATGCCAAATCTCTTCAGTCTCCTGAGGGGGAATAGGTTTTGTCGTGCCCTCTTCACAACTGTCTTAGTGTGCTAGGACCATGATAGTTTCTTGGGGATGTGGACATCAAGGAACTTGAAGCTCTCAACTTGCTCCACTACAGCCCCGTGGATGAGAATGGGGGCGTGCTCGGTCCTCCTTTTCCTGTAGTCCACAATCATCTCCTTAGTCTTGATCACGTTGAGGGAGAGGTTGCTGTCCTTGCACCACATGGCCAGGTCTCTGACTTCCTCCCTATAGGCTATCTCACCGTTGTCGGTGATCAGGCCTACCACTGTTGTGTCATCGACAAACTTAATGATGGTGTTGGAGTCGTGCCTGGCCGCAGTCATGAGTGAACAGGGAGTACAGGACGGGACTGAGCACGCACCTCTGAGGGGCCCCTATGTTGAGGATCAGCATGGCGGATGTGTTGTTACCTACCCTTACCACCCGTGGGTGGTCCGTCAGGAAGTCCAGGATCCAAATGCAGAGGGAGGTGTTTAGTACCAGGGTCCTTAGCTTGTTGATGAGCTGTGAGGGCCCTATGGTGTTGAACGCTGAGCTGTAGTCAATGAACAGCATTCTCACATAGGTGTTCATTTTGTCCAGGTGGGAAAGGGCAGTGTGGAGTGCAATAGAGATTGCATCATCTGTGGATTAGTTAGGGCGGTATGAAAATTGGTCTATGGTTTCTGGGATAATGGTGTTGATGTGAGCCATGACCGACCTTTCAAAGCACTTCATGTCTACAGACGTGAGTGCTACGGGTCGGTTGTCATTTAGGCAGGTTACCTTAGTGTTCTTGGGCACAGGGACTATGTTGGTCTGCTTAAAACATGGTATTACAGACTCAGATAGGGAGAGGTTGAAAATATCAATGAAGACACTTGCCAGTTGATCAGTGCATGCTCGCAGTGCACATCCTGGTAATCCGCCTGGCCCTGCGACCTTGTGAATGTTGACCTGTTTAAAGTTCACACAGTCGTCCGGAACCGTGAGTGCTCTCATGCATGTTTCAGTGAAATGCCTCGAAGTGAGTATAGAAGTAGTTTAGCTCATCTGGTAGGCTCGTGTCACTGGGCAACTCTCGGCTGTGCTTCCCTTTGTAGTCTTTAATTGTTTTGCAAGCTCTGCCACATCTGAAAAGCGTCGGAGCCGGTCTAGTATGATTCGATCTTAGTCCTGTATTGACACTTTGCTTGTTTGAAGGTTCATCGGAGGGCATAGCGGGATTTTTTATAAACTTCCGGGTTAGAGTCCTGCTGCTCTAGCCTTAAGCTAATTTCGGATTTTGCCTGTAATCCATGGCTTCTGGTTGGGGTATGTACATACGGTCACTGTGAGGATGACGTCATTGATGCACTTATTGATGAAGCCAATGACTGATGTGGTGTACTCCTCAATGCCATCGAAAGTATCCCTGAACATATTCCAGTCTGTGCTAGCAAAACAGTCCTGTAGCTTAGCATTTGCTCACATTTCTATGTGTGGAGTAAATGTGGTCTAGAGTTTTTTCCCTCTTGATGCACATTTAAGGTGTTGATAGAAAGTTGGTAAAACGGATTTAAGTTTCCCTGAATTAAAGTCCCCAGCCATTAGGAGAGCCGCCTCTGGATGAGAGTTTTCCTGTTTGCTTATGGCGGAATACATCTCATTGAGTGCGGTCTTAGTGCCAGCATCAGTCTGTGGTGGTATGTAGACCGCTATGAAAAATACAGATAAAAACACTCTAGGTAAATAATGTAGTCTACAAATTATCATGAGATGATCATGAGATACTCTATCTCAGGCGAGCAAAACCTCTGAGACTTCCTCAAATATTGTGCACCAGCTGTTGTTTACAAATATACATAGTCCGACCCCCTCTTGTCTTACCAGATGATGATGTTGTTTTATCCTGCTGATACAGCGTATAACCTAACCAGCCAGTGTTGATAATGTCGTTGTTCAGCCACGACTCCGTGAAGCATAAGATGTTACAGTTTTTAATGTCCCGTTGGTAGTTTAATCTTCCTCGTAGGTCGTCGATTTTATTTTCCAATGATTGCATGTTAGCTAGTAGAATGGAAGGCAGTGGGTGTTTATTCGATTGCCTACGAATTCTCAGAAGGCATCCCGATCTCTGTCCTCTTTTTCTGCATCTTTTCTTCACGCAAATGATGGGGATTTGGGCCTGTTCCCGGGAAAGCAGTATGTCCTTCTCGTCGGACTCGTTAATGAAAAAAATATATTCTGCCAGTTCGTGGTGAGTTATCGCTGTTCTGATGTCCAGAAGTTATTCACGGTCATAAGAGATGGTAGCAGCAACATGTACAGAATAAGTACAAAAATAAGTTTCAAATAATGCAAAAAACGAACAAGCACGTAAAACGTCAGCCATCTTCTCCGGCACATTCTCCGTCCGTTAGTACGTTTGTCACATGAGATATCTTAGACAGCACTAGCCTGATTTTGACTCAACTTGGGTGAATGATGTGTCTTGCCATAGAGATCCGGCATTTACAAAATTACACGGATTGGCCAGATGGTGGCGCTATAACAAGCGATTGAAAACTCTAAATTATAAATGTCATGCCCCTCACCCCATTTTAACTAAAGTCATGAAATGTGGTACATTGGTCCTTCTCCTCACAAGGAACACGTTTGCTTCAAAGATCCATAAGGTCCGCCATGATGGATTTTTTTGCCATTTTGAATTTTGTGAAAAACACTTAAAATGCTACTCCTCTGGCACTGAATGACTGATCTGCACAAACCTTGATATATTATTATATTATTATTATTATTATTATTATATATTATTATATATTATATGTGGCTTAGATGGACAAAGGTCTCTCAATGCAATATTTTCCAGACTACTACTTAAAACAACATGATCATTAAGCAATAAACATTCACTGGGGCATGGTCATTGTCACAATTTGGTACATATGTTGCAAACACTGTCAAGACTCAACATATGCAAGAACATTCCATCAACCACACGGTGGCGCTATAACGGGCACATGTTTTGTTACTTACAGTATAGTCTACTTTGAATTGTTGTCACTAATTGGTCCAAAGGGGAGGGTGGGGGACAATGTTTACTGTTTTTGCTTACAGTTTCCTTGTTATTTTTAACTCTGCATTGTTGGGAAAAGCTCGTAATCACGCATTTCACTGCAAAGTCTACACACGCTGTATTCGGTAGCATCTGACAATTCAAATGTGATTTTGATTCAATTTTTCTCTATCTCTTCTCTCTCTTTACATGATGTGTACACATGCGCACACAGGGAGAGTGAACTTGCGGTAGTCCAGGCAGCTCACTTAGGGCTGTTTGATGCAGGTCTACCTATTTAAAAACCTACCCTCGGGCTAGTAGGCAATGGCACCTGCTCAGTTCCAGGTGAATTTCAGTTATCAAAACACAGTACTCCCTACCCCACTAAAAACCATGCACACCACTAATTCATTCCATGATGACAGAAATATAGTAACAGTACAAGACTATAATTTATGCAAATAAAATAATTCAAGCTATAAAGGAGTTATCCCTCTTAGATTCACATGATACTTTTAAGCCATGTTCACATTGGCAGTTTGAAGTGACTCAAATCCAATTTTTTGCAGATCCGATTAGAATCTGTTATTTTTCCTGAAGTCTATACTGCCCTGAAGTCTATACAGCCCACCACCTTCAAAGGTGCTTTGAAGTCAGATACAAATCTGATTCCAGGCCAGGTGATTTGTGTCTGAATGGTAAAAATCTGATTTATTTGCCCTCAAGTGGTTTATTAACTTTTATTTGGCATATACTGTTGCTTGCTAGCTACTCTGTTGAGAATTTGACAAGACCATATGGTAGCTAATTACAGGGCCTTGCGAAAGTATTCGGCCCCCTTGAACTTTGCGACCTTTTGCCACATTTCAGGCTTCAAACATAAAGATATAAAACTGTATTTATTTGTGAAGAATCAACAACAAGTGGGACACAATCATGAAGTGGAACGACATTTATTGGATATTTCAAACTTTTTTAACAAATCAAAAACTGAAGAATTGCGCGTGCAAAATTATTCAGCCCCTTTACTTTCAGTGCAGCAAACTCTCTCCAGAAGTTCAGTGAGGATCTCTGAATGATCCAATGTTGACCTGAATGACTAATGATGATAAATACAATCCACCTGTGTGTAATAAAGTCTCCGTATAAATGCACCTGCACTGTGATAGTCTCAGAGGTCCGTTAAAAGCGCAGAGAGCATCATGAAGAACAAGGAACACACCAGGCAGGTCCGAGATACTGTTGTGAAGAAGTTTAAAGCCGGATTTGGATACAAAAAGATTTCCCAAGCTTTAAACATCCCAAGGAGTACTGTGCAAGCGATAATATTGAAATGGAAGGAGTATCAGACCACTGCAAATCTACCAAGACCTGGTCATCCCTATAAACTTTCAGCTCATACAAGGAGAAGACTGATCATAGATGCAGCCAAGAGGCCCATGATCACTCTGGATGAACTGCAGAGATCTACAGCTGAGGTGGGACACTCTGTCCATAGGACAACAATCAGTCATATATTGCACAAATCTGACCTTTATGGAAGAGTGGCAAGAAGAAAGCCATTTCTTAAAGATATCCATAAAAAGTGTCGTTTAAAGTTTGCCACAAGCCACCTGGGAGACACACCAAACATGTGGAAGAAGGTGCTCTGGTCAGATGAAACCAAAATTGAAATTTTTGGCAACAATGCAAAACGTTATGTTTGGCGTAAAAGCAACACAGCTCATCACCCTGAACACAACATCCCCACTGTCAAACATGGTGGTGGCAGCATCATGGTTTGGGCATGTTTTTCTTCAGCAGGGACAGGGAAGATGGTTAAAATTGATGGGAAGACAGATAGAGCCAAAGACAGGACCATTCTGGAAGAAAACCTGATGGAGTCTGCAAAAGACCTGAGACTGGGACAGAGATTTGTCTTCCAACAAGACAATGATCCAAAACATAAAGCAAAATCTACAATGGAATGGTTCAAAAATAAACATATCCAGGTGATAGAATGGCCAAGTCAAAGTCCAGACCTGAATCCAATCGATAATCTGTGGAAAGAACTGAAAATTGCTGTTCACAAATGTTCTCCATCCAACCTCACTGAGCTCGAGCTGTTTTGCAAGGAGGAATGGGGAAAAAATTATGTCTCTCGATGTGCAAAACTGATAGAGACATACCCCAAGTGACTTACAGCTGTAATCGCAGCAAAAGGTGGCGCTACAAAGTATTAACTTAAGGGGGCTGAATAATTTTGCACGCCCAATTTTTCCGTTTTTGAAATGTTAAAAAAGCTTGAAATATCCAATAAATGTCGTTCCACTTTATGATTGTGTCCCACTTGTTGTTGATTCTTCACAAAAAAATACAGTTTTATATCTTTATGTTTGAAGCCTGAAATGTGGCGAAAGGTCTCAAAGTTCAAGGGGGCTGAATACTTTCGCAAGGCACTGTATCTTGTTAATTGCTTACAAACAAATTAGTGAATGTTTTAGGAAGCTAAACAGCTACCTAGCTAGCTAGTTGACTGACTTGGCTGGCCAAAAATGACTCATCTTATCCTTTGGTTCTTTAAAAGTGTTCTTTGAGCATTCACAGCAACTGGGAAAAAGTCTATGGCAGGAATTGTTGTCATCTTAGCTTGCTACATAACTTCTGAGTAATGGGAAGCACGAGCACCACCACCAATTAGCCAATACCACTGTGCACACTCCTGTCATTACTATGACGAGCATAGCAATGTCAGCAAATTACCAATCCTATTTGGTCACTTGTAATGTGATATTTGGACAGTAAGTATTTCAAAACGGATTTGATAAACAAAACTGATTTGAGCATTAAGGCCTGCAGTGTGAACAATTCTTTAGAGAGGCGAGTGGTGTGGATTTCAGGAGTTCTCAAAATCCTACATTTTCTAATTGGACCAATTTTACACTTTGATGATATGATATTTACTTATCAACCAGTGAACAAACAGTGGCTCCAGGTTTTCCAGCAGCAGGTTTGGAGGTGTACACAGTGAGAAGTGGATGTGCTGCCTTTTGTTTACGGTTTACAAGACTCTCTTCCTGGTACACTGGCATCACAGGAACCTGTTGACAGAGCCAATTGGACAAAGGTGCAATGCAAACAGGCCAGGGGAAAATACCAGGTTGTTCCACAGTTTGAAAAGGGTTAATGTGGCTGAGATGGCAGATAAAGCTTATTGTGAACAACACCAGCCTCAGGTTATACAGCCCCCCTCACCCACCCACCCCTCTCAATAAAGAGCAGCAGATGTAGACAATTACTTCCCCCTGTGACGCAGAGTGAGCTCAGGTCACGGAGTGTGTACAGTATGTGTGCGTGCGTGCATGTGTTTGTGAGGGGGCTGTGACTACCCTATGAAAAAAGGGCAGCCACAAGAGGACTTAAATAGAGCAACAGGAGGATGAGATGACCACTTGTATCCGATGTGGATCTGCAGGATGTATCTGAAGGTAAGAGGTCTTGACTCAGGTCGAATTGGACTTAAGGGATCCTCAATACTTTACTATAGACCTAACTGAAATTGATGAAGGATGAGGCTAATCAATTTTCGAAATGTTAATTATAGTTTGTTCTGTAATCAATAAAGGTGCAAATAATGCATGGAATATGACTCAAAATGAATTGTAATGTTATCCATTGGTTTGTTCCCACCAGTTACACATGGTAACCATGGGCTATATGATGTGTCAATATAGTCATTTTACCTTTATTTAACGAGGCAAGTCAGTTAAGAGCTAATTCTAATTTTCAATGACAGCCTAGGAACAGTGGGTTAATTGCCTGTTCAGGAGTATAACAACAGATGTGTACCTTGTCAGCTCAAGGATTTGAACTTGCAACCTTTCGGTTACTAGTCCAACACTCTAACCACTATGCTACCCTGCCATAAAATGACTGAAGATAAGAGTAAGCTGTTTAGATTTCTCTGCAAACCTAATTTGCAGAAATTAATCCATAATCACCTCTGTTACTGAAAGACATCGTGATTTTCATAGAAGATTGGTACTGTGTGTACTGAGCCCTATGCACATTTGTTCTTGACTAGCATGTGCTAAAACAAGATATGATGGAGCTGTGCGATCAGACGTTTGTTTAACATATGGACCCGTCCTTATTTACAGTATGTGAGCACCACGGCAGGCAAGCAGGCTGCACTTTACCTTGATCAGAACAGAACACAGCAGGCAAGGTTCGGAGAGGGCCCTGGAGGAAGTCTAATCCTATTGCTGAGAGAAAAAAATAAATCCTCGGAGCCAAATGTCTCTCCAGAAATACCATGCCTGACCATCCAGAAAGCAGCCACCAGTTCACTCCATTAGCTACCACATCCCAGCTTATTAAATTGAAACGGGTGGTGCATGAGTGGTGGCTGCAGGGCAGGGATAGGTAACGTTGGAGGTAGTACACTCAGAGAGATGAGACCCCTTCAGGATCATTTACGAATACGGTTTTATATTTTCAGATGAAAAGAGTATACCTGGAGTAGGTTATGTGTAGTTAGTTTCGGACTAACTCAAATGTAGTGGTGTAACGATAATGTACAGACACGGTTGTGGGGACATATTCTTGTGACTAAATTGGTAAACAAATGTTGATGTTGTCAAATATGTTTTAATAATCAGCATATCTGTTTCTCGTCCGAAAAAGAGAACTGTTCTGTAGCTATTGTCCCAGGGAACGTGGAGAGCTATGCCACTATTCAACCCCTTGGTGTGGGTGCGGGAGTGGCTGCGACAGAGCAGAGGCTCCTCCAGACTGGTGCTGGTGGTCGTGTGTGTTGCCCTGCTACTGGATAACATGCTGCTTACTGTTGTCGGTGAGTCCAGACAACCCACACACACACATACACACAAACACACACTTTCAAAAGTGCACGTGGCATGTACCTTAGATCGGGCAGTGACATCTGCATTGAAAAAGGGACATCACACATTTCAATATTTAGCTGCAGGGCCAACAGTGCAGCTAGCGTGACCATGGCAATTGCCTTTACCTGGCCTGACTTCTAGAGCACACAGAGAATAACTTGGTGCGACAGAGAGCTGTGCGACCACATTCCCCCTCATGGAGTAGATCCACTGTGCCTCCCCAGTACTGAGACAAAAGGGTTGACCTCTCTTCTTTCCGCCTGCCTTTTAAAGTCCACAGTCTCCCACAAACCCAAATGTGTCGTCTCTCCTCTCTCGCAGTGCCCATCATCCCAACGTTTTTATATGCCCTTGACCACCCGACACAAGACCCCTTCATCCAGCCAAGCACACAGAGGCCATCTGAGGAGGGCTTCACATTGGCCTCAGTCCACTCCTTCTACGACAACACTTCCCACAGCCTCAGAGGCTCTGAGAGCAACCTGTCTGAGGCCCTCCTCTTCAACATCTCCAGAAACTCCAGCCAGGTGAAAGGCAGCACATGCAAGGAGGACAGTGCCTTCTTGGACAAGGAGAATGTTCGTGTGGGACTCCTCTTTGCCTCCAAGGCTCTGGTACAGCTTCTTGTCAACCCCTTCGTGGGTCCCCTGACCAACAGGTACATGTTCCGGCTTCACAGCAAGTGTTTTGTGTGTGTGACAAAATCACAGCTAGCTAGGACAGTGTTCAATATCTAATTTATTGAAAATTAAGAAATACAATACACACTGGTTCTAATCATATCCTTCTCTTTTTCCCAAAGGGTTGGATATCACATACCAATGTTTGCTGGCTTCATCATCATGTTTGTTTCAACAATAAGTATGTGTGTCTGACACTGACACACACTTCTAACTTGTTACACACAGTTGATAATGAGATATAATTGAGGTAGTGATCTCTAATATACATACCATGACAGTTTCACAACTCCAATGCGTCATCTTTAGATTTGATTTTATCTTACCACAGTGCAGTCATGGTAACGGAGGTTGTGTCTGGTGGTTGTCAGTGTTTGCCTTTTCAGGTACATACGCCTTGTTGTTTTTTGCTCGCTCTCTTCAGGGAATTGGTTCCTCTTTCTCCTCTGTGGCAGGTACTGTGTGTGGGTGTTGTGTTTTGTGTTTCACAATAATATCCTAACTCCACAGTGTTGCAATAGAAATGGAACTATTTTGCATCTTAATGTCTAAGTGAAAAGCACGTCCTCTCCTGTAGGGCTGGGAATGTTGGCCAGTGTGTACACAAATGATGAGGAGAGAGGCGTAGCCATGGGGATCGCTCTGGGTGGATTGGCCATGGGAGTCCTCAGTGAGTTACTCCCCTTACTCCCCCTTTCTATGATCCTAGTGTTCCAGTGTGGCTCAGTTGGTAGAGCAAGACACTTGTAATGCCCAAGTTTTGGGTTCAATTCCCACTGTGGCCACCCATATGAAAATGTATGTATGCACTACTACTGTAAGATGCTTTGGATAAAATCATCTGCTAAATAGCAAATGGTTATGGTGAAACGTGTCTTATGCTACAACATGACAAACTTGAAGTGGAATATATGTAAAATCAGGTACTTTTTCTTGAAAATGTCTTTGACAGTTGGAGCGCCATTTGGCAGTGTGATGTATGAATTTGTGGGGAAGACTGCTCCTTTCTTAATTTTGGCTTTCCTTGCAGTATTTGATGGAGGTAATCAAATAAAAATATTTCTTATAATATTATATCAAGAACTGATTTAATCTCAGTTGACTGTTTCAATACCGTTTATCTGTTACACGTTACATTACAGTGACCTTATTACATTGTAATTATTCCTGTAATTACAGTGTAACAAGTATCGTAATCACTCAGTACAGTGTAATAATGAGTAATTACAATTCTCGTTGCACTTGTACGGTCTGTACTTACAATATACTTACGGTTACTTGGGCTTAGGGTCGGTGCTAAGGTTAGGGTTATGCTTAGTTCAGTATAATATGAGGAATTACTATATTTGTTGTTACACTGTAATTACAGGAGTAGTTACAGAGTAATAAGGGCACTGTAACATAAAGTGTTACCAGATTATCTGTTGTGGCTAACAATCCGAATGAACAGTTTAGACAGGCAAGCTGTTTGTATTGTTCGGAGAGGACAAGGTATATTCTAGGAATGTTCCTTAATGCCAACTGACTGATTCTCTAAACACACAGCGTTACAACTTCTTATACTTCAGCCATCGAAGATTTCACCAGGAGTGAGTATACTTTTACCATCTCTTTCGAGAATGTTTTTTTTTTATACACTCTCAAAATGAACATAACTGACTTGATCAATTCCCAATCACTTAAAATAGTGGGGCTTCATCTTAATTCATCATTCCTTGATTCCTCAAATGCTATGTCCAACCTCCCACTTCCACAATCCATTAGAGAAGAAAGCCTGAGGCGAGGGACATTGGACCTTCTGTTCCAATACTCTAGAGTAGGAGGCGAGGAGCTAGGATGTGAGGAACCTCAAGATGCACCGAACAGAAGCCATCATTGCATTAAGTTACATATGCTGTCTTATTTTAGAATGTTGACGTTTCACAACTCCCTCACATTAGAAAAAAAACAGACATTTTTTCTCTTTCTGTCTCCTCCGGCTTAACATTTCACATTAACTTACAGAGTGTGGAGGGCACTCCTTTGCTGACCCTACTGAAGGACCCCTACATTCTCATAAGCGCAGGTGAGACTGGGCCTTGACTGTCAGAATAACAAACCAGAGAAGAAGGCTAAACACAGAGGAAGTGTCTGAGCTGACCTTGGTGCTTTGGTTTCAGGCTCTCTGTGCTTCGCCAACATGGGAGTTGCCATTCTGGAGCCCACACTTCCCATCTGGATGATGCAGACCATGTGCTCTCCCAAATGGCAGCTTGGTACGTTCCTGTGTTGTCTTTTTCTTTACAATTAATATTTTAGATTGTAATACTTCTTCCTGTGTCTGACAGTGATTTGCTTTTGATTTATAGGTATGGCTTTCCTACCAGCAAGCATTTCTTACCTTATTGGCACCAATTTATTTGGTTTGTTGGCTAACAAAATGGGAAGGTAGGTTTTCGTTGATCCTTTCCTGTTAGCTTCTATTTACTCCTACATACAGTACCAGTCAAAAGTTTGGACACACCTACTCATTCAAGGGTTTTTCTTAATTTTTTACAATTTTCTACATTTTAGAATAATATTGAAGACATCAAAACTATGAAATAACACATATGGAATCATGTACTAACAAAATACCTGTTAAACAAAGCAAAATATATTTTAGATTTTAGATTCTTCAAAGTTGCCACCTTATGACATGTTGACAGATTTGCACACTCTTGGCATTCTCTCAACGAGCTTCACCTGGAATGCTTTTCCAACAGTCTTGAAGGAGTTCCCACAAATGCTGAGCACTTGGTGGTTGCTTTTTCTTCAATCTGTGGTCCAATTTATTCAAAACCATCTCAATTGTGTTGAGGTTGGGTGATTGTAGAGGCCAGGTTATCTGCTGCAGCACTCCATCACTTTTCTTTTTGGTAAAATAGCACTTACAGAGTCTGGAGGTGTGTTGGGTCATTGTCCTGTTGAAAAACAAATGATAGTCCCACGAAGCTCAATCCAGATGGGATGGCGTATCACTGTAGAATGCTGTGGTAGCCATGCTGGTTAAGTGTGCCTTGAATTCTAAATTAATCACAGACAGTGTCACCAGCGAAGCACCCCCACACCCTCAGACCTCTTCCTCCATTCTTCCCAGTGGGAACCACACATGCGGAGATCATCCGTTCACCTACTCAGCATCTCACAAAGACATGGTGGTTGGAACCAAAAATCTTAAATTTGGACCCAAAGAATTGATTTCTACAGGTCTAATGTTCATTGCTTGTGTTTCTTGACCCAAGCTAGTCTGTTCTTATTATTGGTGTCCTTTAGTAGTGGTTTCTTTTTGACCATGATTTGACCATGAAGGCCTGATTCACGCAGTCTCTTCTGAACAGTTGATGATGAGATATGTCTGTTACTTGAACTCTGTGAAGCATTTATTTGGGCTGCAATTTCTGAGGCTGGTAACTCTAATGAACTTATCCTCTGCAGCAGAGGTAACTCTGGGTTTTCCTTTCCTGTGGCGGTCCTCATGAGAGCTAGTTTCATCATACCGCCTGATGTTTTTTGCGACTGCACTTGAAGAAACTTTATAAGTTGTTGAATTCTTCCTGATTGACTGATCTTCATGTCTTAAAGTAATGAAGGACTGTCATTTTTCCTAGCATATTTGAGCTATTCTTCCCTTAATATGGACTTTTTTTAACAACTGATTGGCTCAAACGCATTATGAAGGAAATAAATTCCACATTTAAACTTTTAACAAGGCACGCCTGTTAATTGAAATGCAATCCAGGTGACCACCTCATGGAGCTTGTTGCGAGAATGCCAAGAGTGTGCAAAACTGTCATCAAGGCAAAGGGTGGATACTTTGAAGAATAACAGATATAAAATATATTAATATTTTGTTTAACAAATGTTCAGTTACCACATGATTCCATATCTTTTTATGGCTGCAGGGGCAGTATTGAGTAGCTTGGATGAAAAGGTGCCCATTGTAAACGGCCAACTCCTCAGTCTCAGTTGCTAATATATGCATATTATTATTAGTATTGGATAGAGAACACTCTAAAGTTTCCAAAACGGTCAAATATTGTCTGTGAGTATAACATAACTGATATTGCAGGCGAAACCCTGAGGAAAATCAAAACAGGAAGTGGCTTCTAGTTTGAAAACTCCATGTTCCATAGCCTCCCTTTACTGGATTTAAAGGGAAATGAACCAGATTCCTTTTCATATCGCTTCCTCAAGGTGTCAACAGTCTTCAGACATAGTTTCAGGCTTAAATTTTGAAAAATGAGCCAGACGATAACATCGCGTCAAGTGGTCACATGAGTTTTGCTCACGCAACAGAATTTGGACAGCCATTGTTTTCCCCTCTCCTACTGTGAAAGACATTTGCGGTTGATATATTATCGATTATATATTTTAAAAATGTATGACATGTTTCTGTGGACATTGTGGAAACTATTTGGAATTTTCGTCTACGTTGTCGTGACAAACAAACAGAGGTATTTTGGATCTAAAAATAATCTTTATGGAACAAAAGGAACATTTGTTGTGTAACTGGGAGTCTCGTGAGTGAAAACATCCGAAGATCATCAAAGGTAAACGATTAATTTGATTGCTTTTCTGATTTTCGTGACCGAGCTACCTGATGCTAAGTGTACTTAATGTTTTATCGTGCGATCGAGAAAATTACTCAAACGCTTGGATTGCTTTCGCTGTAAAGCATGATTTCAAAATCTGACACGACAGGTGGATTAACAAAAGGCTAAACTGTGTTTTCCTATATTGCACTTGTGATTTCATGAATATAAATATTTCTAGTAATATTTATTGTATGTAGCACTATGCTATTCAGCGGTTGTTGATGACACTTATCCCGATATCACCATAACACGTGTTATTTCACAGTTTTGATGTATTCACTACTATTCTACAATGTAGAAAATAGTCCAAATAAAGAAAAACCCTTGAATGAGTAGGTGTGTCGAAACCTTTGACCAGTACTGTATCAATGATCAATATATAAAAGCATTTCACCATCTCTTTAATGCTAATCACTCAGTAAAGGAGATCTCATGTAAGCCTATAGGGGTTGTGTGAATCTGTGTGTGTGTGTGTGTGTGTGTGTGTGTGTGTGTGTGTGTGTGTGTGTGTGTGTGTGTGTGTGTGTGTGTGTGTGTGTGTGTGTGTGTGTGTGTGTGTGTGTGTGTGTGTGTGTGTGTGTGTGTGTGTGTGTGATGAAGTTGATGATTCGCAGTCAGGAGAAGGTATTTTCCTCTCCTCAGGTGGCTGTGCTCCATGATTGGGATGTTTATTGTTGGCATCAGCCTCCTTTGCGTGAGTATTATTTCCTATGCACTTTTTTGGCTCTGCAAGATCACAAGGTAGTTCAATGAATAACCATCATATTTCTTGTCCTATAGGTTCCTTTTGCAAAGAACATCTATGGTCTTATTGGTCCAAATGCAGGCCTGGGGTTTGCTATTGGTGGGTGCCAATGTGTTATATAGAAACCCATATGAATGATGGTCTGAATCACCATTACACCTATGAACTGTCTGCTGTGTGTATTAGGAATGGTGGACTCCTCTATGATGGCCATAATGGGATACCTGGTGGATATTCGCCATGCCTCGGTCTATGGCAGTGTTTACGCCATAGCTGATGTCGCATTGTGCATGGGTTTTGCCATTGGTGAGTGATCATTCCTTTGTTGTCTGCTTCTACACAAATACAGCAAATACAATAAATCACTTGAATTGTATGACCCAGCCAGGGGTCTCAGCGATTCAACTTTTCCTAGCTTGTCTGACCCAGCACCATCCTCTGTCTCCCGTGTTGTTGTGATCCAGGTCCTTCGATAGGGGGCTCCTTGGTCAGGGCCATTGGATTTCCTTACCTCATGGTATTCATTGGCATCATCAACATCTTCTATGCTCCACTGTGCTTCTTCCTGCGTAATCCTGCCATCAGGGAGGAGAAGATGGTGAGTGGTATTTCCTATTTGCTATCCCCTGGCTCCAGTCATAATCCAGACCCACCAGAATGTCTGGACCAACGTGTTCTAACACATCCTAGGAGGTGAGGTTTGCAATCCAATGTGTTTGTATCAGTGCCAGCTAACAGAGAATCAGCCCTCACATATAGTGGGAAGGTGTATTAGCCAAAGGTATAATTGTAGAAAAGATAGTGCCTCTTATTGATGTGGGTCTTTACCGAATAATTATGATCATGATTTTAAAGTTGATGGTCATATGCACGTCAAAGATACAGTCATAACAGAAAATAAGGAATCAATTATTAGAAAGTAATAATAATAATAATATTATAAAATCCAATCAATAATTTAATAATACAAATAGGAGTTTAAGAGTCAAATATGAAAATAACGATTATTTCCTACTCTTGTAAAATAATTGTATGCCCTGAAATCAGGTACTTTCTTACGGCCCATGACAATCTTTAACAAATGTCTTATGTGTCTTGTAGGCCATCATAGACCAGGAATGCCCTCTGCACAGGAAGAGCTACAACACACAGAAGGAGTGTCGAGAGTTCCCTTTGAGTGACGAGAGCGAGGAGGAAACGGAGGAGTAACATGCTCCTTGTCAACCCAACACACACATTTTTTTTACAGTGAAAGAGCAGAGGCATTGTTCATAATGCCTTTGAATTGACATGATGTCTAGAAAAATGCATTTTGTTAGCACTTATCTGTATTCAAAGTTTCCTAATGACCTCTGTACTTAGTTTATTGCTGGAAATAACAAACAATGGCATCTGTGTTTTTAATATGGTATGTATAGGGACAGTAGTGTTTGCATTTTGTTGTGTGTGTGTGTGTGTGTGTGTGTGTGTGTGTGTGTGTGTGTGTGTGTGTGTGTGTGTGTGTGTGTGTGTGTGTGTGTGTGTGTGTGTGTGTGTGTGTGTGTGTGTGTGTGTTTGTGTGTAATAATTTCGCTTAATGTACTATGAGGTGAAAGGAACACTTGTGCAGGCTCAACAAACATTAAAACCTACTATAAACTTGAAAATGACATCTTTACATACATTTGGCATTTGATTGTAGCTACGTTTATGTTCATTTGTTGAGCCTACCATATGAATCAGTAGCTTTCAATGTTTGAAATATGAATGTCAAGATATGTTCAGTGTATCCGGATAACAAATTGGTTTAGATCTAGAATAATGCTTATTCCTAGGCCTATTCCTAATTGCTGAATATAACCTATCCACGATCATGAAAGCGGATTATTTCATTCACATCGCTCGACAAGAGAACAATGCTTGTTCAGAGCTCATAAAAGCTCAGAGCTTTTAGATAAAATGCTGTAACATGTAATATCCTCTCTTCTAGTGTGTCTCCATGCATCAGCCAATCGGCTGCTGTCTGGTATAGTGCAAGAGCTATCTCGCCTCACCTTTAATTTCCTCTTTGGCTGTAGCAAGGCTCTGTCTCTGTCCCAAACGGCACCCTATTCACTATGTAGTGCACTACTTTGACCAGGACCCATCTTGTCTAAAGTAGTGCACTATATAGGCAATAGCCTAGGGTGCCATTGGGACACAACCTCTGTGTTGGGTTGGTTTACTTCTAACCAAGGAGTGGAAATTATGAACACAAAGAGGCAAAGGTTAGATAAAGAGAGCAAGACTGGCATCATTGTGGCTCAAATGCCTCAAATCTTCTTGGCCCACATAAATAACATATTGCCACTACAAGCGCTCCTTGTGATGCGAAGCAAATTGTCAAAGCCAAAGTATATATTTGATTGCACGTTATAAATGATAAATGAAGTCTTATTAAATGTATCTGGAAAACAAAATAAAAAGTAAACTACAATGGGTCAAGTGGAACATTCCAGCTTTATACTAAAGTTTGAATATAGGAAAGTTTCACCAGAAGACTCAAGTGAGAGGCTATTTCAAAATGATGGAAGTTTTATTTGAGACACCACATTTATTTATTTTTAATTTTACCTTTATTTAACTAGGCAAGTCAGTTAAGAACAAATTCATATTTTCAACGACTGCCCAGGAACAGTGTGTTAACTGCCTTGTTCAGGGGCAGAGCGACAGTTTTATTTACTTTGTCAGCTCGGGGATTCAATCTTACAACCTTTCGGTTACCAGTCCAATGCTCTAACCACAAGGCTACCTGCCTGTTTATCTGAACAGTATATTATTTTTCACATTATTTCCTCACTCAATCAATATATGCATGTTTTCATATTGTGTTTTCCCATCAATGATGGCTGTAAGCTTGGCCAAAAGGCAACTCCTAGGCTGTTACTCTGAGATGACGGAATAGGAACCTGTTTGGCTTTCCAGATAAATGTGTGTGATAATTAAACAGAACTGTATCATTCATAGACTGGTACAAGAATGGAGATATCACATGTGAAGTAACCTATCCTGGACATTGTCACTCCCCAAATGAGTCAAATCTGTCATTGTCTTTACTTGTGGTCAAACCAATAGAACACAAATAAAAAAAGGCATTGGGATATGAAGATTTCCATTAAATTTACCAGTAGATGCTATGAAAGTCATCATCAATTGCATTGACACATTTTGGAATTATAACCAAACTTAATCAAGCATTGCCAGAAGACATTACTTCTCTTAGATTATTTGACAAAGGGATTTTACTGTTTGAGTGTAGAATTAAACATAGCTTTGCCTTAAATGAACTATCTGTAATTTCAACAGCCTGACCCTGAAATTTTGGTTGGTAAGCTCAAAATATATATTTGTCACAAGCGCTGAATACAACAGGTGTAAACCTTACCGTGAAATGCTTACTTACAAGCCCTTAGCCAACAATGAGGTTTTAAGAAAAATAAGAGTTAATAAAATATTGGCAAAATAAATGAAAGTAAAAAAATTAAAGAGCAGCAATAAAATAACAATAACGAGGCTATATACACGGTTCACCGGTACCGGGTCAATGTGCAGAGGTGCAGGTTAGTTGAGTTAATATGTACATGTAGGTAGGGGTAAAGTGATTACTCGGGGTAATCACTTTACTGTGCCACTCGGGTTTGGGGGCCTCCCGAGTGGCACAGCGGTCTAAGGCACTGCATCACATTTGCAAGCTGTGCCACTACAGATCCTGGTTAGGGTCCAGGCTCTGTCACAGCCGGCTGTGACCGGGAGACCCATGGGCTGGCGCACAATTGGCCCAGCATTGTCCGGGTTAGGAGAGGGTTTGGCCGGCAGGGATGTCCTTGTACCATCGCGCTCTAGCGACTCCTGTGGTGGGCCGGGCGCATGCATGCTGACACGGTCGCCAGGTGTACGGTGTTTCCTGTGACACATTGGGGTGGCTGACTTCCGGGTTAAGCGGTCATTGTGTTAAGAAACAGTGTGGCTTGGTTGGGTCATTTTTAAGCTTTTAGAATGTTTACAAATGTCTTAAAAACAAAAACAGAAATGCCTTGTTTACATAAGTATTCAGACCTTTTGCTATGAGACTTGAAATTAAGCTCAGGTGCATCCTGTTTCCATTTACTATCCTTGAGTTGTTTCTACTTTATTTAACTAGGCAAGTCAGTTAAGAACAAATTCTTATTTACAATGACGGCCTACCCCTAACAATGCTGGGCCAATTGTGAGCCGCCCTATGTGACTCCCAATCACGGTCGGTTGTGATACAGCCTGGAATCGAACCAGGGTCTGTAGTGATGCCTCCAGCATCTTAGACCGCTGCGCAACTCAGGAGCCTCATTGGAGTCCACCTGTGCTAAATTCAATTGATTGGACATCTATAGGCAAACATCTATATAAGGTCCCACAGTTGACAGTGTATGTCTAAGCAAAACCGAAGCCATGAGGTCGAAGGAATTGCTCCGAGACAGGATTGTGTTGAGGCACAGAACTGGGGAAGGGTACCAAAACATTTCTGCAGCATTGAAGGTTCCCAAGAACACAATGGACTCCATTATTCTTAAATGGAAGAAGTTCGGAACCACCAAGACTCTTCCTGAGCTGGCCGCCCAGCTAAAATGAACCACCGGGGGAGAAGGGCCTTGGTCTGGGAGGTGACCAAGAACCCAGTTGGCACTCTGTCAGAGCTCCAGAGTTCCTCTGTGGAGATGGGATAACCTTCCAGAAGGACAACCATCTCTGCAGCACTCAGGCCTTTATGGTAAAGTGGCCAGACAGAAACCACTCCTCAGCACATGACAGCCCACTTGGAGTTTGCTAAAAGGCACCTAAAGGACTCTCAGACCATGAGAAACAATATTCTCTGGGCTGATAATACCAAGATTGAACTCTTTAGTCTGAATGCCAAGCGTCACGTCTGGAGGAAACATGACATCATCAGCTGCAGGGACTGGGAGACTAGTCAGGATGAAGGGAAAAATTAATTGAGCAAAGTAAAGAGAGATCCTTTATGAAAATCTGCTCCAGAGCACACAGGACCTCAGACTGGGGCGAAGGTTCACTTTCCAACAAGACAATGACCCTAAGCACACAGGCAAGACAACACAGGAGTAGCTTCGGGACAACTCTGGGTGGCCCAGCCAGAGTCCGGACTTGAATATCTCTGGAGAGACCTGAAAATAGCTATGCAACTATGCTTCCCATCCAACCTGACAGAGCTTGAGAGGATCTGCAGAAAAGAATGGGAGAAACTCCCCAAATACAGGTGTGCCAAGCTTGTAGCGTCATACCCAAGAAGACCCGAGGCTGTAATTGCTGCCAAAGGTGCTTCAACAAAGTACTGAGTAAAGGATCTGAAAATTTATGTAAATATGCAAACATTTCTACAAACCTGTTTTTGTTTTGTCATTATGGGTTATTGTGTTTTTATTTATTTATTTATTTTTTATTTCACCTTTATTTAACCAGGTAGGCTAGTTGAGAACAGGTTCTCATTTGCAACTGCGACCTGGCCAAGATAAAGCATAGCAGTGTGAACAGACAACACAGAGTTACACATGGAGTAAACAATTAACAAGTCAATAACACAGTAGAGAAAAAAGGGGAGTCTATATACAATGTGTGCAAAAGGCATGAGGAGGTAGGCGAATAATTACAATATTGCAGATTAACACTGGAGTGATAAATGATCAGATGATCATGTACAGGTAGAGTTATTGGTGTGCAAAAGAGCAGAAAAGTAAATAAATAAAAACTGTGGGGATGAGGTAGGTGAAAATGGGTGGGCTATTTACCAATAGATTATGTACAGCTGCAGCGATCGGTTAGCTGCTCAGATAGCTGATGTTTGAAGTTGGTGAGGGAGATAAAAGTCTCCAACTTCAGCGATTTTTGCAATTCGTTCCAGTCACAGGCAGCAGAGTACTGGAACGAAAGGCGGCCGAATGAGGTGTTGGCTTTAGGGATGATCAATGAGATACACCTGCTGGAGCGTGTGCTACGGATGGGTGTTGCCATCGTGACCAGTGAGCTGAGATAAGGCGGAGCTTTGCCTAGCATGGCCTTGTAGATGACCTGGAGCAAGTGGGTCTGGTGCCTAATATGTAGCGAGGGCCAGCCGACTAGAGCATACAAGTCGCAGTGGTGGGTTTGTGTAGATTGATGAGGGGGAAAAACACATTTTGATCCATTTTAGAATAAGGCTGTAACTTAACAAAATGTGGAAACAGTCCAGGGGTCTCAATACTTTCCAAATGCATTGTTTTGTTTAAAAACATTTTTTACAATAACTCTATTTTCATGTCATCTGACCAAAGCACTGGTTCCAATCCGAGTGCTAATCACGTTTAGCAAACTCCAGGCGTTAACAATTGTTGGATGACATGAAAATAGAGCTCTTTGACCAAACACACCAGCGATGTGTTCAGCATCAAAATGAGAACGCATGAGCAGAAAATAACCCCATACCCACCGTAAAATATGGTGGTGACAAGATGCTCAGTAGATACTATACATCAGAAGGTTTGCTATGTGAATAAGGTGATGGAGCTCGCTTTGTGTTGTTTTCCCCATACTTTTGAAACTATGTCCAAAAAAATTACAATATATTTATATTTGTATAGGTGTAGTAGATGAGAGGTTCCCAAACTGTGGGGTGAGGGGTTGCCAGGGGAGGCACCTGGATCCCCCCCAAAAATAATATTTAAATTGGCAGTGCATCATCAGTTCCTCTTGTTATGTTCATTGCATACCTTAGAGAGCTATATATAATTCATCAGAAATGTCCAGATCAACCAGCCCATTTTTTATTTAGGTTTTTTCGCCCATAGATTTAGTTGTAATTGTTTGGTCACCAAAGTTCCAAAAGTCCCAGCCTTTGGAACTTTGGTTTTTCTAGATATTGCTACTATATTATGATCACTACATCTGATGGATTTGGATACTGCTTTAGAGTAGATTTCTACAGCATTAGTAAAGATGTTATCAATACAGTGGGTGATTTCATTCCTGTGCTGTTTGTAAATACCCTGGTAGTTTGACTGATAACCTGAATCATGTTGCAGGCACTGGTTACAGTTTGAAGGTTTTTATTGAGTGGGCAGATTGAAAGCCAGTTAATATTTATGTCACCCAGACAACAAACCTCTGTTGATATTACATATATTATCAAGCATTTCACACATATTATCCAACTACCTAATGTTAGCACTTGGTGGTCTATAGCAGCTTCCCACAAGAATGGGCTTTAGGTCAGGCAGGTGAACTTGTAGCCATATTACTTCAACAGCATTTACATGAGATCCTCTCTAAGCTTTACAGGAATATGACTCTGAACATAAATGGCAACACCTCCATCATGATTGAGTATGCATAATGTCTGCCAATTTGAAAAATAAATAGCAAAATGTGTTTGATATTTATTTTCATTGGTCTATCCAGTACAACATTGACATATTTAAAAATGTAATGTAATGACAAATAATTTCTCATGTTTTCCATTTAATTTCCTTGTTATGATAGCATGAATTGTGACAAAAAATTTAATAATTCTCAATTGGTAACTGACAATGCTCTTTCAAAACCTGTGTGGTTTTAAAACGGTCAAATTGAAATTATCAATCAAATTCGATACATCAATCGCAATGCTTAATTTTGCTATTTCGTTTCCTCGTTGGCTTTATCGTTTTAGACCCATATTGTTTGTCAATCAAACACTGTTTGCGCGGTTTCGGTAGCTGAGGTAGAAGAGAGGTTGCATGTGCCAAAGATTATGGATATACTGACAAGATATGTCTCTTCACAATGGGAGTCGTTATCCACAATGCAGCGTGGCGGGCTGTCTAGCGCCCGCCTATTCTTTCTTTGGATTGGTGGATAGGATACATCAATATTGTATTGATTGAGAACCATACCAGGCCAAACACAGAAATCCCAAATCATAGAAAAAGGAACATAGACAACCCACCCAACTCACGCCCTGACCATACTAAACAAAGACATAACAAAAGAACTAAGGTCAGAACATGACAGTATTATTGATGTTTGATGAGTATTTACCACCTATGTAAAGTTGGGATGTATAAGATATGCCATAAGAGCCTTCGTGCAAAACCCAACGCAATGAAAGAAGTGTAAAACGTTTTGCCATGTATCAAGTGTTAGCAGACGGAAGGATTATGTTATTATTTTTTTTTTCACCTTTATTTAACCAGGTAGGCTAGTTGAGAACAAGTTCTCATTTGCAACTGCGACCTGGCCAAGATAAAGCATAGCAGTGTGAACAGACAACACAGAGTTACACATGGAGTAAACAATTAACAAGTCAATATCACAGTAGAAAAAAATGGGCAGTCTATATACAATGTGTGCAAAAGGCATGAGGAGGTAGGCGAATAATACAATTTTGCAGATTAACACTGGAGTGATACATGATCAGATGGTCATGTACAGGTAGAGATATTGGTGTGCAAAAGAGCAGAAAAGTAAATAAATAAAAAACAGTGTAAAAACAGTATGGGAATGAGGTAGGTGAAAATGGGTGGGCTATTTACCAATAGACTATGTACAGCTGCAGCGATCGGTTAGCTGCTCGGATAGCTGATGTTTGAAGTTGGTGAGGGAGATAAAAATCTCCAACTTCAGCGATTTTTGCATTTCGTTCCAGTCACAGGCAGCAGAGTACTGGAACGAAAGGCGGCCAAATGAGGTGTTGGCTTTAGGGATGATCAGTGAGATACACCTGCTGGAGCGCATGCTACGGATGGGTGTTGCCACCGTGACCAGTGAACTGAGATAAGGCGGAGCTTTACCTAGCATGGACTTGTAGATGACCTGGAGCCAGTGGGTCTGGCGACGAATATGTAGTGAGGGCCAGCCGACTAGAGCATACAAGTCGCAGTGGTGGGTGGTATAAGGTGCTTTAGTGACAAAACGGATGGCACTGTGATAGACTGCATCCAGTTTGCTGAGTAGAGTGTTGGAAGCCATTTTGTAGATGACATCGCCGAAGTCGAGGATCGGTAGGATAGTCAGTTTTACTAGGGTAAGCTTGGCGGCGTGAGTGAAGGAGGCTTTGTTGCGGAATAGAAAGCCGACTCTTGATTTGATTTTCGATTGGAGATGTTTGATATGAGTCTGGAAGAAGAGTTTACAGTCTAGCCAGACACCTAGGTACTTATAGATGTCCACATATTCAAGGTCGGAACCATCCAGGGTGGTGATGCTAGTCGGGCATGCGGGTGCAGGCAGCGATCGGTTGAAAAGCATGCATTTGGTTTTACTCGCGTTTAAGAGCAGTTGGAGGCCACGGAAGGAGTGCTGTATGGCATTGAAGCTCGTTTGGAGGTTAGATAGCACAGTGTCCAATGACGGGCCGAAAGTATATAGAATGGTTTCGTCTGCGTAGAGGTGGATCAGGGAATCGCCCGCAGCAAGAGCAACATCATTGATATATACAGAGAAAAGAGTCGGCCTGAGAATTGAACCCTGTGGCACCCCCATAGAGACTGCCAGAGGACCGGACAACATGCCCTCCGATTTGACACACTGAACTCTGTCTGCAAAGTAATTGGTGAACCAGGCAAGGCAGTCATCCGAAAAACCGAGGCTATTGAGTCTGCCGATAAGAATATGGTGATTGACAGAGTCGAAAGCCTTGGCGAGGTAGATGAAGACGGCTGCACAGTACTGTCTTTTATCGATAGCGGTTATGATATCGTTTAGTACCTTGAGTGTGGCTGAGGTGCACCCGTGACCGGCTCGGAAACCAGATTGCACAGCGGAGAAGGTACGGTGGGATTCGAGATGGTCAGTGACCTGTTTGTTGACTTGGCTTTCGAAGACCTTAGATAGGCAGGGCAGGATGGATATAGGTCTATAACAGTTTGGGTCCAGGGTGTCTCCCCCTTTGAAGAGGGGGATGACTGCGGCAGCTTTCCAATCCTTGGGGATCTCAGACGATATGAAAGAGAGGTTGAACAGGCTGGTAATAGGGGTTGTGACAATGGCGGCAGATAGTTTCAGAAATAGAGGGTCCAGATTGTCAAGCCCAGCTGATTTGTACGGGTCCAGGTTTTGCAGCTCTTTCAGAACATCTGCTATCTGGATTTGGGTAAAGGAGAACCTGGAGAGGCTTGGGCGAGGAGCTGCGGGGGGGGGCGGAGCTGTTGGCCGAGGTTGGAGTAACCAGGCGGAAGGCATGGTCAGCCGTTGAGAAGTGCTTATTGAAGTTTTCGATAATTATGGATTTATCGGTGGAGACCGTGTTACCTAGCCTCAGTGCAGTGGGCAGCTGGGAGGAGGTGCTCTTGTTCTCCATGGACTTCACAGTATCCCAGAACTTTTTGGAGTTGGAGCTACAGGATGCAAACTTCTGCCTGAAGAAGCTGGCCTTAGCTTTCCTGACTGACTGCGTGTATTGGTTCCTGACTTCCCTGAACAGTTGCATATCATGGGGGCTATTCGATGCTCTTGCAGTCCGCCACAGAATGTTTTTGTGCTGGTCGAGGGCGGTCAGGTCTGGAGTGAACCAAGGGCTGTATCTGTTCTTGGTTCTGCATTTTTTGAACGGAGCATGCTTATCTAAAATGGTGAGGAAGTTACTTTTAAAGAATGACCAGGCATCCTCAACTGACGGGATGAGGTCAATGTCCTTCCAGGATACCCGGGCCAGGTCGATTAGAAAGGCCTGCTCACAGAAGTGTTTTAGGGAGAGTTTGACAGTGATGAGGGGTGGTCGTTTGACTGCGGCTCCGTGGCGGATACAGGCAATGAGGCAGTGATCGCTGAGATCCTGGTTGAAGACAGCGAAGGTATATTTGGAGGGCCAGTTGGTCAGGATGACGTCTATGAGGGTGCCCTTGTTTACAGAATTAGGGTTGTACCTGGTGGGTTCCTTGATGATTTGAGTGAGATTGAGGGCATCTAGCTTAGATTGTAGAACTGCCGGGGTGTTAAGCATATCCCAGTTTGGGTCACCTAACAGAACAAACTCTGAAGCTAGATGGGGAGCGATCAATTCACAAATGGTGTCCAGGGCACAGCTGGGAGCTGAGGGTGGTCGGTAGCAGGCGAGTCATTAGAGAGTCTGTGAATGTAAAATGTTGCAACTGTTGTGGGGATCATATTTTCGAATTCCCTGAGTGCCTTGTTAGGGTGAAAGAGGTTGAGGTGTCAAGAATCAGGGCTGTACAGCAAATTTCATATGTGGAGGCGGTGAATAGCATTGAAGGGGCAAGAGGCCACAGTTCTGAAGACGATATGGCGGTAGATGCACAACAACCAGTTGCAAATGTTATACTTCGATCAAGGGATCTGGATACACTTATTGTGAAAAAGGTGGATTTGTAGCATTTATAGCCAGAGTTATTAATTGTACTGCACAAGTGTCCAAGCGGTCCAAGAAGCTGGACATCATTATATCTGCAGCTGAGAAGTATTGGCCTCCAAGACTTGACGGCAGAAGCACTGCAAGGACTACTGTTCCCAGGAAATGGCCGGCCATCACAGGATCCTTGAGCCTGTGTAGGAACCTGATTAAAAGAGAAAAGTAGGCTGATTACGTTTAATATTTGGCGCATGTGACAAGTACAATTTGATTTGATTTAACTCTACAACGTGTCGAAAGCATCCAACAGGGATGCTGGCCCATGTTGACTCCAATGCTTCCCACAGTTGTGTCAAGTTGGCTGGATGTCCTTTGGGTGGTGGACCATTCTTGATACACATGTGAAACTGTTGAGTGTGAAAAATCCAGCAGCGTTGCCGTTCTTGACACAAAACGGTGCGCCTGGCACCAACTACCATAACCCGTTCAAATGCACTTAAATAATTTGTCTTGCCCATTCACCCTCTGAATGGCACACATACACATTTCAAGTCTCAATTGTCTCAAGGCTTAGAAATTCTTCTTTAACCTGTCTCCTCCCCTTCATCTACTGTCACGACTTCCGCCGAAGTCGGTTCCTCTCCTTGCTCGGGCGGCGTTCGGCGGTCGACGGTTTTCTAGCCATCGCCGATCCACTTTTAATTTCCCATTTGTTTTGTCTTGTTTTCCTGCACACCTGGTTTACATCTCCTAGTAATTATCATGTGTATTTAACCCTCTGTTCCCTCCATGTCTGTGTGGGGTATTGTTTATTGTCGAGGTTAGCACGCTTCCGGCTGGTCTGTGCCGGGGTTTGCTTTATACCCGTGCTTTGTGGCAGCCGGTACTTTGTGCTTGTTTTTTTGTACTTTTGCTGCCTCACTTGTTCTTTGGGCATTTTGTATTGTGACGTGGTTGCGTTCTGTATTATGATTGCCTAAGTAAAGTGCTTTGTCCATTCATCTCTCCTGCACCTGACTTCCATGCACCAGCTACACCCACCTCATGACATCTACACTGATTTAAGTTGATTTAACAAGTAACATCTATAAGGGATCATAGTTTTCACCTATGTTAGGTTCTACAAAGTAAAAAATGACAGACAACTATAAAAGCTCAAACCAAGTTTATTCATCTAGTGGGTCAGACAGCTGAACAGACAAAGACAGGTTCCCACCAGCACAAATACAGTATATATACTCCAATTTAGGGGAACTCCTCCTCACATCATCATTGCTAGGCAGGAAGTTAAGTGATATGGGTAATAAACTGTTCCTTCACCCTTAATGTGACCTGACCTTACCTGACCTCGGCCCCCCATTCCTCACTAATCCACAGCTCTCCACCCTTATCAGTGACCACAACCAAACGATTGCCTTTCCTTTACTCAGTACATCACAAGCCCCTGGCTCATATCCAACCTTAATTGACTACACCATATACATTCGTCCTACAGATAACCATTAACTTCTGGTGTAGCAACCAGACTGTGGCCCTTCCTTTCCATAGGATACCTGATGATGAACAATATTTCAAGTTTAGAAGTCAGAACCCATCACCTGGTTTCACCAGGTCAGTCTACTGTATCTCATGTAAAGAGCAAGGCCGAGATTCACAAAACCTGTGAATTTCTTCTTAACTGCAATTTGTCTTCGTAACTGCCATTTTTTCCTTAACTGTAGACATATGAAGAAAGTTAAGCAAAGTTGCTGTTCCTCAAAAAGGTTATTGGAAATGTTATTGTGCTATTTCTTATGTTTCTCCTTAAGCAAAAAGTTAAGACGAAATTAGATTCTTGAAAATAAAGTTATTGGATTTGTTCTTAATTCCAAGATGGCTAAACCCTTGTCCTAAACTCTGGGCAGTGAGAGAATAAGATCATGAAAGCAATAGAACATGTTTAATTCACTCATTGATTATTTTAAACCATTAAAATCACTAACATACTGCTGAGGAATTGCACTTAAGAACTATCTTATTAACTTTTTTTGAAGCTTAAGTTTTTCCATAAAAAGTGTTTTGTGAATTTGGGCCCATGTGTTCATAATGTTTTGTACACTGTGGATATGTAAACGATACGCTTTACTTTTGGTATACACTATAGAATTGGTTTTACTAGTTATCAGTTTTGAGCTAATTAATTGTCATATTTAGTATGTATTTTAACAAATGACAAGAAAATCATATCAAAACTTTTGTGAATAATTAATTGAGAAAAGCAGATACTTAAATGTAATATGTATGCAAATTGTATGAATGATTTGGTGCAGTGAACAAGTGACTTTGTGAATATGTTTGTTGTATTCAGTCAATTGAAAATATACTTGTTTTAGAAACATGTTGTCACGCCTTGTTCATTGTATCTTGTGTTTTTGTTATATGTTTGGGTAGGCCAGGGTGTGACATGGGTTTATATGTTGTATTTCGTATTAGGGTTTGTATTAATTGGGAGTGTGTATTATTAGGGGTGTGTCTAGTTAGGCTTGGCTGCCTGAGGCGATTCCTAATTGGAGTCAGCTGATTCTAGTTATCTCGGATTGGGAACAGTATTTAGGTAGCCTGAGTGCGCGTTGTATTTCGTGGGTGATTGTACCTGTCTTTGTGTTAGTCACCAGATAGGCTGTAATTTGTTTCACTTGTTTGTTGTTTTTGTATTTTCAATTATTTCATGTACCGCTTTATCTTTATTAAAGGTCACGAGTAACCTACACGCTGCATTTCGGTCTGCCTCTCTTCTAACAGCAGATGAACGACATTACAGAATCACCCACCACGATTCACAGACCGAGCAGCGTGTGAACTGGCAGGATCTGAAGGAGGACGATATGGATTATACTACGTGGGAAGAAATCGACAGGTGGGCGGCCGACCCAGGGCGTGTGCAGGAGCCCGCCTGGGATTCCCTACAGCAATGCGAGGAGGGCTATACACCTATGGAATCGAGAAGGAAAGCATTGCTATACAGAGCGAAAACTGAAGGTAACAGGGGAAAGCGCAGAGAGAGAGTGGCAGAGTCAGGAGTCAGACCTGAGCCTACTCTCCCTGTTAATTGTGAGGAGCAGCAATATGAGGACTTCTGGTCTTGGGAGATGATATTAGACGGAAAAGGACCCTGGGCGCAGCCGGGGGAATATCGCCGTCCCAAGGAGGAAATAGAAGTAGCTAAAGCGGAGAGGCGTGAGTATGAGGAGGCAGCACTGCGACGCGGTTGAAACCGGAAAGTCACCCCAAAAAATTTATTGGGGGGAGCTAAAAGGGAGAATAGTTATGCCAGGTAGGAAACCTGTGCATACTCCCTGTGCTCACCGTTGGGCTAGAGAGACCGGGCAGGCACCGTGTTATGCTATGGAGCGCACGGTGTTTCCAGTGCGGGTGCAGAGCCAGCTGCGACTTATACCAGCCCTTCCTATTGGCCGGACTAGAGTGGGCATCGAGCCAGGTAAGCTTGGGCAGGCTCGGTGCTCAAGAGCTCCAGTGCGCCTGCACGGTCCGGTCTATCCAGAGCCACCTATACACACCAGTCCTCCGGTAGCAGCTCCCCGCACCAGGCTTCCTGTGCGTGTCCTCGCGCCAGTACCACCAGTTCCAGCACCACGCACCAGGCCTCCAGTGCGCCTCGCCTGTTCAGCGCAGCCAGTGCTTTTCTCCCCTCCTGCGCTGCCGGAGTCTCCCGCTTGTTTAGCGCAACCAGAGCTGTTCTCTTCTCCTGCGCTATCGGAGTCTCCCGCCTGTTTAGCGCAGCCAGAGCCTTTCTCCTCTCCTGCGCTGCCGGAGTCTCCTGTCTGTCCAGCGCCACCAGTGCTCCCAGTCGGCCCAGCGCATCCAGTGCGCCTCGCCTGTTCAGCGCAGCCAGAGCCTTTCTCCTCTCCTGCGCTGCCGGAGTCTCCTGTCTGTCCAGCGCCACCAGTGCTCCCAGTCGGCCCAGCGCGTCCAGTACGCCTCGCCTGTTCAGCGCAGCCAGAGCCTTTCTCCTCTCCTGTGCTGCCGGAGTCTCCTGTCTGCCCAGCGCCTCCAGTCGGCCCAGCGTCACCAGTCTGCCAGGATCCGCCAGAAGTGCCAGTCTGCCAGGATCCGCCAGAAGTGCCAGTCTACCAAGATCTTCTAGATCGGCCAGACAACCTTAATCATCCAGGTCCACCAGCCAGCCAGGATTTACCGGAGCCTACTACCTGCCTAAGCTTCCTCTCAGTACTGAGCTTCCTCTCAGTACTAGGCTCCCTCTCTGTACTGGGCTCCCTCTCAGTACCGAGCTTCCTCTCAGTACCGAGCTTCCTCTCAGTACCGAGCTTCCTCTCAGTACCGGGCTTCCCCTCAGTACCGGGCTTCCCCTCAGTACCGGGCTTCCCCTCAGTACCGGGCTTCTCCTCAGTACCAGGCTTCCCCTCAGTACCGGGCTTCCCCTCAGTACCGGGATCCCCTCAGTACCGGGCTTCCCCTCTGTCCCGGGCTGCCCCTCTGTCCCGGGCTGCCCCTCTGTCACGGGCTGCCCCGCTGTCCCGAGTTGCCCCTCTATCCCGAGCTGCCCCCCTGTCCCGAGCTGCCCCTCTGTCCCGAGCTGCCCCTCTGTCCCGAGCTGCCCCTCGGTCCCGAGCTGCCCCTCGGTCCCGAGCTGCCCCTCGGTCCCGAGCTGCCCCTCGGTCCCGAGCTGCCCCTCGGTCCCGAGCTGCCCCTCAGTTATGTGGGGATCAGGGTGAGGACTATTAGGCCATGGTCGGCGGAGAAGGTGGATTATCCTAGGACGCGTAGGGGAGGAACTAGGACATTTATGGAGTGGGGTCCACGTCCCGAGCCAGAACCGCCACCATGGACAGACGTCCCGGAGTCCGCACCTTAGGGGGGGGTTCTGTCACGCCTTGGTCATTGTATCTTGTGTTTTTGTTATATGTTTGGGTAGGCCAGGGTGTGACATGGGTTTATATGTTGTATTTCGTATTAGGGTTTGTATTAATTGGGAGTGTGTATTATTAGGGGTGTGTCTAGTTAGGCTTGGCTGCCTGAGGCGATTCCTAATTGGAGTCAGCTGATTCTAGTTGTCTCGGATTGGGAACCGTATTTAGGTAGCCTGAGTGCGCGTTGTATTTCGTGGGTGATTGTACCTGTCTTTGTGTTAGTCACCAGATAGGCTGTAATTTGTTTCACTTGTTTGTTGTTTTTGTATTTTCAATTATTTCATGTACCGCTTTATCTTTATTAAAGGTCATGAGTAACCTACACGCTGCATTTCGGTCTGCCTCTCTTCTAACAGCAGACGAAGTTCATTACACATGTCCCATTTTGATGATCTGTTGATTTATGTGCTAATAGTTGTGAAGATTTACCACATAATTGCACCAGTGATTGAAGAAAACTGTAATAAAACACCCTGGGAGACCAGGAGCAGGCTTTTGTACGTTACTCAATCCCACTGACATCCTACTACAATAGAACTTCTCTATTTGCCTAAATGAATCAGTTTACAGTGTATGGTAACACTCATTTTGATAGTCTGTAGAGCGTTGACAGATGGACAGTAACATTTCAACTAACTGCTAGCCCTTAACCTATCCTTAACCCTTACTCTTACCATAATCCTTATTCTAAACCTAACTCTAACCGTAACAAAAAGTTGCTTGTCAACACATAGTTTATTATTAGTATGACTATCTGTAGAGCATCTACCGATGGAAAATCCAGACTAAATAAATGTGACCCAGTGTATTGATTAAAATTATTTAATGAATCAAATACACACTTAACCAGTTCCAGCAGTGCATTGTAAAATACACCATAACTTTCAATTGTGTCTCGTTCCATTGTGCCACATGATTTCTCCATACAGCCGAATGGCTTGCTCCGTTTCAAGCATGGTTTCAAGCCATTTGGCTAATAGCTTTTAATAAAAATATAAAGTGAAATATAACCCCTACCCCTAACTTGAGTTTACTGTCGGTAGCCATTTACAGTGTGAAATGCTCAGTCTGAAGCCATTCAGCTATGGGTTTCAGAGCCCTATCATAATAATACAAATCAAACCAGACACCTGAAACCCCACCTCTTTAAGGAATACCTAGGATAGGATAAAGTAACCCCCCCCCCCCCTTAAAAGATTTAGATGCATTATTGTAAAGTGGCTGTTCCACTGGATGTCATAAGGTGAATGCACCAATTTGTAAGTCGCTCTGGATAAGAGTGTCTGCTAAATGACTTAAATGTAAATGTAAACCAACCTTTAAAAAGGTTTGATTTACAACCTCTGGGGTATAACGTGTTGGGCAAAGTGGTATAGGACCGGCTGACCCATATGATGTGGACCATTGTCATGCTATTTGATATACTGTATAAGCTTCAGTAAAAATAACACCATGGTTGCAATAAGACTTTAAAAAGGGAGTTTTTTAAATGTGTAGAATGTGTGTGTTTTGGGTCCACGCCAGTAAGTTAACCAACCTTATGTAAATTAGACACAAGGATTTTCTTCTGAATAACTGGTCAGGGCACAAGACTTTCCATTCTGCTTCAGGCAACTTTGATGTAAGGCTTGTATTGACAATTGGCAGTTCAGCGTTGCTTATCCAATGTTCACTAGATCTATCAATGCAATTACACCCAACAATGTTTAAAAACCATTTATTAAAAAACAATTCATCATGGACAAGTAATAATGGAGTTCATTGCAACTGCAAGGATGCCTGTTGTATGACTGAAAAAAAAATACAGACAATTACAAAGTGATAAATTGTAAAGTAATAAAGTGTAAAGTAATAAAGTATGTTCTTCATAAAAGACAAAATACAGGTTGACTTGTTGGCTACATTTACAGTACATTTTGAACAAATAACAAACAGATGTGTGTTTAATTTAGTGTCTGCACTTGAAACACCTCATCCATTATGTAGTGTGGTAAATGAGCTCACACAAATTTACCCAATTTCTAATTCTGAAATGACTATATTCAAAATCAGCAGACACATTGGCCCAAAAGACAACAAGTGGTGGATGGCCATTTATAGCAAAGCCCACCGTTGCCTTTAATGAGAGCAATGGCCACAATGGGTATCTGTTCAAAGGGAATGTCCTGTACATGTCAATGTTGTTAATCTCAATGACCAAGACATTACAATTCTCCATTGAAACATTGTAGAAAGCATTGCATCTTACTTATTGTGAACTTGATGCCACGGCCTGCCTCCGAAATGGTAGATAGTTGGTCCATGCCATAGTGGGAGGGCTTTTAAAAAAACTCTATCCCACCTGGCATGCCCTTTACCTCAATGGCCACCTTCTTGGCAGCCACAGCCATGTATGGAACTCTGGCAAGTCCACCTGCTTCATCTAAACAGAATTAAGGCTTTAGTGAAGGAAGATCAAGTGTATACATTATTTCAAGCTTCTACCAGTGATCCAGAAATCTGCTTACTTGAATATCAACAATGTAAATCAACAAGGCACAGTTACCACACATGTTTTTATAAATCAAATGTCAACCCGTGTATCCAGAACTCTGCCTGACTTTTAGAGGTTACATTTTTTAAGCTTGCTTAAAAGCGGAGCAGGACCGTAATTTATTGTTGAATCACATACAGTACATTTTAATAGTTACATAAAATAAAAACATACATACTAGACTTCTGGTTGAATAAGGCTTGTACTCCTTGCATCCGAGCCTTGTCAAACCCATTTGACTGTGAAGCTGCAGGTTTGCCTAGGTGTAGCAATAAAAGAGGCACAGTACTATATGAGTGTATTTAAAAGTCATTATAGATGTACAGATGTAGGATCTTAATTTGAGTCAGTTTGCTACAGCAGGAAAATAATTGTGCAGTAACAGGAAATGTGAATTATAATGAATTGACACATTTTTACGCAAAGGAAAATCAAGTCTGATTGGTTTAAAAGAAATGTGTACAGAAAACTGGCCCTCAATAAATTCCTTTGCCCTCCCAGATGTGGTTGCGCTGACTGGTATGGGGTCATCGGGGTTGTGGACAAGGATTGCTGTTTCGACTCCCAAACAATCCAACTCGATAACCTAGCAAAACATTACGTAGAAGACAAAATGAATAAATTATATGAAATGTAAAAACACAATACCTAAAAATCCTAATAGGAAAATAGTTGGTGAAAAGACTGAAATCCTTCCATAAGGAAAATGCCTGTCTGTAACGTCTGCTTCCAACACACCCTCAAAGACGTAGATCTCCTGAACGCAGCTCACTTTCTAGCCCTCTTTCCAGCTCACGCTCTCTCAAACACCTAGATCCCCTGAATGCAGCTCACTCTCCAGATCCCAATCACCTGTGTCATTATCACACTATTTAGTTCAGTTCTTTAGATGTATGATATTTTTGCATGCCTCACTAATGACTCATTTGACCTATTCCCTGCCTGTACTTTCTGATTTCCTGTTATCTACCTATTACCTGACCTCCCGGACGATGTTACTCGCCTTTCCCTGCCTGTACTTTTGCCCTTTTGGACCCCCTGTGTATGACCTTCTGCCTGCTCCTGGCTTTACTTGGCTCATCGCGATCTACCCACGGACCATCCCACATTCTCAAATTCAAATATTGTTTAATAATACAAACTTTTGATGTCCAAGGGTGTCTGTGTTCCACAGTTCACATTCCAATCTCGAACACTACAGAGCATAAGGGCAGCATATTTTATGACTGACCCATAAAACAGCCAATTTCCTGCTCTCCCCCTCTACAAGAGAGAGCACGCTGTAGAGTGGAGCCACTGTAACCTGATCCTTCAAATCACCACAGGAGTGTAATGACAATAGGAAGCCATCATTTTACTCCTGAAAGACATGACATCCATGTCACAGCTTATCAGTTCTACCTGCTAGGACAAAGCCATTCTGACTATTTCCTACATTATGCTATCAGACCCTATACTGGTAAAGATACATTTAACGTCTACATGATTCTATGATGTATTCAAATTAAAAATTGTACTGGTTGCATACAAATATTTAGCAGATGTTATTGCGAGTGTAGCGGAATGCTTGTGTTCCTATAGCGCCAACAGTGCAGTAGTATCTAACAATTCACAACAATACACACAAATCAAAACGTAAAAGAGTAGAATTAAGAAATATAAAAATATTAGGATGAGCAATGTCGGAGTAGCATTGACTTGAATATAGAATAATGAGTAAAGCAGTATGTAATCATCATTAAAGTGACCAGTGATTTCATGTCTATGTACATAGGGCAGCAGTCTCTAGGATTCAGGGTTGAGTAACCGGGTGGTCGACAACTAGTGAAAATGAGTAAGTTCAGGGCAGGGTACTGGCTAGTGATGGCTATTTAACAGTGTGATGGCCTTGAGATAAATGCAATTCATACTGTGCCTTAATATGTTCTACTAATAAATTAAAACTATAACCTTTGGAGAGATTTTGCCTATCATGCTGTACCAAAAGCAATTACCACCGACTGATGCACACATGACTGTAAGTCGCTTTGGATAAAAGCGTCCGCTAAATGGCATATATTATTATTATTATTATTATTGTGTGGCAAAAAGGAGTCTTGCTGTGGACCAGTGAAACAGACCAATCTAAAGATACTACACACAGATGAAATGGGAGACTACAACCAGTTTGTCACATCATTCCTTTTGATCTTTCCCGTGAGCAGTGGCAGTCTTTCTGAATTCATAAACTAGGATCTGGGTCGGCCATCATTCAACGACCAATGCGTGAGACTGCTCTCTACATAAAAACTAAACTAAAGCTATAGAAGTGCAAATGAGCCATCGTGGGGCATTGTGCCCACAATAGCCTGGGACTTGGTTGGAGGCAGTACAGAGTTGAATTCAATAGGCACCAAACATAATGAAAATGGACTGAAACTGCAAGGGACTACCTGAACTTGTCCTATAAGAAACGCTTGTTTTCAGTTTCATTGAAAAAGGGAATTCTGCTACTTACATAAGTTACAACAGATATACCTAACCCTCTTCCTGGAGATCTAACATCCTGTGGGTATTCAGTCCAACCCTAACCTAAAATACCTGATTCAGCTAATTGATGGTCATGCTCCAGGCACTGACCAAATTGCAGATAATGCATTGCATCAAGCAATATAGTTGCCTAGCAAGTCATTTGCATGCTACGTCATCAACTGAGCTGTCAGGCATTAGATTGCTATACCGCTCTGCTATATCATATGGGTGGCATTCCTGCCTGATTACATTGCAGACACCTGCCAGATCTTGCTAAGCTTGGGAAGGTGTTTAATATATCAGCTAAACACATATGATATAGCAATTTAATGTCCGACAGTCGATTAATTGGGTCACAACCATTGGTTGATGCAATGCAATGTCTGCAATGTAATCAGGCAGGAACACCACCAGTATGTGGTTAGGTGATATGTTCAACACTAGCCTCGCGTGGCTATTCTCCCAAATATTGTCTTTGAAGTCTGGAGCAATCCAGTATAGGATTCTGGGTTTGAATGTGTAGTTTATCTAGCGCACCTAACTAACTGGTTGATAAATTGAATCACGTTAGCTACTACTGGGTTTGGAGTGAAAACCTACAGGATGGTAGCTCTTCAGAAACATATTTGGTCAGCCCTGCAATAGTGCTTCGGGATTTGTACAAAATAAATACACAAGTAGAGGCCAATAAGTCAAAATAATCAGAAACAATTATGCTAATCTGTTACATTAACTAATGGAATTACAACCAGAAATGATGAAGCAATGAAGACCACCTGGAACGCACCCGTGTAGACATGTGACATGTCTGCGGGCTAGCAACCGCAACCTAGCAATGAACGCACCTGTGTCGACCTGCAACGCGCCCGCGGGCTAGCAATGCGACTACGAGCTAGCAATGTCAGTAAAGCTAGCCAGCTGGGCCACGAGTTGGCGGAGCTTGGTTAGAAGTGACGTTTAAAACGGTTTTTATTCATTTAGGAACTGCAAATACAATACTCACGTCTTATTTATTCATTTCAATTTTGCTTCCTATGGCGGGCAACGGAGGTCTGGTTGTCGGCCATGCTGGACATGTGATCTCGCGTTATTGTGTCATTGTCAATATAGTACATCTATACCACGATATGAAACGTTGATTTGAACCTTTTGACCAACTGTGGTCAGGTGGCTACCCACTGTCTGATTCATATTGCTTGATTTCTGATAGTTGTAGATTAGATCTGATTGCAATTGTATGGGGTGGATTTCTGATGAAAGTTGTCCATTACATTGACTGATTGCAATTGCATGGGGTGGATAAAACTATAGCTGCGTTTCAATTTTAAAAAAAGTAGACAGCACCTCGGCCCTAAACCCTCAGCCCTTGGGGGAATCTAAGCGGCCATATTTGTCGTCGGTCCAAAAGATTAGCCAAGCAAGGGACGTTTGCAATGTAAGCCCCTCAGCCCTCATTTTTAGTGGAGTTTGCGAGTGTATACTTATGCTCACTTCGGGACCTGAAACGCCCATAATTCAATTCGCAATGTTTGTACGTCCTCTAATAAAACTTGTGTTGGCGGCAGGGAAGTCAGGCGCAGGAGAACGAACTTTGTATAATCGGAGTCGTTTAATGAGTGCTGACCAAAAACCCAAATATACAAAAATAACAACGTGGGTACAAAATCCATCGCACACCAACACATACTAGCACAATCACATACAATAAAACAATCTTAAAGTAAACGCCACAAACTCATGTCGGGAAAAGAAAAAAGGCGAATCTAATCTACGCCCGTTCTGATAAAAACTTCAGGGCATCTAGCCTCGGGGGATGCCTTGCTTGACCATACCCTCCTTCCTTCCTTCCTTCCTTCCTTCCTTCCTTCCTTCCTTCCTTCCTTCCTTCCTTCCTTCCTTCCTTCCTTCCTTCCTTCCTTCCTTCCTTCCTTCCTGCCTGCCTCTTCCACCAAGCCTATTGTTTCTTATAGACAGAAAAAAGCAGAGGCTCTGAGCTGTCCGATCAGGTCCATTGTCTACTGAGCGGCGTGCATATGAGGGGAAACAGAGGGTTAAATACACAACATGTAATTGATGGGATTGGGACTAGGTGTGAAGGAGGACAAGACCAAACCAATGGAAAATGAAAAATTGATCAGTGACGGCTAGAAGATCGGTGACGTCGACCGCCGAACACCACCCGAACAAGGAGAGGGACCGACTTCGGAGGAAGTCGTGACAGGATATCCCCAAAAATATAGTTAACTGACAAATTCCAAGAATCCTTAAATAATGTGAAGTCAACTAGGAAAATCATCAATCAACTGTTGAATAAGAAAAAGGCATCTACAACTAGTAGGCATCTATAACTATTTCTGTTATTTCACGTGAATTCAATAACTTTTTTGTGATTGTGGGTTCCTCTCTGTCAAAGAAAATGTTGGAAATTGATGGAAATCCCTTGGACTAAATTAAATTAATGGATTAATTAATTTCCCTTCTCTTCTTCAGTTTGATCCTCCTGTTGTAATAGAGGTGATGGAGGTAATCTCATGATGAGATTGGTGCCTCTTTGGTGAAATCAGGGTTTTCCTCGATTACTGAGCCTTTAAAATACAGTACCAGTCAAAAGTTTGAGCATACCTACTCATTGCAGGGTTTTTCTTTATTTGTACTAATTTCAACATTGTAGGATAATAGTGAAGACATCACAACTATGAAATAACATATATGGAATCAAAATATATTTTATATTTGAGATTCTTCAAAGTAGCCAACCTTTGCCTTGATGACAACTTTGCACACTCTTGGCATTCTCTCAACCAGCTTCATGAGGTAGTCACCTGGAATGCATTTCAATTAACAGGTGTGCCTTTAAAAAATATTTTTTTGTGGAATTTCTTTCCTTCTTAATGCATTTGAGCCAATCAGTTGTGTTGTGACATGGTAGGGGTGGTATACAGAAGCAAGAACAGCTTAAATAAGCAAAGAAAATCGACCATCCATCATTACTTTAAGACATGAAGGTCAGTCAATACGGATTTTGAAAGTTTCTTCAAGTGCAGTCGCAAAAACCCTCAAGTGCTATGATGAAACTGGCTCTCATGAGGACCGCCACAGGAAAGGATGACCCACAGTTACCTATGCTGCAGAGGATAAATTCATTAGAGTTAACTGCACCTCAAATTGCAGACCAAATAGAGTTCAAGTAACAGACACATCTCAACATCAACTGTTCAGAGGAGACTACATGAATCAGGGCTTCATGGTCGAATTTCTGCAAAGAAACCACTACTAAAGGACACCAATAATAAGAGACTTGCTTGGGTCAAGAAACACAAGCAATGGACATTAGACTGATGGAAATCTGTCCTTAGCTCTGATGAGTCCAAATGTGAGATTTTTGGTTCCAACCACTGTGTCTTTGTGAGACGCAGAGTAGGTAAACGGATGATCTCCGCATGTGTGGTTCCCATCGTGAAGCATGGAGGAGGAGGTGTGATGGTGCTTTGCTGGTGACACTGTCAGGGATTTATTTAGAATTGAAGCCTGTAATGATCTTCGTCTGTTGTTTGTAGAAAGTCAGACCGAAATGCAGCGTGTAGGTTACTCATGATATTTAATGAAGAAAATGCTGTACATGAAATAACTGAGAATACAAAACAACAAACGAGTGAAACTAATTACAGCCTATCTGGTGACTAACACAAAGACAGGTACAATCACCCACGAAATACAACGCGCACTCAGGCTGCCTAAATACGGTTCCCAATCCGAGACAACGAGAATCAGCTGACTCCAATTAGGAATCGCCTCAGGCAGCCAAGCCTAACTAGACACACCCCTAATAATACACACTCCCAATTAATACAACCCCAATACGAAATACAACATATAAACCCATGTCACACCCTGGCCTACCCAAACAATTAACAAAACACAAGATACAATGACCAAGGCGTGACAGAACCCCCCCCCTAAGGTGCGGACTCCGGGACGCACCTCAAGAGCATAGGGAGGGTCCGGGTGGGCGTCTGTCCATGGTGGCGGTTCTGGCTCGGGACGTGGACCCCACTCCATAAATGTCCTAGTACCTCCCCTTCGCGTCCTAGGATAATCCACCTTCTCCGCCGACCATGGCCTAATAGTCCTCACCCTGATCCCCACATAACTGAGGGGCAGCTCGGGACCGAGGGGCAGCTCGGGACCGAGGGGCAGCTCGGGACCGAGGGGCAGCTCGGGACAGAGGGGCAGCTCGGGACAAAGGGGCAGCTCGGGACAGAGGAACAGCTCGGGACAGAGGGGCAGCTCGGGACAAAGGGGCAGCTCGGGACAGAGGAACAGCTCGGGACAGAGGAACAGCTCGGGACAGAGGGGCAGCTCGGGATAGAGGGGCAGCTCGGGATAGAGGCGCATCTCGGGACAGCGGGGCATCTCGGGACAGAGGGGCAGCCCGGGACAGAGGGGCAGCCCGGGACAGAGGGGCAGCCCGGGACCGAAGCAGCCCAGTACTGAGGGGAAGCCCGGTAATGAGAGGGAGCCCAGTACAGAGAGGAAGCCTAGTACTGAAAGGAAGCTCAGTACTGAGAGGAAGCTCAGGCAGGTAGTAGGCTCCGGTAAATCCTGGCTGGCTGGTGGACCTGGATGATTCAGGTTGTCTGGCCGATCTAGAAGATCTTGGCAGACTGGCACTTCTGGCGGATCCTGGCAGACTGGCACTTCTGGCGGATCCTGGCAGACTGGTGACGCTGGGCCGACTGGCGGCGCTGGGCAGACAGGAGACTCCGGCAGCGCAGGAGAGGAGAAAGGCTCTGGCTGCGCTGAACAGGCGAGGCGCACTGGACGCGCTGGGCCGACTGGGAGCACTGGTGGCGTTGGACAGACAGGAGACTCCGGCAAGCGCAGGAGAGGAGAAAGGCTCTGGTTGCGCTAAACAAGCGGGAGACTCCGGCAGCGCAGGAGGGGAGAAAAGCACTGGCTGCGCTGAACAGGCGAGGCGCACTGGAGGCCTGGTGCGTGGTGCTGGAACTGGTGGTACTGGCGCAAGGACACGCACAGGAAGCCCGGTGCGGGGAGCTGCTACCGGAGGACTGGTGTGTATAGGTGGCTCTGGATAGACCGGACCGTGCAGGCGCACTGGAGCTCTTGAGCACCGAGCCTGCCCAAGCTTACCTGGCTCGATGCCCACTCTAGCCCGGCCAATAGGAAGGGCTGGTATAAGTCGCAGCTGGCTCTGCACCCGCACTGGAAACACCGTGCGCTCCATAGCATAACACGGTGCCTGCCCGGTCTCTCTAGCCCAACGGTGAGCACAGGGAGTATGCACAGGTTTCCTACCTGGCATAACTATTCTCCCTTTTAGCCCCCCCCAACAAATCTTTTGGGGTGACTTTCCGGTTTCCAACCACGTCGCAGTGCTGCCTCCTCATACTCACGCCTCTCCGCTTTATCTACTTCTATTTCCTCCTTGGGACGGCGATATTCTCCCGGCTGCGCCCAGGGTCCTTTTCCGTCTAATATCATCTCCCAAGACCAGAAGTCCTCATATTGCTGCTCCTCACAATTAACAGGGAGAGTAGGCTCAGGTCTGACTCCTGACTCTGCCACTCTCTCTCTGCGCTTTCCCCGTTACCTACGGTTTTCGCTCTGTATAGCCGTGCTCTCCTTTTCGATTCCATCCGTGTATAGCCCTCTTCGCATTGCTGTAGGGAATCCCAGACGGGCTCCTGCACTCGCACTGGGTCGGCCGCCCACCTGTCGATTTCTTCCCACGTAGTATAATCCATATCGTCCTCCTTCAGATCCTGCCAGTTCACACGCTGCTCGGTCTGTGAATCGTGGTGGGTGATTCTGTAATGATCTTCGTCTGTTGTTTGTAGAAAGTCAGACCGAAATGCAGCGTGTAGGTTACTCATGACATTTAATGAAGAAAATGCTGTACATGAAATAACTGAGAATACAAAACAACAAACGAGTGAAACAAATTACAGCCTATCTGGTGACTAACACAAAGACAGGTACAATCACCCACGAAATACAACGCGCACTCAGGCTACCTAAATACGGTTCCCAATCCGAGACAACTAGAATCAGCTGACTCCAATTAGGAATCGCCTCAGGCAGCCAAGCCTAACTAGACACACCCCTAATAATACACACTCCCAATTAATACAACCCCAATACGAAATACAACATATAAACCCATGTCACACCCTGGCCTACCCAAACAATTAACAAAACACAAGATACAATGACCAAGGCGTGACAAAGCCACACTTAACCAGCATGGCTACCACAACATTCTGCAGTGATACACCATCCCATCTGGTTTGCACTTAGTGGGACTATCATTTGTTTATCAACAGGACAATGAACCAAACACACCTCCAGGCTGTGTAAGGGCTATTTGACCAAGAAGGAGTGATGTAGAGCTGCATCAGATGATCTGGCCTCCACAATCACCCAATCTCAACTCAATTGAGATGGTTTGGGATGTGTTTGACCACAGAGTGAAGGACAAGCAGCCAACAAGTGATCATCATATGTGGGAACTCCTTCAAGACTGTTAGAAAAGCATTCCAGTTGACGCTGTTTAGAGAATGCCAAGAGTTTTTAAATTTGTTTAACACTTTTTTGGTTACTACATGATTACATATGTGTTATTTAATAGTTTTGATGTCTTCAGTATTATTCTACGGTGTAGAAAATAGTACAAATAAAGAAAAACCCTTGAATGAGTAGTTGTCCAAACTTTTGACTGGTACTGTATATTTATACATTTTTTGCTCAGAAAACTTAGGTGGCCAAATTTACATAAATGCTGTCTGCCATTTTCCTGGTACAGTTGAAACAAGGATTAATCAGTGAAGAGCACACTTTTCCAGTGTGTCAGTGGTTATCGAAGGTGAGCATTTGCACCCTGAAGTCAGTTGCAATGCCTAACAGCAGTCAGGTCAAGACCCTTCACTGAGATGGTTTCTGACCATTTGTGCAGGAAATCTTCGGTTGTGCAAAACCCCAGTTTCATCAGCTGTCTGGGTGACTGGTCCCAGACGGTCCCGCAAGTGAACAAGCCGGACGTGGAGGCCCTAGGCTGCCATGGTTACACGTGGTCTACGGTTGTGAGACCAGTTGGACGTACTGCCAGATTCTCTAAAAACTATATTGGAGGTGGCTTATGGCAGAGAAATTAACATAAAATTATATATTTGACCCCTTTTTTGTGAAATCCAATTGGTAGTTACAGTCTTGTCCCATCGCTGCAATTCCCATACGGATTTAGGAGAGGTGAAGGTCATGTGTCCTCCAAAACACGACCCTGCCAAGCCACACTGCTTCTTGACACACTGCTTGCTTAACCCGGAAGCCAGCCGCACCAATATGTCGGAGGAAACACCGTCCAACTGGCGACCGTGTCAGAGTGCATGCACCTGGCTCGAACCCAAATCTGTAGTGATGCCTGTAGCACTGTGATGCAGTGCCTTAGACAGCTGCGACACTCGTGAGGCCCGCCCCCTCAAAACTTTAGACATCTGTGGCATTGTGTTGTGTGACCAAACTGCACATTTTAGAGTGGCCTTTTATTGTCTCCAGCACAAGGTGCACCTGTGTAATGATCATGCTGTTTAATCAGCTTCTTGATATGCCACACCTGTCAGGTGGATGGATTATCTTGTAAAAGGAGAAATGCGTAAACAAATGTGTGCACAACATTTGAGAGAAATAAGCTTTTTGTGCATATGGAACATTTCTGTTATCTTTTATTTCAGCTCATGAAACCAACACTTTACATGTTGCGTTTATATTTTTGTTCAGAGAAGAAAAGGCTTTTCTTCCAAAAATACCTGTGGTACCATTCAAATCAGACAACAGAAACTCTTGAGAATCAGACTGGTTCCAGGCCATGTCATATCCTCTGACCCTTACATAGTCTCTGGTACTGTCCCCTGTCAGTGCCACTTCTGTTCAATACATCTGCACTTCATGAATGAATACAGGAAAAGTATTTAGACTGGCACTTGTATTCTGTTTGGGTTATCATTTTCCACTGTTGTTTTCAAATAATAGTATATGGTGTTGTCATCCATATTGAGTGCAGTTGAACCATCCAAATATACAACCTTCATTGTGCATTGTATCTTAGTAGTTTCTATGTTCACTTGCAGACATGGCCACCTGCTTGGAGGAACAAACAGAGTGTGCTGCTCCTGACTAAACAGCCTGTGACCAATGACAATGATGAGGGTGAATTGTACTTCTAAGCAGTTCACACTGACATTATATTGACAGTGACACATTTTATGTGATATATTACGTGACTTTTACATTGCACAAAAAACATGTGTTTATTTTACAGATTCTGAATTATCACCAACTGACCTGGTTGCTGGAATGCTGGATCACTTAAATAGGCTGAGTATCGATGACAACTTCAGTGAGGCACTGGAGGCAATGGCGAAGCAATTTAATGTAATTAAAGGCAATCCATCAAGTCTTGTGTCTGCCATCCGTTGCTTTGGGAAGTCTCACATCAGCCCAGCAGCCAATAGAGCAGCAGCACTCCGAAAAGCTGCCAGATGACCAGGCACTATGATTCCCTCTCAGCCTACAGTTGTTGCCTGTTGTTCCACCAAGTGTAACGGATGTGAAACGGCTAGTTTAGTTAGTGGTGTGCGCTAAATAGCGTTTCAATCGGTTACGTCACTTGCTCTGAGACCTTGAAGTAGTAGTTCCCCCTGCTCTGCAAGGGCTGCGGCTTTTGTGGAGCGATGGGTAACGATGCTTCGTGGGTGACTGTTGTTGATGTGTGCAGAAGGTCCCTGGTTCGCGCGAGGGGACGGTTTAAAATTATACTGTTACATTGATGCTGTTGACCCGGATTACTGGTTGCTGCGGAAAAAAGGAGGAAGGTCAAAAGGGGAGTGAGTGTAACTGATGTGAAACGGCTAGCTTAGTTAGCGGTGTGCGCTAAATAGCATTTCAATCGGTTACGTCACTTGCTCTGAGACCTTGAAGTAGTAGTTCCCCTTTGCACTGCAAGGGCCGCGGCTTTTGTGGAGCGATGGGTAACGATGCTTCGTGGGTGACTGTTGTTGATGTGTGCAGAAGGTCCCTGGTTCGCGCCCGGGTATGGGCGATGGGACGGTTTTAAAATTATACTGTTACAAAAAGGCCAGAACAGTGGCTTTAAGAACCCATACTGTTCACATGCTAAAAGGAAAAGGCCATCAGAAATTAGACACAACAAGTTGTCTGACTCAGTGTATGCAAATAGTTCTCACCCAAAGTGAATAAAACACATGTGAAGTAAAATTATGTTCCCCTTGAAGTTCCTACTGTCTTAATAATATACAAAATGCTCAATGGGAGTGGTTAGCCACTGGCATAGAAAAAAACATCTATTAAGGATTTAAAGAATATGATGTGAAACATAACTAAATCAGTAGAATACGCTATGCTACAGACATTGAATGTGTCTGAGCATTAAGGGACGTTAATGGCTAGCTCGGTCCACAACATTATGCTATTATATTTTTCAATCTTGAAATACAAGTGCAAATGTTATTAATCAGGGACTGCATTCCAAACACTTGCCAGACACACCCTCTCCCCTCAAATTAAGTGGACACTTCTGATAAGGGACCATAACATCTGCCGAGTTTACACTTGCAGGTGCGATGGAGGAAGGAATGATTTTCAAATGGACCGCCCGGTAGTTTGTGGGTGCTTTATGCGCTACAGTCAATTATGATTACATGTCTACTTATATTAACGATATAATTATTAATATATGATAGTTCTGTATGATAGCTAGCAAATTAATTAGCTAACTAACGTTAGCCTGCATAGCTGGAACTTTTGAAGAAGAAAAAGTTTTATTTAAAAAAAAATCCAAAGGCTAACCAAACAAAAACATCATTACTTTTACGAGACGAGCTACCATACAGTAGGCGTATATTAATAATTATTTACATTTACATTTAAGTCATTTAGCAGACGCTCTTATCCAGAGCGACTTACAAATTGGTGCATTCACCTTATGACATCCAGTGGAACAGCCACTTTACAATAGTGCATCTAAATATTTTAAGGGGGGTGAGAAGGATTACTTTATCCTATCCTAAGTATTCCTTAAAGAGGTGGGGTTTCAGGTGTCTCCGGAAGGTGGTGATTGACTCCGCTGTCCTGGCGTCGTGAGGGAGTTTGTTCCACCATTGGGGAGCCAGAGCAGCGAACAGTTTTGACTGGGCTGAGCGGGAACTGTACTTCCTCAGTGGTAGGGAGACGAGCAGGCCAGAGGTGGATGAACGCAGTGCCCTTATTTGGGTGTAGGGCCTGATCAGAGCCTGGAGGTACTGAGGTGCCGTTCCCCTCACAGCTCCGTAGGCAAGCACCATGGTCTTGTAGCGGATGCGAGCTTCAACTGGAAGTCAGTGGAGAGAGCGGAGGAGCGGGGTGACGTGAGAGAACTTGGGAAGGTTGAACACTAGACGGGCTGCGGCGTTCTGGATGAGTTGTAGGGGTTTAATGGCACAGGCAGGGAGCCCAGCCAACAGCGAGTTGCAGTAATCCAGACGGGAGATGACAAGTGCCTGGATTAGGACCTGCGCCGCTTCCTGTGTGAGGCAGGGTCGTACTCTGCGGATGTTGTAGAGCATGAACCTACAGGAACGTGCCACCGTCTTGATGTTAGTTGAGAACGACAGGGTGTTGTCCAGGATCACGCCAAGATTCTTAGCGCTCTGGGAGGAGGACACAATGGAGTTGTCAACCGTGATGGCGAGATCATGGAACGGGCAGTCCTTCCCCGGGAGGAAGAGCAGCTCCGTCTTGCCGAAGTTCAGCTTGAGGTGGTGATCCGTCATCCACACTGATATGTCTGCCAGACATGCAGAGATGCGATTCGCCACCTGGTCATCAGAAGGGGGAAAGGAGAAGATTAATTGTGTGTCGTCTGCATAGCAATGATAGGAGAGACCATGTGAGGTTATGACAGAGCCAAGTGACTTGGTGTATAGCGAGAATAGGAGAGGGCCTAGAACAGAGCCCTGGGGGACACCAGTGGTGAGAGCGCGTGGTGAGGAGACAGATTCTCGCCACGCCACCTGGTAGGAGCGACCTGTCAGGTAGGACGCAATCCAAGCGTGGGCCGCGCCAGAGATGCCCAACTCGGAGAGGGTGGAGAGGAGGATCTGATGGTTCACAGTATCGAAGGCAGCCGATAGGTCTAGAAGGATGAGAGCAGAGGAGAGAGAGTTAGCTTTAGCGGTGCGGAGCGCCTCCGTAATACAGAGAAGAGCAGTCTCAGTTGAATGACTAGTCTTGAAACCTGACTGATTTGGATCAAGAAGGTCATTCTGAGAGAGATAGCGGGAGAGCTGACCAAGGACGGCACGTTCAAGAGTTTTGGAGAGAAAAGAAAGAAGGGATACTGGTCTGTAGTTGTTAACATCGGAGGGATCGAGTGTAGGTTTTTTCAGAAGGGGTGCAACTCTCGCTCTCTTGAAGACGGAAGGGACGTAGCCAGCGGTCAGGGATAAGTTGATGAGCGAGGTGAGGTAAGGGAGAAGGTCTCCGGAAATGGTCTGGAGAAGAGAGGAGGGGATAGGGTCGAGCGGGCAGGTTGTTGGGCGGCCGGCCGTCACAAGACGCGAGATTTCATCTGGAGAGAGAGGGGAGAAAGAGGTCAGAGCACAGGGTAGGGCAGTGTGAGCAGAACCAGCAGTGTCGTTTGACTTAGCAAACGAGGATCGGATGTCGTCGACCTTCTTTTCAAAATGGTTGACGAAGTCATCTGCAGAGAGGGAGGAGGGGGGGAGGACTCAGGAGGGAGGAGAAGGTGGCAAAGAGCTTCCTAGGGTTAGAGGCAGATGCTTGAAATTTAGAGTGGTAGAAAGTGGTTTTAGCAGCAGAGACAGAGGAGGAAAATGTAGAGAGGAGGGAGCGAAAGGATGCCAGGTCCGCAGGGAGGCGAGTTTTCCTCCATTTCCGCTCGGCTGCCCGGAGCCCTGTTCTGTGAGCTCGCAATGAGTCGTCGAGCCACAGAGCGGGAGGGGAGGACCGAGCCGGCCTGGAAGATAGGGGACATAGAGAGTCAAAGGATGCAGAAAGGGAGGAGAGGAGCGTTGAGGAGGCAGAATCAGGAGATAGGTTGGAGAAGGTTTGAGCAGAGGGAAGAGATGATAGGATGGAAGAGGAGAGAGTAGCGGGGGGAGAGAGAGCGAAGGTTGGGACGGCGCGATACCATCCGAGTAGGGGCAGTGTGGGAAGTGTTGGATGAGAGCGAGAGGGAAAAGGATACAAGGTAGTGGTCGGAGACTTGGAGGGGAGTTGCAATGAGGTTAGTGGAAGAACAGCATCTAGTAAAGATGATATATAGTTAATATAAGTAGACATGCAATCATAATTGACTGTGGTGCATACAAAGCACCCACAAGCTATAGGTGGCTGAAAACACAATGATCGTGGGATGAACGATCGACGAATTTCCGGGAAAAGGCGTCCATTTAAAAACCATTCAAAAAATAATAATTCCTTCCTCCCTTGCCTCGCAAGTGTGTTCTCGACAGACGTCATGCAACGTCATCAAAAGTGTGCACTTAATTTGAGGGCTGGGAGATATAGGTTGTCTATTTTAACTGTTTGAAATGTTTGAATGTAAAATTCGCACTACGTGATATTCCCTTCCGGTCTTGGAGACTTGGAGAGCATTCAAAGCGTCGTAGAATGCCCCTCTGAATAACGGGTCGTGGTTTTGGCTTATCTGTGTTGGAAAAAGAAAGACGCGGAAATGACACCATGTTATGGTTCCCGGGAAATTTAAGCATGCTCATGCAAAATTGCAAATCCTTTTAAATGTATGATATATTCAGATTGAATTGCACTCAATAAATGTTATTCCATAGTATGGCTCATATTAGCGGGCTATCCCGGGGTAAAAACACGTTTTAAATCCATTACATTAGCTTTGTAAAAAAAAGTTTACAAAATAATGCGATTACGTAAATTTGACGAAGGGAAAGGACGTCAGAAGATCTTTAGGTTTGTTACAGCGTAATAAAAATTATCATTACCGCCACCAACGTATACGGGGTGTAATAACAGCCGTGGTTCATGCTATTTGTCTACTCGCAAATTATGGTATGAAACGTTGATTTGAACCTTCTGACCAACTAGTGGATCAGACGGCGCCCCACTGTCTGATTAATATCGCGTGATTTCTGATGATTTCTGATGTTGTCGATTATATCGACTGTTTGTTTCTGTATGGGGTGCACCTATCTGTTATAGCGTGAGCCAGAGAAGCTCCGCCTACTTCTCTCATTCCAGGAAGTATATTGCCGCGGTTTCGCCCTTCGTCAAATCATAAGCTGCAAATCAAGAGTCCCTCTGCTATCAATAGTAGAGCTATGAATACGAATGGTTATAAAGTATCACTCAACGGTGGCTAGCTTTAGTTTAACGCAGGTTTTATAGTATGTCTAGGTAGCGAGCTTGTTAGTCCATGTGGTCCCATCGTAAACGGCTAACTTTAGCTAGCTAGTTGACAGGTTTAACTTTTACGGATAAGCGTGCAATTTATTTTTTAGATAGCACACATCTACAATAAGGTATGCTTTTGTGCTGGGTCAGAATTGTGAGCTGTGCCATTAATATTGCATGCATGTCTTCTATGTTTTATTGTCACAAAAACAACATAATTCTATCACCAAACAGATATTTCAAAGATGGACTTGTCCCATATGCTGCAAGACCTACAACAATGTAAGACTCCTGAAGAGGGACATTCCCCAGCAGAACCTGATACGCTGCTCTCCCGTCCAGTGGCTGAGGTCCTGCTTCATGTCCAGGAGAAACTCAAGGCACCAGGACTTACCACAGACCAAAGTGGAGAAATCCTTCATATTGTGGAGCAGCTATTCAGACTGGGGGACAGACACTGGCTTTTTTCTGAGTGTTGCAGCAATCAGAGCACAGACTTGACAAGGGAGTATGTAGACTTTGTGAGCTCCCTGACACTGTATGCTGCTTTGCCATTGTGTGACAATGACAGTGGCACACTATCAGAGAGTTCCTTTGAGGCCATCCCGGCCAGAGCCTGTGTCGTGAGTTCAGTAGTCTTAGCCCTGGTACAAAGACTTGGGAATGGAGGAGACGTTGTTTCCAGCCACTGCCAAGCCACCTCCTGGGTCTTCCCCACAGGTCCACTTGCCCCCCTCTTGTGTGTGTTTGCGTTGACTCATATGCAAGAGCAGGCATGGACCAGTGAGGCCTCCAGAACAGCTGCATCTAACCTCCTGGACTCAGTGGTTCAGACAGGGGACTGGGAGACCACCTCACAGCTTCTGTTTGGGAAGAACAACACAGAGCGCCAACCAGGAATCCTTGGCTCCATCTTGGAGATCCTGCTGTCTGATTTAAAAAGGTGAGTTCCATCATAATGACTTACTAGTAAATAGTGCAAGTTGAAATTATTCAGAACATTTCAAACACTTTAACCTCTGTGTTGTTGACCATATTTCATCAACAATCCCAATCTCAAAAATGAACATCCTTTGCATTAGATTTTCAATCAGTGCACCATGCTGTGAATGTTCTAAATGTGTTGTTTATAATGTTTTGCAGGGACAGCTGGAAGCGAAACCAGGCCACTAAGCATGTATTTGCCTGGATTGTCATGCAGGTGGGCCGGCCGTGGCTGACCGACTATCTGGAGAAGGTTTTCCCCCCTTCACTGCTGATGTCAGATGATTACTGCACTGACAACCAAGTGCTGGGAGTACGCTGCCTGAATCACATTGTCCTCAATGTGGTGAGATGTACTATATCTCTCTGAACTTACAGATAATGCCGTTATCTACAGTAATGGGATGTAAAACTGTTTGGTGTTTTGTGTATCTGTTCAATTAATGTCTCCCCCTTTCAGCCTGCTGCCGATCTCTGTCAGTACAACAGGGCCCAGGTGCTCTACCATGCCCTCTTCAACCACCTCTACACATCTGAGCCTCAGCTTATTGAGGTAATGCTGTGGCTTTCAATGGCATTAACAGCTTTTGTATGTACAATGCACCGACCAACATCTCATAATACACTTTGTATGTACTAGTTGAGCTGGTGACCAAGTAGCCTCATTCACATCATGGTATTCTATTGTTCCATATACTGTATCTTCCCCTCTGTGTCTCAGGTGGTCCTTCCATGCCTGATAGACCTTTTGCCTGTGTTGGAGAAAGACCCTGCTTGCACTGGGCTCCCCAGGAAACCTAACCGTTATGATGAGGTGCTGCGGCTGACTCTCACCCATATGGAGATGGAGCATAAACTTGCACTTCGGAGTGTCTATGCCAAGTTTCTGGAACACTTCATTGAAAAGTGCGGTCTCTCCTCTTGCTAACAATGAACTATTATTACATTGAGTATCTGTGAGAAATTGCATTTGTTGTGATCTGGTAAATGCCACTTTTTTAAATTTAAGAAATATCTAGGAAATTTACTTTTGGATTGTACTTTTCTTTTGTTAGGATGGGTATCATCATTGTTCGCCATCTGAAACGATTGGAAAGAGTAATCATTGGGTATCTAGAGATCTCAGACGGTCCTGAAGAACAGACTAGACTAGCTATCCTGGATGCTTTAGAAAAGACCCTGCTCATCGCCTGGCCAAGGTTGTCATTACCCCCAGCAAATAAATTAGACTAATGGAAATCCCATCTCTGTTTTTGTTGTCATACTGAGTGTTTGTGTCCTCTGGATTTGCAGAATGGAGTGCCGTCTTTCCGCCCTGGTGCAGAGTCTGTTGAGGCTAGTGTGTGACCAGTCCACAGAGTCCATACCCCCAGCAGTGAGAGAGGAGCTTGTCACCAAGGCCACTCATTGTCTGCTGCTGTTGGACCACTGCACCCAGGGCAAGCTCAAGGTAGGCATAAAACAGTTTCATTACCATTCAGGGTGTTGAGTTGGCTTTTAACCTCCAAGTATATTTCCTGTTGAATACAACTTGGCAATAATCAGAAATTGATTTAGGGCTTGATTCAATGCATTGTGCTGAAGAGCTGCACTAAAGTGTATTAGGTATATAAGGGCAACGTTTCAGCGCTAGCGGAGACTGCATTCACGGTAAACGCTACATACGTCAGCTCAATCCTAAAATTACCTTTACATTTCAATCAAGCAATAAAGCTGATTTTCAGTGATACGGATTGATTTGAGCCCCTAGAGCAGCCATATTCAACAGATCCGGACCCAGAACTGGGTCAATACGGACTACGAGTCCTGCATATACAGTGCATTCATTAAGTATTCAGACCCCTTTTTCAAAGTTATGTTATAGCCTTCTAAAATTGATTAAATTGCTTTTTCCCCCCTTAATGTACACTACCCTATAATGACAAAGCAAAAACTGTTTTATTATTTTTGCCAATTTGTAATAAAAATCAGATCACATTTACGTAGGTATTCAGACCCTTCAATCAGTACTTTGTTGAAGCACCTTTGGCAGCAATTACAGCATCGAGTCTTATTGGGTATGACACTACAAGCTTGGCACACCTGTATTTGGGGAGTTTCTCCCATTCTTTTCTGCAGATCCTCTCAAGCTCTGTCAGGTTGGATGGAGAGTGGGCGCTCAGCTTTTTTCAGGTCATTCCACAGATGTTCTGGCTGTGCCACTCAAGGACATTCAGAGACTTGTCCTGAAGCCACTCCCGTGTTGTCTTGACTGTGTGCTTAGGGTCGTTGTTCTGTTGGAAGGTGAACCTTGGCCCCAGTCTGAGGTCCTGAGCCCTCTAGAGTAGCTTTTCATCAAGGATCTCTGTACTTTGCTCCGTTCATCTTTCCTTGATCCTGACTAGTCTCCCAGTCTCTGCCGCTGAAACATATCCCCACAGCACCACTATAGAGATGGTGCTAGGTTTCTTCCCGACGTGACGCTTGGCATTCAGGCCAAAGAGTTCAATCTTGGTTTCATCAGACTAGAGAATCTTGTTTCTCGTGATCTAAGAGTCTTTAGGTGTCTTTTGGCAAACTCCAAGCGGGCTGTCATGTGCCTTTTACTGAGGAGCGACTTCTGCCTGGCCTATCTACCATAAAGGCCTGATTGGTGGAGGGCTGCAGAGATGGTTGTCCTTCTGGAAGTTTATCCCATCTCCAGAGGAACTCTGTCAGTGACCATTGGGTTCTTGGTCACCTCCCTGACCAAGGCCCTTCTCCCTTGATTGCTCAGTTTGGACGGGCGGCCAGATCTAGGAAGAGTCTTCCACATCATGTCCAATCAAGTTGTAGAAACTTCTCAAAGATGATCAATGGAAACAGGATGCACCTGAGCTCAATTTCAAGTCTCATAGCTCAGGGATAGCATATTATGTAAATAAGGTATATTTAATAAATTAGCAAACATTTCTACAAACCTGTTTCTGGTTTATCATTATGGAGTATTGTGTATAGATGAGATTTTTTTAAATTCCATTTTAGAATAAGGCTAACCTAACATGTGGGAAAAAGTTGAGGGGTCTGAATACCTAGTGTGTGTGTATATATAGATATACATTCATTTTTATCAGTCTGGCTTTTAGCTGCTGTTGTAGTCGTAAAAGGTGCCATTTTGAAATTTGGTAGTGCATGGGCAGTTTACCTCTATGTAATTTACTGACAGACCTTAGAGCTATTCATAACCTGTCAAATATTCAGAGCTAGGTGGGTAAATTAGGCTAACCAGCTATCTTGTAGTTAACATGGTCAGATTACACCGTGTTTGTTCACTGGCCACGACCACAAGCCCCCCCCCCCCCCCATTTGATTTTGTTGAATCATTCGGATGACACTGTAAAATGTGTAGAATTGCAAGAAATTTGCTTTAAAATGTATACATTTTCTCTGCCAACAAGGGTGTGAACAGTTTGGGGTTAAATGTGTTGCGAGATGGGGGTTTGTTACTTTGTCAAAGAATGACAATATCCAGCTGTACCTTTGCCACCTAGGACTGGACCTTCTCAAATTGTAGTTAAATACCCCTCTAGCTTAACTAGTAATACATTTATGTATTTCAAGTTGTGTATGATATAAATCTGAACTCAGAACTTCTGAGATAAAGGGGCAAGTTATTGCCACTTACACTGAACAGAAATGCAACTTATGTGTTGGTCCCATGTTTCATCAGCTGAAAAAACGATCACAAAAAGATTACTTCTCTTATTGTTGTGAACAAATTAGTTTACATCCCTGTTTGTGAGCATTTGTCCTTTACCAAGAGATAATCCATCCACCTGACAAGTGTAGCATATCAAGAAGCTGATTGAACAGCATGATCATTACACAGATCACCTTGTGCTAGTGACAACGGTACTCTAAAATGTGTAGTTTTGTCACACAATGCCATAGCCATCTCAAGTTGAGGGAGTGTGAAATTGACATGCTGACCGCAAGAATGTCCACCAGAGCTGTTGCCAGAACATTTCATTTCTGTACCTTAATTAAGCCGCCTCCGAAGTTTTTGAAAATTTGGCAGTACGTCCAACCAGTCTTACCACTTGATGGCAACAGAGTGCCCCATGGTGGCAGTGGGATTATGATATAGGCTGACAAGGAACACAATTGTATTTTGCCGATGGCAATTTGAGTGCTCAGATACTGTGATGAGATCGAGGCCCGTTGTCGTGCCAGTCATCCACTGCCATTATCTCACGTCTCAGCATGATAATGTGAGGCCCCATGTCGCAAGGATCTGTACACAATTCCTGGAAGCTGAATGTGACAGTCCTTCCATGGAATGCTCTGGGTCAATGTGTGCAACAGTATGTTCCTGTCAATATCCAGCAACTTCTCACAGCCATTGAAGTGTGGGACAACATTCCACAATCAATGTGTTCAACTCTATGTGAAGATGTCATGTCAGATACTGACTGGGTTTCTGATGCATGTGACCAGATTAATGTATTCCCAGTCATGTGAAATCCATAGATTAAAGGCCTACTTTATTTAAATTGAGTTCATAAGAAAATCAGTCAGTTTGAAATAGTTGTATTTTTGTTCAGTATATTAATGGTAACTATTCTTTCTTCAGATGCTTCTAAAGGATGTCGACAGCAGCTGCACCAGCACCTATGTGCTGAGATGCATAGAGACAGTCACAATGGCCCAAAGATGACATATCTACCGTATTCATTCCTCCATTGGAAATGAAACCCACACCTATGGATATCTGGAACAGTGATATGATCAAGATAAATGTGGTTAATTGAGCAGGACTGACAGAACCGGGATCATCATCTATGTAGTCTGGCAATATAAGACTGATCCAAGTGCTATTATACAGTAAACTGACATGTTCCATTCTGTGTGTCATGGATCCACTGTATTTATTAAACCATCACTGGCTGGGGAGATTTGGTAAGTCATTCTTTATCAAACAGCAGAAACTCTTTTTCAGCCAGGTTTAAGACATTACACTATTGTCAGGCTACTCTGGATTGAGATTTATTCATTTGAACAAATGGGCAGAAGAGAACCTGTATGTGGAAAAACTGAATTTAAGACAGCAAATAATTTGAAATGGCGTTAATGGTGGGTCTATTAAATTTGCTTATTTCAGACTTGTGAAAATTGAATGGGGTCCAGTCTGATCACAGGATTTACGCCCCATCCTCATAATCCACCCAGGAGTGATACATTGACTAATTACTGGAAGTACAGTCCCATTAGGCAAAACATGCTTGACAGCATACCAGTAGTAATCGTTCCAGACAACATAACCAGGTTAACCTTCCAAACTAAGAAAGGCCTAGAGTCCATGTCAGGAAGTCTGACTATGTTGCCTTGCTTTTGGGGACAGGCTCCATCTCCTGTTCATACTCAATCTCCACATAGGCCCTTTTCTTCCTGAATACAGCGCCTTTGAGGGGCATCTTTCCTTTGGAGCCTGAGGCCTCAGGCTCCTCTTCCATCTCTTCTTCAGACTCATCCTCTTCACTGGATTCTTCATGTTCATCACTGCCTGCCTTCAGATTGTCCATGTCCTTCCAAATGAGACATGTTTAGTCTTAAAGAATATCAAGCAATATCACACCCTATTAGTCAAAATGTGAGTGATCTTTAGATGTGATCATGCTATATATTTTTAAGTTACCTCAAAGTCACTGAGATCGCTCTCTTCTATTTCATCCTCAGCAACAAATTCTTTCTTTCCAACATCCTGCAAACACATTCACTTGATTAAAATACATCAGATGGAATTGGGCCTCCTACTTGGGTTTAATTTTGATCAGTGCCAATGTCCTGCACCAGACCCTGCCCAATAAACAAGAGGTATCTTATTGGTTGTGCTGAAAGGAACACTTGCAGTCCAAGGACCAGTCTAAACTTAAGTTCAGAAGATAGTTCTTAAGTGCAATTACTCAATATCTTAAGATTGAATGATTATCTTAAGATGTGTTTCTAGTTAACCTATCAAGCAATGGCAATCATGTTAGCATATTTCATACTGAGATTACTGTTCTAAAACATGTTCTTGGGTTTGAAATAAGCAATAATGAAACTTTCAAATGAAGTTTGAGTGAATTAAACATGTTCAATTGCTTTCATGCGCTTATTCTCTCACTGCCCTGAGTTTAAGACAAGGTTTATCTACATTGGAATTAAGAACATATTCAATAACTATTTAAGAAACACATTTCTTAACTTGTTGCTTAAAGAGAAACATACATAATGCAATAATATTTCCAAGAACCTTTTGGGGAATAGCAACTTTGCTTAACTTTCTTCATAAGTCTATAGTTAAGGAACAAATGGCAGTTAAGACATTTCTTATTAAGATTTTGTGAATCTGGGCCCTGCTCAATAGAAACTCGATTAAGGAGCCGTTTTCACCTCATCATCCTCCTCCTCCTCCTCTGAGTCAGTCTCACTCTCCTCATCCTGGTGCTCCAGTGCCTTATCAAAGGCATGGATGGGGAAGTTGTAGATGTCACCATACTGAAAGAAATAGAACAGTAATACTCAATCTCCTGTTATGAACATACCATATTTGTCTCATGCAGTTTTACTTTGTCTGAAAGTATTCTTCAGGTGGTGACAAATTGTGGAGTGATTGACACTGTACATAATCATGTATTTACCGTTCCTTGTTTCAGTCTCTCCAGCAGTTCTTTCTCTATTGCGTTATCAAGCTGTGCAGCAATCAGGGCCTTTTCCTGTAAAACAATAGAATATGAATCTCATGCTTAGATCACATGACATTTTTGTAAATCATACCCTTTGACAGGAACTCTTGAGTCGCCAATGCCTTACGGTCTATTCACCAACACTCCTTGGAGCATAACAGTTGAATGCCAGGGACAAAAACACTACTGAACTGTTTAACCAAGTACATACCTCTTTCCTTTTCTCTCTTGCCTCCACCTTTCTGCTAAGGGGGACCAGTTTCCTCCTAAAAGATCATACATTTACAGTTCACACACAATTTAAATAACAAAAAAATACAATTTGACCTTTACAAGTTAAAGGAAACCAAACTAATTTCTGCAAAGATCAGTTTGAGTGTGTGAAAGGAATGGTGTATATAGGTTGGATGCTTACTGTCGTTTGAGTGTGAGCTTGCGGATACGGATGAGGTACTGTGTGATCTTGGTGAAGCGCTGTTTACATTTGTGTCTGATGAAACGGTGCCAATAGATCAAGTTCTGGTCAATCTGTTCCAGAGCCTTCTCATAGTTCTTACTAAGTTTCACCTACGAGACAAAGTTGAAGTTAAAGAAAATACATCAAATATAAACCAATGTCTATTAACAGACAGTTCTTTAGTTCTATTGTCACTTACCTTCTCCCACATTCGGGCAGGGAAGGCTGCCCTCTCAATAACCTTCATATATAAGAAACATTGACCTAAGAAAAAAGGCAAGCAGATACATTAAACCTCAATTTGCATTGTAATCTCAATACCATTAACTACTAAAAACATACTTCCTCGTGTAGCTAAATATTTCTGATACTTATTTCACAGGAGACAACGTACCTTTCTCCTCTCTTATAGTTGCATACTGACTGTTTGCTAATGGGCAAGATGACCTATTACAAAGCCCAGTTATATTGTATTCATTCCGGCAGAAGTTCTGAACCTTTGTCCTGTTAAAAGACCAACAGAAACATTATTTTAAGTTAACCACCTTATCTTGATAGCTACAACAAATGAGCTGGCGTTAAAAGCAATGAATGGGTTCCACATCCACACACTTGTGAAAAGATGAATCTTCAACAGTGGGTAACTTACTTGACTTTGAAGGAACAGAACGCTCTGTTTCCTATGACATCCCAGATAACCTAGAAATTACGTGTTCGATTAGTTACCTGGTCACTTTCCTCCAAAACCATCTACCAAATATCTAACTAGGGGCAATTGTACGGTAACAGTGATGCTTAGACTGATTTTTTACTTAAAAATGTAGTTTGTGCCATCGTTTGATTCTGTCCTGTTACTACGCAGGTTAATACATTTTTGCTAAATGTATAATAGATTTTTTCACAGCAGTCCTTGTGTATAGTTTGTTTTTAATCTTCGGTTTTTGCTTGACATACATGTTAAAGGAAAATAATATTGAGTCTCAGCATCACTCAATCACCCTGGAATTGACCCAGCTAGCAAATTTAGCCTGTTTGCTAGGTATATGGCAGAATACACATTGAGCAAGCTAACTGGCAAACCAACAAGCTGACATTTTATGTATCATTGTTAGTCGTTGAAAGATTAGATAATCCATGTGAATGCATAATTACAAGTCAATATTGTAGCTACAAGTGTAAAATAAACTGATGTCCAGAACTCGCTAGATAACGCGTGGCGTCGACACAATCGTGTCGGACATCAGCTAGCTGGTATCTCTTCACTTACATCGTCGTGCTGCATTTTTAGTTCCCCACACGAGTGTTGTGAATTCTCCGATTGTTTCAAATATATATTTTTTTATAAACTCCAAATAGTACAACTTTACAGGCTAGGTGTAGTTAGGTTTTATCTCAGTACAACCACATGGAACAATAGGAAACGGACGTTATTCTTTTTTTTTTACAGTTGTATTGCTGGATCGCAAACGTGAAGTGCATACACCGCCACCTACTGTACTGGAGTGTGAGGACATTCACGGGGTGGTGGGCCGAAGCCTTAAAACGTGAAGTTGATCGATCTCCGTCGATGGAGGAGCTGATTTTTTTTGTGTGACATTAACATATTTTGACTATAAAATATGTTGGCACCTTCAATTATTGCAATTTATGTTTATAAAAAGTATATTCCAACACTCGGACGCTCAGGCAAATATGCCGAACGCCTAAACATGGAACCAATCAGAACTCCCGTACCAACCCGTCATGATGAAGTCAACCAATGGCATGCTTATATCTACGATGTAAACACAGCCTCTTGTGAAAACGTGAGCTGCTGTCTGATTGAAGGAGAACATAATATTGCTAGCTAGCGCCCAGAATGAAGTACTACACGTATCTGTTTTCGAGTGCACTAGAAATATGTCGCATGCAATACTAATTGTCTTGATTGTATGAAGAGGTAACTCCTTTGACCATTTAGCCAATCTATGAAAAGCTAGCCAATGTTAGACTAGCCTTTAAATGTCAATTTCTGTTTCATTAGCTGTCCCTGTCAGTAAATTCAATTGCTGAATCATGTTTTGGCATGATTATTTTTGTCTCATTTCAAGTACCTCGCTGCAGGCTTAAATTAACATTCAATCATATACTTAGCATAGAAACCCAAATAAAAGCATGCAGATAGACAGATGTGTCATGTATGCCAGAATGGAGGTTTAAAAACGACAACTGCATATTAGCCAATACATATGGCATAGCCTACACATATAGCATTGTGCTCTGCAATAAGATAACCAGTTTGATTTCTAATGAGATGAGTTCTCAAATAGCAGCTGCCCAAAACCAAGGTGGGCATGCATTGGAATGTAAAATGGAGAATGATAAAAACCCTGTAAGATTATATAAAATGCAGTTGGGAAATGAATGTTTGCGTTTCAAATATTACATGTTCAGTGTATTTAGGTGGTTTAAATTATTAACTTTCCTACTAACCTTTAAAGAAACTCTTGCCAAATCCATTTGTTATTCTGCTATGACTGAGTGATACTTGTTTCATGCATATACTGAACCAGTCAAAAGTTTGGACACACCTACTCAATCCAGTGTTTCTTTTACTATTTTCTACACTGTAGAATAATAGTGAAGACATCACAACTATGAAATAAAACATATGGTATCATGTAGTAACCAAAATATTGTTAAACTAATCAAAATATATATTATATTTGAGATTCTTCAAAGTAGCCACCCTTTGCCTTGATGACAGCTTTGCAAACTCTTGGCATTCTCTCAACCAGCTTCACCTGGAATGCTTTTCCAACAGTCTTGATGTAGTTCGCACATATGCTGAACACTTGTTTTACCTGCTTTTTCCTTCCTTCACTCAGCTGTCCAACTCATCCCAAACCATCTCAATTGGGTTGAAGTCAGGTGATTTTGGAGGCCAGGTCATCTGATGGACTCAGACCAAAGAACAGATTTCTACCGGTCTAATGTCCATTGCTCGTGTTTCTTGGCCCAAGCAACTCTCTTCTTCTCATTAGTGTCCTGAACAGTTGATGTTGAGATGTGTCTGTTAATTGAACAATGGCAATGCTACCAAATACTAATTGAGTGTATGTACAGTGCCTTGCGAAAGTATTCGGCCCCCTTGAACTTTGCGAACTTTTTCCACATTTCAGGCTTCAAACATAAAGATATAAAACTGTATATTTTTGTGAAGAATCAACAACAAGTGGGACACAATCATGAAGTGGAACGACATTTATTGGATATTTCAAACTTTTTTAACAAATCCAAAACTGAAAAATTGGGTGTGCAAAATTATTCAGCCCCTTTACTTTCAGTGCAGCAAACTCTCTCCAGAAGTTCAGTGAGGATCTCTGAATGATCCAATGTTGACCTAAATAACTAATGATGATAAATACAATCCACCTGTGTATAATCAAGTCACTGTATAAATGCACCTGCACTGTGATAGTCTCAGAGGTCCGTTAAAAGTGCAGAGGGCATCATGAAGAACAAGGAACACACCAGGCAGGTCCGAGATACTGTTGTGAAGAAGTTTAAAGCCGGATTTGGATACAAAAAGATTTCCCAAGCTTTAAACATCCCAAGGAGCACTGTGCAAGCGATAATATTGAAATGGAAGGAGTATCAGACCACTGCAAATCTACCAAGAACTGGCCGTCCTTCTAAACTTTCAGCTCATACAAGGAGAAGACTGATCAGAGATGCAGCCAAGAGGCCCATGATCACTCTGGATGAACTGCAGAGATCTACAGCTGAGGTGGGAGACTCTGTACATAGGACAACAATCAGTCGTACATTGCACAAATCTGACCTTTATGGAAGAGTGGCAAGAAGAAAGCCATTTCTTAAAGATATCCATAAAAAGTGTTGTTTAAAGTTTGCCACAAGCCACCTGGGAGACACACCAAACATGTGGAAGAAGGTGCTCTGTTCAGATGAAACCAAAATTGAACTTTTTGGCAACAATGCAAAACGTTATGTTTGGCGTAAAAGCAACACCCTGAACACACCATCCCCACTGTCAAACATGGTGGTGGCAGCATCATGGTTTGGGGCTGCTTTTCTTCAGCAGGGACAGGGAAGATGGTTAAAATTGATGGGAAGATGGATGGAGCCAAATACAGGACCATTCTGGAAGAAAACCTGATGGAGTCTGCAAAAGACCTGAGACTGGGACAGAGATTTGTCTTCCAACAAGACAATGATCCAAAACATAAAGCAAAATCTACAATGGAATGGTTCAAAAATAAACATATCCAGGTGTTAGAATGGCCAAGTCAAAGTCCAGACCTGAATCCAATCGAGAATCTGTGGAAAGAACTGAAAACTGCTGTTCACAAATGCTCTCCATCCAACCTCACTGAGCTCGAGTTGTTTTGCAAGGAGGAATGGGAAAAAAAATCAGTCTCTCGATGTGCAAAACTGATAGAGACATACCCCAAGCGACTTACAGCTGTAATCGCAGCAAAAGGTGGCGCTACAAAGTATTAACTTCAGGGGGCTGAATAATTTTGCACGCCCAATTTTTCAGTTTTTGATTTGTTAAAAAAGTTTAAAATATCCAATAAATGTCATTCCACTTCATGATTGTGTCCCACTTGTTGTTGATTCTTCACAAAAAATACAGTTTTATTTCTTTATGTTTGAAGCCTGAAATGTGGCAAAAGGTCGCAAAGTTCAAGGGGGCCGAATACTTTCGCAAGGCACTGTAAACCACTGGGAATGTGATTGAGTGTATGTAAAGTTCTTGACATTTTCCAGATTGACTAACATTTCTCTTTGCTTATTTGAGCTGTTCTTTCCATAATATGGACTTGGATTTTTACCAAATTGGGCAATCTTCTGTATACCAACCACCCCTACCTAGTCATATAACAACTGATTGGCTCAAACGCACTAAGAAGGAAAGAAATTCCACAAATTAACTTTTAACAAGACGCACCTGTTACTTGAAATACATTCCAGGTGACTACCTCATGAAGCTGGTTGAGAGAATGCCAAATACAACACTTTTTTGGTTACTACGTGATTCCTTATGTGTTATTTCATGATTTTGGTGTCTTCACTATTATTCTACAATGTAGAAAATAGTAAAAAAAAAATAAAACCCTGGAATGAGAAGGTGTGTCCAAACTTTTGACTGGTACTTTACATACAAACAATGAACACCATCAACTAATATTTCACAATTTATTCAGTAAGAAGACAAATTGCAAAGGTGTCAGGCAGTATTTGAAGTATCTAAATATTGTGTAACCAATCAATGTATGTCTGTATGAATGAAATTAGTGGGTCCTGCCATGATCACGATTAGATGTACACTAGGTGTCAGTGGTGTAAAGTACTTAAGTAAAAATACTTTAAAGTACTACTTAAGTAGTTTTTTGGAGTATCTGTACTTTACTATTTATATTTTTGCCTACTTTTACTTTACTACATTCCTAAAGATAACAATGTACTTTTTACCCATACATTTTCCCTGACAGCCAAAAGTTTTCATTACATTTTGACAGGAAAATGGTCCAATTCACACTTATCAAGAGAACATCCCTGGTCATCCCTACTGCCTCTCATCTGGCGGACTCACTAAACACAAATGCTTTATTGGTTAATTATGTCTGAGTGTTGGAGTGTGCCGCTGGCTATCCGACAATAAAAAAATAACTGGAAAATTGAGCCGTCTGGTTTGCTTAATATAAGGAATTTGAAATGGCTTATACTTTTGATACTTAAGTACATTTTCGCAGTTCCATTTACTTTTTATCCTTAAGTATATTTCAAACCAAATACTATTAGACTTTTACTCAAGTAATATTTTACTGGGTGACTTTCACTTTTACTTGAGTTATTTTCTATTAAGGTATCTTTACTTTTACTCAACTATGACAATGGAGTACTTTTTTCCACCACTGCTAGTTGTCCTATAGATTTTTGTAGTCTTAAATTATTACTTGAAATAAATTTAAAGCTAAAATGCATGTGACCGAACGTACAGTTGAAGTTTAACGTTTACATACACTTAGGTTGGAGTCATTAAAACTAGTTTTTCAACCACTCCACACATTTCTTGTTAATTAACTATAGTTTTGGCAAGTCGGTTAGGACATTTACTTTGTGCATGACACAAGTCATTTTTCAAACAATTGTTTACAGACAGATTATTTTATTTATAATTCACTGTGTCACAATTCCAGTGGGTCAGATGTTTACATACACTAACTTCACTGTGCCTTTAAACAGCTTGGAAAATTCCAGGAAATTGTCATGGCTTTAGAAGCTTCTGATAGGCTATTTGACATCCTTTGAGTCAATTGGAGGTGTACCTGTGGATGTATTTCAAGGCCTACCTTCAAACTCAGTGCCTCTTATCTTGACATCATGGGAAAATTAAAAGAAATCAGCCAAGTCCTTGTAGGTGACCAAATACATATTTTCCACCAAATTTGCAAATAAATTCATTAAAAATCCTACAATGTGATTTTCTGGATTTTTTCCCTCATTTTGTTTGTCATAGTTGAAGTGTACATATGATGAACATTACAGGCCTATCTCATCTTTTTAAGTGGGAGAACTTTCACAATTGGTGGCTGACTAAATGCTATTTTGCCCCACTGTATATCCACAGTAAAACGTAAAACGTAAGGAAGAAGCCACCACTCCAAAACCGCCATAAAAAACCAGACTACGGTTTGCAACTGCACATGGGGACAAAGATTGTACTTTTTGGAGAAATGTCTTCTGGTCTGATGAAACAAAAATAGAACTGTTTGGCCATCATGACCATCGTTATGTTTTGAGGAAAAAGGGGGAGGCTTGCAACAAGAAGAACAAGCCAAAGAACACCATCCCAGCCGTGAAGCACGGCTGGGATGGCGTCATGTTGTGGGGATGCTTTGCTGCAGGAGGGACTAGTGCACTTCACAAAATAGATGATGATCATAGAAAATTATGTGAATATATTGAATATATTGAAGCAACATCTCAAGACATCTGTCAGGAAATTAAAGCTTGGTTGCAAAGGGTTCTTCCAAATGGACAATGACCCCAAGCATCTTTCCAAAGTTGTGGCAAAATGGCTTAAGGACAACAAAGGGAAGGTATTGGAGTGGCCATCACAAAGCCCTGACCTCATTCTCATAGAAGATTTGTGGGCAGAACTGAAAAAGCATGTGCGAGCAAGGAAGCTAACAAACCCGACTCAGTTACTCCAGCTCTGTCAGGCGGAATGAGACAAAAATTTTGACCCAAGTTTAAAAAAATGAAAGGCAATGCTACCAAATACTAATTGAGTGTATGTAAACCACTGGGAATGTGATTGAGTGTATGTAAACCACTGGGAATGTGATGAAAGAAATAAAAGCTGAAATAAATCATTCTCTCTACTATTATTCTGACATTTCACATTCTTAAAATAAATGATCCTAACTGACCTAAGACAGGGAATTTTTACTAGGATTAAATATCAGGAATTGTGAAAAACCGAGTTTAAATGTATTTGGCTAAGGTGTATGTAAACTTCCGATTTCAATTGTATGTTCGACCTAGCATACATCATTCGGGTTTGGGTCGTGGGAGGGGTTCAAGTGCGTCGTAGGTTGACATTTTTGGCATGTAATAAATTAATCCATTATAGTGTTAGTCAGCCCCTTAAAACTGACCAGATTTAATATCTTTATAAAATTAGATGTTCTGAAGCAGAGGTTTTATTTTGTACTTTTTATTTGGCCCATATTTTTACACCGCTATTCTCTATTGGGTTACAACTCAGGCACGTTGTTTTAGTAGTTCACGAAGCCAAAAACGCTTGGGAACCCCAAAAACGAATAAAAGCCTCAGCTGTATTTACCCTTCAGCGAAAACTGCTTGTGTGCAGAGGTTAACCAAAAATCGAACCTTTTAATGTTTCGAATATCGGTCACATTTTTTTAACCATTTAATGGAAACCCTGGTTCATGATCAGACGGCTGAGGTGCATTGCGTAACAATGAGGTCACACCTGTCACAGAAACACTATGACGCTCCCGATCATCACATTAATGAACCGAAGGATCAATGTTGTTAAAGGTTCCAAAAGTATTAGAGGAATGCTCATAGTCTTTTACAAACTGGTTTGGAAACAAAGTCCACGTTGTCATGTATAATTACATTCAACGATAAGTACAAAAATATAATTACAATTTCTCAACATGAAAGAAGCTCAAATGTTTGTGAATTTCCAATAAAGTACAGAAAACCGTCAGTAGTTCGCATTATAATATATTCACAAATGATGCATTCTGGGACATTGGATACAGTTGGCAGAGAGGAAGAGGCGAAGCGAGAGCGAAAAAATCTGTCTTCTCCAGCAGGTGCCGTTTTTTAGTTTTTGTATGGAGGTCAATGAAAGTGAATTTGGTTAACAACACATCTAATGGCCTATTTGCTATGTGTGGCTTATTTGATCGAATATATGTTTCGTAATAATTAGGTTGTTTAGAGTTTACTGATAAATCTGGGACTCGTAAACTTTGAGGAAAAACATTTATCGGAGTTGTGCCTCGTCGTCATTAGTTACCACAGTCATAAAATCATACACCTCGCCTATTTTCACAATTTATCTTCTTAAATTGTGATTTTAAACCTTAACCTCACTGTTAACTTTATGCCTAACACTAACCTCAAATAAAAACCACATTTTCGTTTTCATGAATTTTACAGACTATTTTGACTTTGGCTGTAGTAACTAATGGGCACCGTTGAGCCTGTTTTTCACGCGAGTATATGCTCTCTCATTGGCTAGAATGTGCCCACCTGATCTTGCCTCCTCCCAACTGCCTAGAGTATCTGGTCAATATAATGGATAATATGTGTAGTTGCTCTGTCCCTTGACATCCAAATCGACCAATAGCCCCTCATCCCTAGATCTAAAGGGTTTAGAGAGGTGTAAAATCAGTGACACGTCTTCTTTACATTATACGACCTCATGCTATGGAAAAAAAGAGGTTTCTTATTTACTTGTTTTTATGCTCGTTCATAACCAAGCGGGAAGGGGGTAATTACAGTTGGGAAGTTGTAAATACCAGTTGGATGCATTCACATGCTCTGAACTCGTTGAGAAACGCTGATTGGCTAATGGCCAACAACCTAGTGTCAACCATAACCAAAAGTACAACTATCATGCTTGTAAAGAAATTATGGTGCTAAAAAACGAATTAATAGAGAGCTTTTCATAAATAAAGTGTTGTTGTAATTTCCATAGTAAGTGATGTCAGAGGTCAGTATGTGGGAGAAGTCAGTGCTCAGTGTTGGAAGATGAGTTTCCCACTAGTAATTACCAGTTGAAGGGGCGTTCACGTGTGTCCCCCCCCCAGTCGTATGTGGTAAATACCACTTTCTCACTTTGTTATGAACGCAGCACTAGTGCCTAAGAAAACTCAAGTGAGAGAAGATTAGGATCTGAAAACAAGAAACATGACATCCTTCCTCTCAGCCTTACCCTATGATGGCAGACGTAAAAGTGACAAGTGGCAGAACCAGATCTGAGGGCCTAGTTCCTTGACTATATTGTTTTCGCTCATGATGTGCTAAAGTATTGATAAAGTAATCATCTAATAAATTATACAAGTTTGACAATATCTTGCTGCTAAATACACAGCAATCCTATAATTCATATTCTATATGTAATTCTATTGCTAAGTATTCCTCAGAGTTAGCATGACAGAGGGAATGGCTAGCAAGTATTTGTGTTTTGCAACACTCAATGTTGAGAGCTTTTCCATGGACCCCATTTGGACTACTACACCCCGCTACACAAACAATCAACAATCTTCCAAGGTTATGTTAAAATTAAACATAACATTCTTAAATAACATTAAAACATATGACATACTTGTTTTAATATTCAGAGTAGTCTTTAATTATAAAATGTCCTTACAGAATTATGTAACATTAAAGTGTTTGTGCCAAATGACAAACTGTAACCATTTTCATTATTCAAAAATAATGCATTAGGTATATTAACTGAATGTAGAACACACAATGCCTTTAAGAACACATTTTACCTCTATATTGATGTATAAACAGGACTTCACTACTGTTCCTTAGCTATATCTAAATTCTCTTCCATTTCAACTCAAAATATGTTAGTCCTATTTTGACATACAACCACTGTGACTGAATATGTACACACAAGCTCCATCCTTACATGCACACACATTTCTCCCAATCAAATAAGGCAAGCTCTTTGTTGATACATACAAATAAGCCATGTTTTTGTGGAAAAAACAAAAACAAAAAACAGACAACTGATTTATTTAGAAATGTTACCCATTAAATGCTGTACAACACTGGCACCATTAGTTGGCACTCACTTAGCATTACCAGTCAACTGGTTTCTGTAATGCATGGTACAAAAACAACAAAATAAACGTCACAGTTTACATAAGCTCATAACCTTGAAAAGAACAAACTGACATGCAACTCACATCAACTTACATTTAGCTATAAACATGAAAACACATCTGCTTTTCAGAAGTGGAACTGACATTGCACACAATACAGCACAACAGTAATGTAAAATATTAAATGCCCTGATGCCTCTCACAGCCATTGGCAGCATATGATGATTTCCACACCTTGTGGAAATCATGAAGGGGCCATCAAGGATCTAGCATTTTGACCAAAGTATATCCAGGTGCACATGGTTCAGAGACCTGTTGCAGACCTTCAAGATGTCTTATCAATAATACTACATTGAGGTTAGGCAGGAGCTGATCTTTGTACACAAGTGTGACTGTAGTAGCAGTAAGTAAACCTGCAGCAGCATCAGAAGAGCTGCATAGGACAACAGTGACATAGGCTTCAGTAACACAAGGTGAACAATTGAATTGTGTTAACAATACAACAATTATCTCGTAAAAGAACCATGACGTGGTTCTTTTTAGGTGAGAATTAGTTAAAATTCAAAAAGCTGCAAGCAGGGTTCTAAGGAATGCAACTAAATATTTTGCTGTGCGACCTGGAGTTTTAATTTGGGAGCACTGTGCGAAATAATTATAATCCTATATATATATTTTTAATAATTGCTGTAATGATAAAGTGTCACTGTAACATTGTTTCCAGAGTGCAGATTAGTTAGCGTCATGCTTACACCATTAATACAGTGAAAACTAAAGTTAAAAAGATCTGACCCATATTACCAGCGCAATAATTTTTTTCTTCCCGCGTTTTACATTCATAAACCATGTCGCACATGGCGTCTGGCCCAATTGAACAGTGTAAATGTTCAGACATGCCGAAATCTGCAGAGGTCTCCCTTCTTTTAGAAACAAAGTGGACTTGAAACAAAGTACACTAAAAGATTTCGCATTGGAAGCAGTGACACAGGAAACAACAAGTTCCACATTTGCAGCCTGTGAAGGAATTGTCCATTTTGAATGGAAATGTATGTTGTTTCAAAGAAAGCATCAGAACATTTGCCAAGGTCTGTGGATCAATGATTTTCTCAATGCCTATGCCCTAAGACGTTTTTACTAAATCGTAGACGTAGATGTGAAAGTCATCATCAAACTTGATGAAATAAACAGAGGGTTTGGCTTCAACCTGATGGATAACCATGCCAGTCCTTTTGCCGCCATCCTCTTTGGCATACTCCACTTGTTTGCCAACAAGGCTATCCACCACTTCTCCAGGCTCTCTCTCTGCTGGAGGCGAGTCATCTGCAAAAGCATAGAATATTACCAGCTTTAGTGAGATAATTGGTTGACTACATCTATGTAGTATGATTGTATTTACAGTAAAACAATTTAGAATGACATGTTGTTTTTTAAAAGAGATAGACATTAAACAATGAGCACGGTTACATGCACACAATAATGTGATTATTGTGGATAGGTTAATATAATAGTTTGTTTAAAATGTTTACATGCTTTGCAAGAATAACGATTTCCCTAATAATCCTGTTTACATGTACACATCTGACAACAGGCTACTGATAGGCCTTTTGATAAGTGCAGAAAAATCAGCAATAAAAATATATTTGATTCTGTGTTCAAAGTTTGTATGTGAAAACTATTTATAAGACGCATACTTTCAGTTTTTCCAGAACTCACTTCACTCGCACTACCTGGTGCTGGCACAGGCGCAGATCAAATAGACCACCGGAACACCGATTAAGCTGTTTACATGTCCTAATAATTCAAAAGATTGCTCAGAAAACTATGTGTTCTAATCTGTGTATGCTTACTTCAATTTTGAGCTTATGCTGATTAAAATAAGCAGAGTACGGTGTTTACATGACTATTGCATAATCTGCCTGCTGCCATAATCAGTTTAATACCAAACTATTACTGTGCATGTAAATGTACTCAATGTCTACATTTTAAACACTGAAGATAATTTCTGATGGACTCTCACTTGAATCAGGCATTATCCGGAGATCCCCCTCTTTGTAGTCATCCAAGAGTTGGTACATGTACAAAACAGGGTCCTTTTCGTAAGTGATGTAGAACCATGTGTTCATAATGGGAGCCTGTGCTAGCACCATGCCCCTCCACTCCTCCTTTGGTCCTTCATCTTGCTCAAACATGTGCTCCACTGCTTTACCTATCATGGTTTCTGCTAGCTGGGAATCGCTGACACGAGCTGGAGCTACAATACAGAGAGCACTTTCAAATGGACAGCTAATATGGCTATGAAAAGACACATTTACTAATCTGTGATATAAGGTATGCATGATCAAACACACATCAAGCACATAAGTACATTGGTTGTACCATACTGAACAGACATAAGAGTAATATGCTTTTTATGGCAGAGCAAAGCCGATTTTTGTCATGTCTTCACAACACATACCAACTCGGTCTGGTAAAACCTCCAGGCCTTGCACCCGCTCATCTTTGTGAAGCTCAAGTCCATAGATGCAGTCAAATCCATCATACTTGATTAGGTAGAGAGAGGGGTTAACAGGGACTTGGTCGAGAACTGTTCCTTTCCACTGGGAAACCTTGGAGTCTTCCTTCCACTGGTGTGTTATCCTGCAACCCACTATGTTTCGTCTGGGTTGGGCAATAGGCTTGCTTGGACCAACATTATTCTTTTGCTTCCTATAGAGATCCCAATTTTGAGAGTCAAGGACAGCAATATGTAAATTCATGTCAAATCAATCTATGTAGTATCAGTTTGTAAGCCAACCTGCTTTTGGTCTTATGCTGTGTCTACACAATGAGAGAACTTACTTGTGGGAATTTTTCTTCTTCATCATATTTGCAGATACCCCAATATTCCCTAAAATGACAAAACAAACGTGTGCATGAAATCTCTCCAATCAGTATTTATTACTGTATCATATTTTATCTTCAAAATTACAGCCATATAGTGTAGCAGGCTATATGTAATGTGTAACGTTCCTGCTGCCTTCATGTACACAAGGCGAGAATGTGTCTCACCCCCATCAGCTCTGGGGCGCTGGCCTGGCCTCTTCCCAAATGGGGTCTTCATTGATATACATGTAGGTAAGCAGCCAGGCTGCCAGGCTAGGGTGACAATGTCTCTACTAGGTAATCAGGAGAAAGAAGGACAGTGTGCAGGTGGTGGCCCCAGGTGGGAGGATCACTCCCCTCCAGGGCAGGAACACTTAATGTGGCAGTTCAAACTGTTGAAAAATGAGCATGTGTTAAACATGGCAACATTATGATGAAGAATGACTTTGGGTAAGAAAATGTCATAACTAGCAAGCATCTCATTGCAAATGTAACTGTTATGAACCTATTCAGTCATGCTGACTCGTGTGCTATAGACCTGCCTTTTATACAATCATATATAGCACCCGTAGCTGCCTAAAAACAATTGCAGAACAATATATATTTTTTGTTTTTGCAGGGTGGCTTAGTCTTGCACACCATGTTCAACGAGTCATAAGTACAGTAACTGACTCGATTTACTATTAGTGGTCCATAGAGAAAGTAGGCCCATCTTGGCTCAATTTGTCACAATTCTGATGTCATTTCTACAACGTTAGGTGTAATAGAATAATGTATACTTATGAAAATAGACAACATAGGCTGTATTTTCTGAAAATGTATAAACAATAGGGATTTACACCCCCACCCCCCGATTTGTTTTTTATCCAAACAGCAGAAATGATTTTTTAGTAGACTAGGATTAGACCCGCCCCCTTCAGACATGTTTTTTCAAACATTACTTACCTACAGGTAACATTGAAATAACGTTCGTCTCATTGCCTCGAACTCACTGTTGTATACTTTTATTTAACAGAAATGGCAAGCAGTTCAAGCTAAGTAAAACTACTCAAGATGCTCTAGAGTGACCCAAGAAAGTATATGATTGTCATTTTGTTTACAATGAATAAAGTCAAAGGGAGGAAATATGTTGCTTGACGTTGCATACATGTGCATCCTGAAGCACCGATTCGCTTGATTGTCAAATAGGCGGATTGACTGGATTTTAACTGAGGAGGTATGGTACCTCAATGTCAGCCATGTTGCACCAGTATATACAAACCCCGCATCAAAACCAGCGCAAGCGAACAAAGGAGGGGAAGGTTTGGGTCTGTCTGACATGCATTTGAAATGCAAACAACAAAGCAGGTTTATACACAAATTGCTCATGCAGATGCATACCTCCCAATGAACTAGTGTAGTTAGTGGTCGTCTGAGTCCATGCATTTGATTACCAATCGAGTGATTCGTTTGAGGGTTGCTTACCCGATGAATTGTACATCTAAATTGATCCCATCTCGCTTTTCCTCTGGCTCCGTTTGCATACAACCCAAATCCTATGGCCGAGTCCCACCTATCCCGCTTTCTACCAAATAGTGATCTGGAAATGTGGATGGGGACGCGGGAAGCTCGGTCTTCCTGCCAAATAGTGGGTTATTCGACCGCAAGTTGCGCATGCGCGGACAATACAACACCATTCGTAGAAGCCTACACGTATTTGAAAACATCTGTATTTCTGTTTAATACAAGCAACTGTGATTGGCTACCACTTGCAACTTTGTGATGAACATGAAATATGAATACAGGTACATGAATATAAACAAGTAAACAGTTGTTATTACTTATTGTAGTACCGATATTGAAAAATACCACACTTTACTTTAGAATAATTGCTACATTACTTATTATAGAATAGAGTAGTAAACTGTAATATGGTATACTACACACTGTAGTACCCCTTGATTGTGTAGTGCTTACTTTAGAATGTTGTAGTATATTGTGGAATAATATACTACACACTGTAGTATCCCTCGATCATGTGTAGTACATACTATAGAATGTTGTAGTATACTGTAGAATACTATAGTAAATACTACAGTATTATCTGAAAAAAAACAATGTAGTAAATATTACAGTAATGTCCGCAAAAATACTACAGTCCACAAAAACACTACAATGAAACTATAGTAAATATTACAGTATTTAATTTGCATATACCCTGCCCATTCCCCCATATCACAATTTGTGCCACTCATAAGTGAGAAACCTATATGCCAAGTACATACCATTTATTGTGTTCCCTTCAGTTCTAGAAGGAAAATGATCCCTTGAGAAAGCACAAACAAGAGGTATGTCAGGAGAAGTGCAGTGTTATCATAAGGAGCTGTATACTTGGAATACGGAGGAGGCAGAGGAGGACAAAAAGAGCAAAGGAGGAAGAGGGTGAGCTTGAATCAGTTAAAAATGGCTTCTATAAAGAACAATGTCAGAAAGTGTAAGCAGAGTGAGCTGGACATCGGATCGAAGACAGGAGGAGGGCGAAGTATTGGAGGGTTAGGTGTGGTGAAGTTCTCGGAGCCCTAGGCACCAAGGGCCAGGATAAATATCCGTCTGTGACGGTAGGAGTGACATTTTTGGAAAAAGTGGACCCTTGCCTTTTGGCTGATCCATTTGTGGTTTCAGGGTAGGTGAAAACAGAGTTGGGTGCAGTGGAATCGGTGAGGGTTACCAGAAGTGGTCTTGTGAGAATTGTTTGTATTTCTGCAGGTCAGAGGGAGCAGGCGTTCCGGGTTAAATAAATGGGGACAAGCGAGGTGAATTGTTTTGCTCTCAAGAAAAGGGCGCCATTGAAAGGAGTGATTACTGGGGTAGTGATAAATGTGAAAGTTGATCAACTGAAAGGGAAGATTCCCGGTGTTTGTGATGCTCGTCGTTTGGTGCAAAGCAGACAGGGTGGCGTGACTGGTGAAACAGAAGAGTCGTCTGTTCTTTTGAGTTGTGATGTTGCCTTTTCCCTACAAAGTGATGTTATTGTATTTATGTTGTCCTGTATAAGCTTTTGTGCCGAATACATTACGTTGTTACAGCTGTTAAGCTTATGGGCATGTGGCAGCACTGTGTAGGAGGGAGGTTCCTAGCTGTGATAAGTGTGCAGAAGTCATGAGACAAAGGGATGTATAGCATTGGGGAAAGTGGTATGTGTTAGTTATAGGGGTGCCCATGGGCTGTGGATCAGAAATGTCTGGTGTAAGCGAGGCAGGTTGAGGTTTCCAGGGTGAGAGCAGTGCAGAAGTTGATGTATTCTGAGGCAGTGAAGAAAGTCAATGAAGATGGGTCAACGGGGAGGGATCCTGAGAGAAGTGGTGTGAGTAGTATATCTGTACCAGTACAGAGGGATAGGCCAACAAGTGATATATATTTCAACAAGATTGGACTTTTAGCGTTTATAGCAATGGTTATCTACTGTACTGCAGGAATGGAACGTAAGTCGTGGAAAATGTAGGTAGTGGTGGCAGCTGCAGAGAGGTATTTGGGTATACGAGACTTGACGTCAGAAGATTTACAGGGTTGTGTTGTCCTAGCCTTTCAGGTTGTTAGCCTGAGGTAGGACTGAATAGATTTAAATAGTGGAGTAGGGTGGTGGGTATTTAGTTAGTGTAGTGTTACATTGTAGGTTATTTGTTGAGTTATTTTAATTTTCAAGCAAAGTACAGGAGGTGGCGGTAATGCAACATATATTGGATGCCAACCGCCATTAAACCTCATCGAAGAAGAAGTATAGTTATTTTAATTGAACCTTTATTTAACTAGGCAAGTCAGTTAAGAACAAATTCTTATTTACAATGACGGCCTAGGAACAGTGGGTTAACTGCCTTGTTCAGGGGCAGAATGACAGATTTTTACCTTGTCAGCTCAGGGATTTGATCTTGCAACCTTTCGGTTACTGGCCCAACGCTCGAACCAAATCAAATCTAATCAAATCAAAGTTTTTTTTGTCACGTGCGCCGAATACAACAGGTGTGTTATGCAGGTGAATGAGGACCCAAAAGCGACTTAGCGACAACAGAGTCTTTATTCCAGTAAATGGCAAAAGTAATAATCCTGGAAAACTCAAGAAGAAAACAAAACAGGAAAAAACTTAAATCCACTCGTAGTAACGAGGACAGACTGGAGACTCGACCATTGACTGCAGGTTGCTTCGGGAAGGCACCGACCGTAGCAGACTAAGACACCTGCTCACACGCAGCATCTGAAGGAGACAAGACACGACAGGGCGAGACAAGGACACAGCACAGCGAACATCATACAATGATCCGACAAGGACAGAAGCGGAAAACAAGGGGAGAAATAGGGACTCTAATCAGAGGGCAAAATAGGGGACAGGTGTGAAAAGACTAAATGAGTGAGTAGGAGAATGAGGAACAGCTGGGAGCAGGAACGGAACGATAGAGAGAAGAGAGAGAGGGAGGGGGAGAGAGAGGGATAGAAAAAGGGAACGAACCTAATAAGACCAGCAGGGGGAAACGAACAGAAGGGAAAGCACAAGGACAAGACAATAAATGACAAAACATGACAGTACCCCCCCACTCACCGAGCGCCTCCTGGCGCACTCGAGGAGGAATCCTGGCGGCAACGGAGGAAATCATCAATCAGCGAACGGTCCAGCGCGTCCCGAGATGGAACCCAACTCCTCTCCTCAGGACCGTAACCCTCCCAATCCACTAAGTACTGGTGACCACGTCCCCGAGAACGCATGTCCATGATCATACGTACCTTGTAAATAGGTGCGCCCTCGACAAGGACGGGGGGGGGGGAAGACGAACGGGGGCGCGAAGAAAGGGCTTGACACAGGAGACATGGAAGACAGGATGGACGCGACGAAGATGTCGCGGAAGAAGCAGTCGCACAGCGACAGGATTGACGACCTGGGAGACACGGAACGGACCAATGAACCGCAGAGTCAACTTACGAGAAGCTGTCGTAAGGGGAAGGTTACGAGTGGAAAGCCACACTCTCTGGCCGCGACAATACCTAGGACTCTTAATCCTACGTTTATTGGCGGCTCTCACAGTCTGCGCCCTGTAACGGCAAAGTGCAGACCTCACCCTCCTCCAGGTGCGCTCACAACGTTGGACAAACGCCTGAGCGGAGGGAACGCTGGACTCGGCGAGCTGGGATGAGAACAGAGGAGGCTGGTAACCCAGACTACTCTGAAACGGAGATAGCCCGGTAGCAGACGAAGGAAGCGAGTTGTGAGCGTATTCTGCCCAGGGGAGCTGTTCTGCCCAAGACGCAGGGTTTCTAAAAGAAAGGCTGCGTAATATGCGACCAATCGTCTGATTGGCCCTTTCAGCTTGACCGTTAGACTGGGGATGAAAACCGGAAGAGAGACTGACGGAAGCACCAATCAAACGACAGAACTCCCTCCAAAACTGTGACGTGAATTGCGGACCTCTGTCTGAAACGGCGTCTAACGGGAGGCCATGAATTCTGAACACATTCTCAATGATGATTTGTGCCGTCTCCTTAGCGGAAGGAAGCTTAGCGAGGGGAATGAAATGTGCCGCCTTAGAGAACCTATCGACAACCGTAAGAATAACAGTCTTCCCCGCAGACGAAGGCAGACCGGTAATGAAGTCTAAGGCGATGTGAGACCATGGTCGAGAAGGAATGGGAAGCGGTCTGAGACGACCGGCAGGAGGAGAGTTACCTGACTTAGTCTGCGCGCAATCCGAACAAGCAGCCACGAAACGGCGCGTGTCACGCTCCTGAGTAGGCCACCAAAACCGCTGGCGAATAGAAGCAAGTGTACCCCGAACGCCGGGATGGCCAGCTAACTTGGCAGAGTGAGCCCACTGAAGAACAGCCAGACGAGTAGAAACAGGAACGAAAAGAAGGTTACTAGGACAAGCGCTCGGCGACGCAGTGTGAGTGAGTGCTTGCTTAACCTGTCTCTCAATTCCCCAGACAGTCAACCCGACAACACGCCCATAAGGAAGAATCCCCTCGGGATCGGTAGAAGCCACAGAAGAACTAAAGAGACGGGATAAGGCATCAGGCTTGGTGTTCTTATTACCCGGGCGATAAGAAATCACAAACTCGAAACGAGCGAAAAACAACGCCCAACGAGCTTGACGTGCATTAAGTCGTTTGGCAGAACGGATGTACTCAAGGTTCTTATGGTCAGTCCAAACGACAAAAGGAACGGTCGCCCCCTCCAACCACTGTCGCCATTCGCCTAGGGCTAAGCGGATGGCGAGCAGTTCGCGGTTACCCCCATCATAGTTGCGTTCCGATGGCGACAGGCGATGAGAAAAATAAGCGCAAGGATGGACCTTATCGTCAGACTGGAAGCGCTGGGATAGAATGGCTCCCACGCCCACCTCTGAAGCGTCAACCTCGACAATGAATTGTTTAGTGACGTCAGGAGTAACGAGGATAGGAGCGGACGTAAAACGCTTCTTGAGGAGATCAAAAGCTCCCTGGGCGGAACCGGACCACTTAAAGCACGTCTTGACAGAAGTAAGAGCTGTGAGAGGGGCAGCAACTTGACCGAAATTACGAATGAAACGGCGATAGAAATTAGCGAAACCTAGAAAGCGCTGCAACTCGACACGTGACCTTGGAACGGGCCAATCACTGACAGCCTGGACCTTAGCGGGATCCATCTGAATGCCTTCAGCGGAAATAACAGAACCGAGAAATGTGACAGAGGAGACATGAAAGGCGCACTTCTCAGCCTTCACGTAGAGACAATTCTCTAAAAGGCGTTGGAGTACACGTCGAACGTGCTGAACATGAATCTCGAGTGACGGTGAAAAAATCAGGATATCGTCAAGGTAGACAAAAACAAAGATGTTCAGCATGTCTCTCAGTACATCATTAGTGGTCCTTCTGTAGCTCAGTTGGTAGAGCATGGTGCTTGTAACGCCAGGGTAGTGGGTTCGATTCCCGGGACCACCCATACGTAGAATGTATGCACACATGACTGTAAGTCGCTTTGGATAAAAGCGTCTGCTAAATGGCATATATAACTAATGCCTGAAAAACAGCTGGAGCATTAGCGAGACCAAACGGCAGAACCCGGTACTCAAAATGCCCTAACGGAGTGTTAAACGCCGTTTTCCACTCGTCCCCCTCTCTGATGCGCACGAGATGGTAAGCATTACGAAGGTCCAACTTAGTAAAGAACCTGGCTCCCTGCAGAATCTCGAAGGCTGATGACATAAGGGGAAGCGGATAACGATTCTTAACCGTTATGTCATTCAGCCCTCGATAATCCACGCAGGGGCGCAGAGTACCGTCCTTCTTCTTAACAAAAAAACCCCCGCTCCGGCAGGAGAGGAAGAAGGCACTACGGTGCCGGCGTCAAGAGAAACAGACAAATAATCCTCGAGAGCCTTACGTTCGGGAGCCGACAGAGAGTATAGTCTACCCCGAGGGGGAGTGGTCCCCGGAAGGAGATCAATACTACAATCATACGACCGGTGAGGAGGAAGGGAGTTGGCTCTGGACCGACTGAAGACCGTGCGCAGATCATGATATTCCTCCGGCACTCCTGTCAAATCACCAGGTTCCTCCTGAGAAGAGGGGACAGAAGAAACAGGAGGGATAGCAGACATTAAACACTTCACATGACAAGAAACGTTCCAGGATAGGATAGAATTACTAGACCAATTAATAGAAGGATTATGACATACTAGCCAGGGATGACCCAAAACAACAGGTGTAAAAGGTGAACGAAAAATCAAAAAGGAAATGGTCTCACTGTGGTTACCAGATACTGTGAGGGTTAAAGGTAGTGTCTCATATCTGATACTGGGGAGAAGACTACCATCTAAGGCGAACATGGGCGTGGGCTTCCCTAACTGTCTGAGAGGAATGTCATGTTTCCGAGCCCATGCTTCGTCCATAAAACAACCCTCAGCCCCAGAGTCTATCAAGGCACTGCATGAAGCAGCCGAACCGGTCCAGCGTAGATGGACCGACATGGTAGTACAGGATCTTGAAGGAGAGACCTGAGTAGTAGCGCTCACCAGTAGCCCTCCGCTTACTGATGAGCTCTGGCTTTTACTGGACATGAATTGACAAAATGTCCAGCAGAACCGCAATAGAGGCAAAGGCGGTTGGTGATCCTCCGTTCCCTCTCCTTAGTCGAGATGCGAATACCTCCCAGCTGCATGGGCTCAGTCTCTGAGCCGGAGGGAGGAGATGGTTGCGATGCGGAGAGGGGGAACACCGTTAACGCGAGCTCTCTTCCACGAGCTCGGTGACGAAGATCTACCCGTCGTTCTATGCGGATGGCGAGTGCGATCAAAGAGTCCACACTGGAAGGAACCTCCCGGGAGAGAATCTCATCCTTAACCTCAGCGTGGAGTCCCTCCAGAAAACGAGCAAGCAGCGCCGGCTCGTTCCAGTCACTAGAGGCAGCAAGAGTGAGAAACTCTATAGAGTAATCCGTTATGGATCGATCACCTTGACATAGGGAAGCCAAGGCCCTAGAAGCCTCCCTACCAAAAACTGAACGATCAAAAACCCGTATCATCTCCTCTTTAAAGTTCAGATAATTGTTAGAACACTCAGCCCTTGCCTCCCAGATAGCTGTGCCCCACTCTCGAGCCTGACCAGTAAGGAGTGAAATGACGTAAGCAATCCGAGCTCTCTCTCTTGAGTATGTGTTGGGTTGGAGAGAGAACACAATATCACACTGGGTGAGAAAGGAACGGCACTCAGTGGGCTGCCCAGAATAACATGGTGGGTTATTAACCCTAGGTTCCGGAGACTCGGAAGACCAGGAAGTAGCTGGTGGCACGAGACAAAGACTCTGAAACTGTCCTGAGAGGTCGGAAACCTGAGCGGCCAGGGTCTCAACGGCATGACGAGCAGCAGAAAATTCCTGCTCGTGTCTGCCGAGCATAGCTCCCTGGATCTCGACGGCAGTGTTACGAGAATCCGTAGTCGCTGGGTCCATTCTTGGTCGGATCCTTCTGTTATGCAGGTGAATGAGGACCCAAAAGCGACTTAGCGAAAACAGAGTCTTTATTCCAGTAAATGGCAAAAGTAATAATCCTGGAAAACTCAAGAAGAAAACAAAACAGGAAAAAAATTAAATCCACTCGTAGTAACGAGGACAGACTGGAGACTCGACCATTGACTGCAGGTTGCTTCGGGAAGGCACCGACCGTAGCAGACTAAGACACCTGCTCACACGCAGCATCTGAAGGAGACAAGACACGACAGGGCGAGACAAGGACACAGCACAGCGAACATCATACAAGGATCCGACAAGGACAGAAGCGGAAAACAAGGGGAGAAATAGGGACTCTAATCAGAGGGCAAAATAGGGGACAGGTGTGAAAAGACTAAATGAGTGAGTAGGAGAATGAGGAACAGCTGGGAGCAGGAACGGAACGATAGAGAGAAGAGAGAGAGGGAGGGGGAGAGAGAGGGATAGAAAAAGGGAACGAACCTAATAAGACCAGCAGGTGGAAACGAACAGAAGGGAAAGCACAAGGACAAGACAATAAATGACAAAACATGACAAGGTGTACACCTTACAATGAAATGCTTACTTACAGGCTCTAACCAACAGCGCAATTTCTTTAAAAAAGGTATTAGGTGAACAATAGTTAAGTAAAGAAATAAAAACAACATTAAAAAGACAGTGAAAAATAACAGTAGCGAGGCTATATACAGTAGCGAGGCTATAACAGTAGCGAGGCTATATACAGGCACCGGTGAGTTGGGCTGATTTCGGTAGTATGTACATGTAGACATGGTTAAAGTGACTATGCATATATGATAAACAGAGAGTAGCAGTAGCGTAAAAGAGGGGTTAGCGGGTGGTGGGTGGCGGGTGGCGGGACACAATGCAGATAGCCCCATTATCCAATGTGCGGGGCACTGGTTGGTCGGGCTAATTGAGATAGTATGTACATGAATGTATAGTTAAAGTGACTATGCATACAGTGCCTTGCGAAAGTATTCGGACCCCTTGAACTTTGCGACCTTTTGCCACATTTCAGGCTTCAAACATAAAGATATAAAACTGTATTTTTTTGTGAAGAATCAACAAAAAGTGGGACACAATCATGAAGTGGAACGACATTTATTGGATATTTCAAACTTTTTAAACAAATCAAAAACTGAAAAATTGGGCGTGCAAAATTATTCAGCCCCCTTAAGTTAATACTTTGTAGCGCCACCTTTTGCTGCGATTACAGCTGTAAGTCGCTTGGGGTATGTCTCTATCAGTTTTGCACATCGAGAGACTGAAATTTTTTCCCATTCCTCCTTGCAAAACAGCTCGAGCTCAGTGAAGTTGGATGGAGAGCATTTGTGAACAGCAGTTTTCAGTTCTTTCCACAGATTCAGGTCTGGACTTTGACTTGGCCATTCTAACACTTGGATATGTTTATTTTTGAACCATTTCATTGTAGATTTTGCTTTATGTTATGGATCATTGTCTTGTTGGAAGACAAATCTCCGTCCCAGTCTCAGGTCTTTTGCAGACTCCATCAGGTTTTCTTCCAGAATGGTCCTGTATTTGGCTCCATCCATCTTCCCATCAATTTTAACCATCTTCCCTGTCCCTGCTGAAGAAAAGCAGGCCCAAACCATGATGCTGCCACCACCATGTTTGACAGTGGGGATGGTGTGTTCAGGGTGATGAGCTGTGTTGCTTTTACGCCAAACATAACGTTTTGCATTGTTGCCAAAAAGTTCAATTTTGGTTTCATCTGACCAGAGCACCTTCTTCCACATGTTTGGTGTGTCTCCCAGGTGGCTTGTGGCAAACTTTAAACGACACTTTTTATGGATATCTTTAAGAAATGGCTTTCTTCTTGCCACTCTTCCATAAAGGCCAGATTTGTGCAATATATGACTGATTGTTGTCCTATGGACAGAGTCTCCCACCTCAGCTGTAGATCTCTGCAGTTCATCCAGAGTGATCATGGGCCTCTTGGCTGCATCTCTGATCAGTCTTCTCCTTGTATGAGCTGAAAGTTTAGAAGGACGGCCAGTTCTTGGTAGATTTGCAGTGGTCTGATACTTCTTCCATTTCAATATTATCGCTTGCACAGTGCTCCTTGGGATGTTTAAAGCTTGGGAAATATTTTTGTATCCAAATCCGGCTTTAAACTTCTTCACAACAGTATCTCGGACCTGCCTGGTGTGTTCCTTGTTCTTCATGATGCTCTCTGCGCTTTTAACGGACCTCTGAGACTATCACAGTGCAGGTGCATTTATACGGAGACTTGATTACACACAGGTGGATTGTATTTATCATCATTAGTCATTTAGGTCAACATTGGATCATTCAGAGATCCTCACTGAACTTCTGGAGAGAGTTTGCTGCACTGAAAGTAAAGGGGCTGAATAATTTTGCACGCCCAATTTTTCAGTTTTTGATTTGTTAAAAAAGTTTGAAATATCCAATAAATGTCGTTCCACTTCATGATTGTGTCCCACTTGTTGTTGATTCTTCACAAAATAATACAGTTTTATATCTTTATGTTTGAAGCCTGAAATGTGGCAAAAGGTCGCAAAGTTCAAGGGGGCCGAATACTTTCGCAAGGCACTGTATATGATAAACAAAGAGTAGCAGCAGCGTAAGAGGGGTTGGGGGGGCACAATGCAAATAGTCCGGGTAGCAATTTGATAAATCTCCTAAATTTTCAGGAGTCTTATGGCCTGGGGATAAAAACTCTTGAGAAGCCTTTTTGTCCTAGACTTGGCACTCCTGTACCGCTTGCCATGCGATAGTAGAGAGAACAGTCTATGACTGGAGTGGCTGGGTCTTTGACAATTTTTAGGGACTTCCTCTGACACCGCCTGGTGTAGAGGTGCTGGATGGCAGGCAGCTTAGCCCCAGTGGCCACCACTTGGCTACCTGCCACCCCAAAGTTATAGAACAGATCAGAAGCTCTGAACTATCTAGTCAGACCCCAGTCTGACCTACCTACAGGATATGGAACATTTGCTCTATTAGATTTTCTCCCGTAGGTTTCCTGAAGGAGAAAGCTTCCACTTCTATGCCAAAGATAATAAAACTAAAACAATATAGTAAATACTACAGTAAAGTCTGAAAAAACACTGCAGTAAATAATAGTGTACTTCAAGCCGCAAAAACACATTTAATTACTTTAGTGTATACTATAGTTATTTTACTACAGTCTTTATACTAAAGTTAACTGTACATACTACAGTATACTACAGTAAATACTACACAAATTATTACAGTATTCACTGTAGTGTTTTTGCACTACAGTGAATACAACAGTAAAATCAGCAAAAACACTAAAGTGAATACTATAGTATTTATACAATAGTATACTGTAGTATACCTTCCCCCAAATGACAGTGTATAATGTAGCGACCTGAGTACAACACAACAACCTAGTTGGACTGTTGGACTGACAGTTGTAAGGACTGTAAAGCGAATTCCCCAGGACATTCAGACCACTTGGTGTATTGGTGTATGTTGGACTGACAGTCGCAGGGGCTGAGTTAAGAGTTATGTTCTGGCTGCTCAGCTATATATTTTCGAAGTCAACAAACATTTTCTAAATATAATATTGTAGGCCTCTCATTTCCACTAGAAGACATTAGATGGCATATGCACATTTTGAAATCAATTATTTGAATCAATGAGGAAGATCCCAATGCCCCAGGGCAGTGATTGGGGACACTGCCCTGTGTAGGATGCCGTCTTTCGGATGGGACGTTAAATGGGTGTCCTGACTCTGTGAGGTCATTAAAGATCCCATGGCACTTATCGTAAGAGTAAGATTGTTGTTTAACAATATTTTTAAAAATGAATATAGCATTGACAATATGTTTTACAGAATTAGAAGTAATGATTACTAGATCGTTATTATGGTAGCAACAGTCATCCAAATAACAAAACATTATTTATAATGCAACTGTTAATGATAATATTAATAGCAATATTAATAATAATATTATAATAATCAACTTTAGAGAACCCATTTAAATCCCATTGTTATTTAGTCCATTAGTATTGAATGATGTTCAGTATGCTTTTCAATTTGCACCGTACATAATTGCCTGTACATTGTATCGCAGTAAAAGGGGGTCCATTCTACTCAGGAGCACTTTTACTTTCCAAAAGGGCCAGAGTTGCTGTTCATTTTGCGGCCCTTAAAGTAACAGTCCAGCGAAAATCTCACTTTTAAAAGTTAATCATCTGTTAACTCATACCCAAATAATGTTGTTGACTCATCATGATAACTAGCGTTGAAAAAGTGAATCCATTGTTCTATAATTCCCTAATTTTTGAATCACGTCTGTAATGTCAGTAGCTATAGTGAACTATGCATGCTTCAGAGGAAGGGGGAGGGGCAGGGCCCACACACACACACACACACACACACACACACACACACACACACACACACACACACACACACACACACACACACACACACACACACACACACACACACACACACACACACACACACACACACACACACACACACACACACACACACACACACAAATAATTTTTCTCTGCCAGGAGTACCCCCTCATGTACATTGTACTAGTAGGCCTATGGTCTCATGAGTCTTCTCAAGTACCTCCTGTGGATAGGACCCACAGGGGTCCTAGTACCCCTGGTTGGGAATCATTGACGTATAGCACCGCCCACCGGGTGAAATGGCTTGAAAAGAGTGGGCACATTCGAGCAGATTGACCAATGTTGATCACTGCCTTACAATGTGTGTTGCATTATGGGTATAAAAATTGTCTGACTTGCGGCTACATTCCCTCGGGGGAATCCCTGTTGAAACCGGATGCAGTTTGATTGCCATCTTAAGTGGAGGTCCAATTCACAAATGTTGCCCTCTCGTTCCCTCGGTTTAGTTCGAGGGAGCGAGTTAAGAACTTTGATCTCTTGTGGGGTTGATATGACCCACAATTCAATGCCAATTGTAGTCACTTGTCAAGCTCTGGTAACTGCGAAGTGTGAAATTTAATCAACACGGCTGCATTTTCGGCATGTCAGACAAAATTATGATGCTAGCGTGCTAAAATATATACATTTACAAGTAGATGACATTGATTTTAGCATTGGCAAAGTGGCTTAGTCACGTAGTGAAGAGCCTGTAAAATGTAGCTAGCTTCATGAACATATTTTTGGGAATTCTGAAATGTTATTGGAATAAATGACCAAACTGTAAAACTAGCTAGCCAGCTATGGGTAACTGTAGCTAGTTTCCTGACAGGAGTGCTAGCTAGCTACATTAGCTTGCTAAGTACAATAATAGCTTTAGGTTGGTTGTTTTTAGCTCAACTTCAAGATTTCTACCAAGAATGCTGCCTCTCCGGTCATCACTCTCCCTCGCATGGGCAAGAGACATTTAAGGTACACTTGGATGTGACGATGTAAAACGTCATTCAAGGGCTGAGGATTTAGGGCCGAGGGCTGTCTACTTTGAGTTTGGACTGCAGCCAATGTTGCCCATATGACCTTTATAACAAGCATGTGATCAAAGGTGATGAACTTTCGACAGCAGTTGACTGGAAATTTCTGCAGTTGCTTCCACAACTGCAACTTGAAGTCGGAACCAAAGCATTGTGGGAGACAACCTTTTTATGTTTGTTTTTTTTAAACGCAAAAGGCACTACAAGCTCATAAATGGTTGATTTCACCACCTATCATTGGTTATTATCAATGCATTTTTAGTGTTTTGGGTCTATGACTATTTAGAGCTTAAATACATGTTTATCCTTACAATCTAAATACATTGGCCTACATATGCTGCAAATTTCTAACATAAATAAATACAATATCCAGTTTGCAACAACATAGCTAATGTATTTATCTGTTTGGCCCTGTCCGGGGGTGTCCTCGGATGGGGCCACAGTGTCTCCTGACCCCTCCTGTCTCAGCCTCCAGTATTTATGCTGCAGTAGTTTATGTGTCGGGGGGCTAGGGTCAGTTTGTTATATCTGGAGTACTTCTCCTGTCCTATTCGGTGTCCTGTGTGAATCTAAGTGTGTGTTCTCTAATTCTCTCCTTCTCTCTTTCTTTCTCTCTCTCGGAGGACCTGAGCCCTAGGACCATGCCCCAGGACTACCTGACATGATGACTCCTTGCTGTCCCCAGTCCACCTGGCCGTGCAGCTGCTCCAGTTTCAACTGTTCTGCCTTATTATTCGACCATGCTGGTCATTTATGAACATTTGAACATCTTGGCCGTGTTCTGTTATAATCTCCACCCAGCACAGCCAGAAGAGGACTGGCCACCCCACATATGCTCTCTCTAATTCTCTCTCGGAGGACCTGAGCCCTAGGACCATGCCCCAGGACTACCTGACATGATGACTCCTTGCTGTCCCCAGTCCACCTGACCGTGCTGCTGCTCCAGTTTCAACTGTTCTGCCTTATTATTCGACCATGCTGGTCATTTATGAACATTTGAACATCTTGGCCATGTTCTGTTATAATCTCCACCCGGCACAGCCAGAAGAGGACTGGCCACCCCACATAGCATGGTTCCTCTCTAGGTTTCTTCATAGGTTTTGGCCTTTCTAGGGAGTTTTTCCAAGCCACCGGGTCAGGACCCGGTTACGAACCCGGGTCTCCAGAGTGAGAAACAGTCACTTAAACAACTGAGCCACGAATAGTCGGCAGAACCCAGAAGATGAGGCAGACACAGCAGTACTTGAGACGGTGTATTTAATGAAGTAAAAAGTGAAGTTCTTCAGGAAAACATGTAACTCCACAACCTCAAAAGGAATTCCATAAGAACAAAGGTAATCCTCCAAGAAAAAAAGGTAAATCCACAAGGTGGAAGGTATAGCACAAAAAGCCTCAAAAGATACTCCAAAACGAACAAACGAACAAACAAGAACAAACAAGAACAAACAAGAACAAACAAGAACAAACAAGAACAAACAAGAACAAACAAGAACAAACAAGAACAAACAAGAACAAACAAGAACAAACAAGAACAAACAAGAACAAACAAGAACAAACAAGAACAAACAAGAACAAACAAGAACAAACAAGAACAAACAACAGAATTCCTCAAGAGAGTCCACCGGGATCAACAAGCGTACACAGAGTACTAGGGCTTGGTGCTAACATACAAACCCAGAGCACAGAACTGAGGAAAACAAAGGGTTTAAATACAATCAGGGGAAACGAGGCACAGGTGCAAATAATAATGGGGATCAAGGGAAAACAAAAGGTCAAAAGGCACAATGGGGGCATCTAGTGACCAAAAACCGGAACAACCCTGGCCAAATCCTGACACACCGTGCTTCTACACCTGCATGGCTTGCTGTTTGGGGTTTTAGGCTGGGTTTCTGTACAGCACATTGAGATATCAGCTGATGTACGAAGGGCTACATAAATAAATTGGATTTGATTTATCTAGATGTTATTGTAATGTTTTGTCCAATGTTATAGTCTACACTTTCTCTTGTCTGTAATATTGTTCCCCAAACAAATTCAAATTTGTTGATCGTTTATTTTATGTGAATAAAATGTAATACATATTGTAGGATATATGTGTTATTGTAGTGGATTTCTACACTGGGGATTTCTACACTTGCAATTTTGGAGAATTAATCTGTGTCTGGGGAACTGTCCCTTAATGAGCAAGTACCCCAGACACCAGTTGTGGTGTCAATACCAAGCGTTTTTGACTGCTTAGCATATTGCTTGGAATATTGTTAACCCAGTAACTTATGTGAACTGATGTACATGTATTGTCTAATAGCTTTCTGCACAATGAGTGTTTTGTCCTTCATGTGATTGAATCAAATTCTGTTCTTTACATGCTTACTGACAAAAGCAACAACAGTTGAGAATTAAAGAAATACACTGCAGGCTGTAGTGATGCTGACATGCAATCAATTACCATACAGTAACAATCTTTGTGGACTGCATTTAATCACATCTATTACAATTCCATGTTGCACAATCACAAATAATAATGAGGAAGGTACAAGGGCATGAAGTAATGGCAAACAACAGAGTATAGCAGCCCATAGGCTGCAAAACACCTATATGTTCTCGTTCTAGTAGCCTATGTACTAACTACCAGGTTATATGGCATATAAATGGCATATATTATTATATAATATATTATTATTATTATTTTGAGAAACCATCACAAAAATACAAAACAAGTCTCGTGAATGTTAGAAATAGCTTGGACTGGTATATAATTTCCTTATCATCAGGATATTCATTCATTGGAACATGTTGATAATGTTCTGCTTTGTCTAGGAAAGGTGAATTTTCGATACCATCAACTTCATCGGCAATAACAAAGACGAATGCCAATGTGTGCCTTTTTCGTCTGTCCTAGAAACAGCAGAAGTTGTCCGACTTGCTATCGGGCAGATGTACCTCCCTCCACTTTACTCGTTGACTTCCGTCTACCGTCGGCTACTTTCGCCTTACCACTCAAACGTGTGTCCGTTATTTTGAAGGATTCCAAAAATCTTTGACCCAGACGTGCTTAGTTATTCTTGCCTGCTTCTCAAGGTTGTCACTAGATAACACAGCCACTGTCATAAACCTCACCTTTTTCTACAATTTATATTTTTAAAACCTTAACTACACTGCTAACCTAATGCCCAACCCTAACCTTAAATTAAGACCAAAAAGTTAATTTTTGTTTTCATTAATTTTCACGGTATATCCAATGTTTACTTTGTAGCTGTGCTAGCTGATGGAATCTTCTTCACACAGCCGAATCAGGGACGGAAGAGGAAGCGAGACATCCCACTCCCTAAGCTTTTGTGCTGAACCCACTAAAGTGTTTCAGATGCCAAGCTTATGGTCATGTTGCATCAGTGTGTAGAAGGGAGATTCTGAGATGTGATAAGTGTGCAGTAGGGCATGGGACAAAGGAATGTGTAGTATTGGTGGGGAAAATGGTGTCAATTGTGGTGGTGTCCATGTTGCTGGGGATCAGAAGTGCCTGGTGCGAGAGAGTCAGGTTGAGGTTTCCAGGGTCAGAGTAGAAAAGAAGGTGTCTTATGCTGAGAAAGTGAAGAGAGTAGAGGATGATGGATCAAGGGTGAGTAGTAGCCCTAGGCCAATACAGAGTGATAGGAATGTGTGCTTTAAGGTTGGCTTCTTAGCATTCATTGCCAACTGTACTGCAGAAATTGAATGTAAATCAGAGAAAATAAATGTTTTAGTGGCAGCTGCAGAGAAGTACTTAGGTGTATGGCGTTACAAGGTGTGTTGAACAAAAGAGGCCTGTCCTCCCAGGCAGTAGGCCTGGTGTAGAACCAGTTAAGGTCAAGGTAGTGAAATGGGGTGATACCTTCTTTTTTTGTAGTATTGGTATATACAGTAGGTGTATGGTTAGTTGGTAGAGTATTATTTTCCTTCCTTTTCCCTTTTTTATTTTTGTATCACAAAATGTAACGTGATCGACCACACACGACCGAACAGTAGGTGACCTCATGCGCAAACAAAATGTGCGAACGCCACATAATACCAAAGAAGAAGAACGTCATGACGTAAATTCAGAATCTGACAGAAAAACTCACAGCAGTTTACTCAGTCCGAGTAATAGTCATACTCATCAAGACAAACTGGAAGAGACGGATGTAAATCTAAGAATATTACACAGCATGGACTTTATGTAAATATCGTTACAGCAAGATGTGAATTGACCCAGGAGAAAATACCGACTGAGACCAAAGACGACATGTTGGTTCGAAACATGAGAGATGGGACCCCTGTAAGTTAAATTAACGTTACCCACGTTTGGACATCCTTCAAAAACATTAAGCTAGCTACTGTAGTTAGCTAGTAACGCGTTAGGTATGGCTATGCCGGAAGTGTCAATAACGTTATTTATAGCCGAAGTTAGCATGTTATTAACTAGCTACTAGCTAGTACGTTAGCTTTCTAGCTAACTTTAGCTATCTCTTCTGTTTTCGCTAGATAATATCTCTGCCATTTTGACAATCGTATTTTCACGAGGTTTATGTGTCCATAAAGCTTCGTATTTTCACATGATTCGATACATACACGTTAGATAGCTTTGTCGCTACATTTTGCGAACTCGTTAGCAATAAAGTTTGCTGTCCGTGCTCTTGAATTCCAATCTGATATGATTAGCTTGGCGAGGGTCGGTGTCATATGAACAGGGTACACATGACAGTAAGTGGCTATATCTACCACAATAACATACAGCTGGGTGCCCTAAAATGTCTTTATCCAACATAACATTGTAGTAAAGCAAAATGTTTGGTCTTGAGCTATGCATGTAACGTTAGCGAACTAGCAAATCCCATTACTTGGCTTTATTTATTTTTTGACTGATAGGACAGCTGAAAATACAACATTTTTGCTTATGGAAAATATATTTCACTGGTGTTTAGGTGTTACAATCATATTCTACACTATACTTGCTTGTTTTGTCACATAAAAAAAAAATAGTCGAACTATTTGAACTTTAGCAACCAGGAAATGGCGACGCGATTTCTGCATAGTGCATTTTTAATTGATACAATCAAGATGTTTTGGGGCACTGGCCTACACATAATACCCCATAATGTCAAAGTGGGATGATCATTTTCAAAAATGTTACAAATTAATTAAAAATAACATTGAATATCCCTTTGGGCATCGTAAAGTTAATAATTACACATTGGATGGTGTGTCAATATCAATACACCCAGTCACTACAAAGATACAGGCATCCTTCCTAATGCAGTTTCCGGAGAGGACATGAAGCCAAAGGTGACTTTAAAACAGTTAAGAGTTTAATGGCTGTGATGGGAGAGAACTGAGGATGGCTCAACAACACTAGTTACTCCACAATAGTGATTAACACCGGGATCCCGGGACCACTCTTCACATTTCCTGGAAAAATTTAATGACTAGACTTGGGAAATTACAAAATTGTCCCCCAATGTCGCACTAATGCAATTCCAAAAAAGACACAACATGTGCAACAGCAGATCGGCCAAAAGTAAAATTGCACATTATCCAAACAGGTTGTTGCATCGAATCCTTTAGACTAGCGTATTTCCTTCACACGAAGATGCAATAATTTCAAAGCACACGCATAATTGACACTGCCGGACTGCACACGAGAACCGAATGCAGTTTAGAGTTCTCATCAGAACTGAAAATTAGATTGTGGTACGACCCATGCCCGGTGAGTTGAAGCCCGAGCCCCAGTGTGTTAGAATAAAGTAGACTAATGCAATTGAAGATATGTATCAAATTCTTGCTTATACTGAAACTCCCAAAGTCATATCCAACCGTTAACTAATTTAAAGCAATAGTCGTGTGTGTTTGTGGTCACCTAGATTATAATTTCAGCACCATTTTGATTGGGACAGCACCATTGCATTGCTTTCAGACAAGCGTGGGGGACATGTTAGCTAAATTGAGTTGAGCGCTAATGTTTGCTCATATATTAGTAGAGCAGAATCTTTTGCTAGCACATTATACAAATCTGCTTGCTCTTCACTTGTGTAGTAGCCTGTCCTACTCTTGACCAAAAGCCTTTGGTTAATTCATCTCTGGCTGGACAAGTGGAAGTGGTAGCTCATTTATTCATTTACTCATCTATCTACTGATCAGAAACATTTAGCATAATGTAAATCAAGTGTATTATTTATCGATTGACTCATGTATTAGCCTTATATAAAGCCTAGGCTATTTTCCCACTGAATCCCGGTGAAAGAGTAGGCAAAAACACATCTGCCACGCTGATCCTTAACACTGGGTCCCCTCAGGGGTGTGTACTTTGTCCCCTCCTGTATTCCCTGTTCACCCATGACTGCGTGGCCTAACACTACTCCAACATCATCATTAAGTTTGCTGACGACACAACCCTGATCACCGACAGCGATGAGACGGCCCATAGGGAGGAGGTCAGAGAACTGGCAGTGTGGTGCCAGGACAACAACCTCTCCCTCAATGTGAGCAAGACAAAGGAGCTGAACCAGGACAGCGGAGTCAATCACCACCTTCCGGAGACACCTGAAACCCCACCTCTTTAAGGAATACCTAGGATAGGCTAAAGTAATCCTTCTCACCCCCCCCTCCCCCCCCTTAAAATATGTAGATGCACTATTGTAAAGTGGCTGTTCCACTGGATGTCATAAGGTGAATGCACCAATTTGTAAGTCGCTCTGGATAAGAGCGTCTGCTAAATGACTTAAATGTAAATGTAACGTGGACTACAGGAAAAGGCGTGCCGAACAGGCCCCCATTAACATCGACGGGGCTGTAGTGCAGCGGGTCGAGAGTTTCAAGTTCCTTGGTGTCCACATCACCAGCGAACTATCATGGTCCAAACATACCAAGACAGTTGTGAAGAGGGCACGACAAAACCTTTTCCCCCTCAGAAGACTGAGAAAAGATTTGGCATGGGTCCCCAGAGCCTCAATAGGTTCTACAGCTGCACCATCGAGAGCATCTTGACCGATTGCATCACTGCCTGGTTTGGTAACTGTCCGGCATCTGACCATAAGGCGCTACAAGGGTAGTGCGAACGGCCCAGTTACATCACTGGGGCCAAGCTTCCTGCCATCCAGGACCTACTATATAATAGGCGGTGTCAGAGGAAAGCCCTCCAGTCACCCAAGTTATACTGTTTTCTCTGCTACCGCCCGGCAAGCTGTACCAGAGCGCCAAGTCTAGGACCAAAAGGTTCCTCAACAACTTCTATCCCCAAGCCACTAGACTGCTGAATTGTTCATAAAACTGCCACCGGACAATTTATATTGACCACCCCCCCCCCCCCCCCCCCCCTTTTTGTATACTGCTGCTACTCGCTGTTTGTTACCTGTGCATAGTCACTTCACCCCCACCTACATATACAGATTACCTCAACTAGGCTGTACCCCCGCACACTGACTCTGTACCTGTGCCCCCTGTATATGTGTTACTTTTTATTATAACTTTTTATTTTAGCCTACTTGGTAAATATTTTCTTCTTCTTGTTCTGCACTGTTGGTTAAGGGCTTGTAAGTAAGCATTTCACGGTAAAGTCTACACTTGTATTCGGCGAATGTGGCAAATAAAGTTTGATTTGATTTTGAAACCCAGAATCGCATGAAAATTGATAACTTTATTTTGTAATCCATAGGTTGCATTATCAAAGCACGTCTCACCTAGTCATGTCAAAATACCGTTATAACATTTACCCCGCTGTCTCCTGTTGCGGCCCATATGAGAGCTTCGGGAGAGGATGTGTGATCAACAGACTGAATGAGAGTAGGTATGGATAGTTTGTTTACAGAGTTGGTCCCTGTTAAGATACCTTGATATTTAAACTATTTCCTCTCTTCATCTCCCTGTTTTATTCATGAGCTGATCTGTTTAATCAACAACTCAATTTAGCCAAATAGGGGATATTCTGTCATTTGTTGGGAGGTTATCGAGCAACGTTGGTAATTTGACGTTTGTTTGACTGTCGTTACAAAGTTTGTATGGTTCAAAAACGCTATAGCCTACTCTGGGTGCGTTCTGTGCATCCTGAGCACACTCTGTGGAGATAGCCTAGGCCTACTGCTTAATTGCGCTGAATTAATTGAGGAATATGATAACACTTGGAATTTATGAACAGCCTGTTTCACAATTGTCGATCAAAGTTACTCTATCATTACTAAATATCAGTTTCACTTGCTGTGAAATCTTAACATAGTGGTGTAGCTGGCAATGTGTCGCACCGACAATGTAATAGTGACCGTATCTTGGTTTTAAACACTTTAAATGGGCACTTCTAATTTTTTGCTGTATTTCCTGGGACACTAACCTAACTGAGAGAGTGAAAAGAGGGAAGCCTGTACAGAATAAAAATATGCCATAACATGCATCCTGTTTGCAGCTAAATGGCTTTAAATTAATACCGCAAAAAATGTGGCAAAGCAATTTAACTTTTTGTTCTGAATTCAAAGTGTTACTTTTGGGGTAAATCCAATCCAGTACATTACTGACTACCACTCCACATATTTCAAGCATTGTGGTGACTGCAGCATGTTATGGGTATGGTTGTAATCGATAAGAACTGTGGAGTTTTTCAAGATAAAAAAATAATGGGAGTAGAGCTAAGCACAGGCAAAACTTTGGAGTCTGCTTTCCACCAGACACTGGGAGATGAATTCACCTTTTAGCAGGACGATAACCGAAAACACAAGGCCAAATATACACTGGAGTTGTGCATTCGGAAAGTATTCAGACCCCTTCTCCTTTTATACATATTGTTATGCCTTATTTTAAAATGGTTTAAATACAAATTTCCCCTATTAAATCTACTCACAATACCCCATAATGATAAAGCAAAAACAGGTTTTTATACATTTTTGCAAATATATAAAAAAAAACTAAACAGAAATACCTTATTTACGTAAGTATTCAGACCTTTTGCTTTGAGCCTCAAAATTGTGCTCAGGTGCAACCTGTTTCCATTGATCATCCTTGATGTTTCCACAACTTGATTGGAGTCCACCTGGGGTAAATTCAATTGATTGGATATGGTCCCACAGTTGACAATTCAAAGGAATTGTCCGTAGAGCTCAGACAGGATTGTGTCAAAGGATTGGGGAAGGGTACCAAAAAATGTCTGCAGCATTGAAGGTTCCCAAGAACACAGTGGCCTCCATCATTCTTAAATGGAAGAAGTTTGGAACCACAAAGACTCTTCCTAGAGCTGGCCACCCGGCCAAACTGAGCAATCAGGGGGAGAAGGGCCTTGCTCAGGCAGTTGGCCAAGAAACCCGATGGTCACTAACAGAGCTCCAGAATTCCTCGTCTGAAGGAAACCTGGTACCATACCTACGGTAAAGTGTGGTGGCAGCATCATGCTGTGGGGATGTTTTTCAGCAGCAGAAACTGGGAGACTAGTCTGGATCGAAGAAAAGATGAACGGTGCAAAGTACAGAGAGATCCTTGATGAAAACCTGCTCAGGACCTCATACTGGGTTGAAGGTTCACCTTCCAACAGGACAATGACCCTAAACACAGCCAAGACAATGCATGAATGTCCTTGAATGGCCCAGACAGAGCCCGGACTTGAACCCGATCCAACATCTCTGGAGTGACCTGAAAATAGCTGTGCAGCGACGCTCTACATCCAACCTGAGAGTCTGCAGAGAAGAATGGAAGAAACTCCCCAAATACAGATGTGCCAAGCTTGTAGTGCCATACCGACAAAGAATTGATGCTGTAATCGCTGCCAAAGGTGCTTCAACAAAGTACTGAGTAAAGGGTCTGAATACTTATGTAAATGTTTTTATTTGCAATAAATTTGCAAAAATTTCTCAATGTGTTTTTGCTTCGTCATTATGGGATATTGTGAATAGACCAGGGGAGGACCTTCCTCAGTGAATTTCATAAAAATAATTAAACATTTTTAGATAACGATGCTAAATATAGTCACGTCACCAAATAATTTATTAAAACACACTGTTTTGAAATGAAGGTCTACAGTAGCCTTAACAGCACTCTATAGGGTAACACCATGTTGTAGCCAGAGGACAGATAGTTTCTATCCTCCTCTGGGTACATTGACTTCAATAAAAAACCTAGGAGGCTCGTTGTTCTCATCCACTTCCATTCGGGCTGGGCGATACTGTATATCGAATTAATTTGATTTAATTCAAATTTAGTTTTTGAGCTATATTACAAATGTCTGTAGGTTTTGTTGTTTTTCTTTTTTATGAGCGCTTACGTCCACTTGCTCTAATGTTGTATTTTTGGTCTCGTCTCCTTCACTCACTGGGGCGGCAGGTAGTCTAGTGGTTAGAGCGTTGGACTAGTAACCGAAAGGTTGCAAGATCGACTCCCCGAGCTGACAAGGTAAAAATCTGTCGTTTTGCTCCTGAACAAGGCAGTTAACCCACTGTTCCTAGGCTGTCATTGAAAATAAGAATTTGTTCTTAACTGACTTGCCTAGTTAAATTAAGATAAAATAAAACTCCTGTGCTGTGTGCACCTTCTCATTTACATCAGAGATCTGTATATAACGACGAAAGGCACATCTCCGCCCTAACAATGGGAGTCGTTGTCTCAAATGCGGGAAGGCAGGCGTCAAGCTTCGGTCCAAAATAAGCCCACACTCTAAGCCTCTTCCCCTGCCTCTCACACCAAAGTTGAGAGTTCACATCTTCCTCTTTCACCAGGGTTGCCATGTTCACGTTTTTCCTGCCAAATTGGGATACGTTCAAAATGTATTGGTTGCAGATTTTTGGGCTACTTCTAAGTTGCACTGCGGCTGCCATTTGTGTGTGTGTTGAGAGAGCATGCAGCTTAGTCCACTATTGGCTGAGTCATGTGAGTGAGAGGAGACAAAGCAGCACACATGCTCGGCAACTTATTACCAGTTGTAGGTAGACTATTTAACTTGTCATTATGCGCAAGTGGAAACTTGTCCTCCAATTAATATATTTTCATCTGTTGGCCATCAAGTAGCCTACTTGGAGCTGACAAACAGATTGAATAAATAGCCTATAACTTCAGTGTATTCTAGTTGTAGCCTTGTGTTATGCAATTATTAATGGCCACATTTAGTTAATCAAATTGGAAGTTATCAAAGCTGTATCGCAATTGCCAGTCAGTGGTTAGAATGCATTAGATTGATGGTAAGAGACAGATTTAGGCCCCAGGTAAAAAAAAGAAAAAAAAAGTAAAAAAAAAAAAGAGAATAATAACTATAAACACTGGCTGTTGACAAGCATATTCCGTTCATAAACATATTATTCATATTTAATTCAGTGATTGAAATTATGACCCCATTCTCAGTAGCCTATTCCAGCAGGCTATTGAGAAACACAAGCACTTCTTATCTTGAAATCGCCAAACTATTCATGTTCAAAAAATTAGTCTAACTTTGAACTAAGCAAGCTGCTAAATCGTTCAGATGACATCTTGCCTACGTTAGGCTACTATAGACTGAAGATGTAGGCCAATCAGGGGCTATAGGCTACTTGCATCTATCTAAGCAAACCATGGCAAAGTTGAAGTACAATCGTAAACCCAGATTTTAGTTTGTAGCCTATGCCTATTGAAATAACAAGTCAGTCTCGCAAATGGGCCATTTATAACTGTTTGTAGTCTTAATAGCTGGCACATAATAATGGCACAATGGCCAGAAATTAGCCTAACATTTAAAAAAAAAATGTAGTTCATCGAAGTGTTTCTTGCTCAGAGATTGAGATCCTTTGTCCATCTTTTATTACTCAAACTCCCCTGTCAGATTTATCTATAGTTATGCTCATGGCAAAAGGGGCGGCAGCCTAGTGGTAGCCTAGCGGTAGCCTAGTGGTTAGAGCGTTGGACTTGTAACCGGAAGGTTGCAAGTTCAAACCCCCGAGCTGACAAGGTACAAATCTGTCGTTCTGCCCCTGAACAGGCAGTTAACCCACTCTTCCTAGGCCGTCATTGAAAATAAGAATCTGTTCTTAACTGACTTGCCTGGTTAAATAAAGGTAAAATAAAAAATTTACTTATAATTATAAACCGGGTTCGAGCCCTGAATGCTGTTTGGTTGGCATATCAGACCATATACCATGGGAATGACACAATTACTTTTACGTTGGTAACCAGTTTATAATAGCAATAAGGCACCCTAAGGTATATGGCCAATATACAGTACCATGGCTAACGGCTCTATCCAGTCGGCTTGTTTGTGCCTTATTGCTTAATCGTAGCAGTCAAACAAGTTCAATCGAAATCCATTGATGGAAAATTCTGGCGACGTTAAGTGCAAATTCTTTTCTCTTGCGACAATCAACTTAGCTTATTAAGTCTAGTCATAATTTGCAAGGCCACTTGATTTCAACATCTGAACGAAGTGGAAAGGCTAACATGCTTTTCAAGCATTTGGAGACACACAGAAGGGTGTGTTTAACAATTAAACTGTTCAACCTTGTTAGCTAGCTAATAGATCCAAATAGGCTGAACTTGAAATATAAAAATTAGCTGGCTAATCACTAGCAGGTGGGTTTGACAGATTTTTGATGAGACCTGTGTTAATTTTTAATAACCTAATGCATGTTACAAGAAGTTTGTCATTTTTAGTGAATGTGCATTATGCATGGTTCTAGTTACATTAACAAAATAATTTAATTTTTGTGGATAGACTTGAAAGCCAGATCAGTGTTTTTTTTTTTTGCCCCAAAAAAGCAGGTTAAACTATTTTAAGAAAATAATAAAATTATTAGTGGGTCTTATGGTTGTGGAAGGCTTATATTTAGCCTAGTTATAACTTCACAAGCCCTGAATTCGTTAGATTATTGCTGACTGTTTGAAATGCAGTGCATTTGACCTTTAATTGTAGAACAACACTTATTTAGAGAACATAAAAACCATCAACATATATATTGTGAATCTCCCATAAGTTTGAAAAAAAAATCTGTATGATTTTTAGGCCATGTTGCCCACCCTTTACCTTCCATAGACTTACACAGTAATTATGACCTCACCCAGATGATGTCCTCCAACCTATCACAGCTCTTGCAACATGAACTGACATGTTGTCCACCCAATCAAAAGTTCAGAGAATGAATCTAGTACTGAAAGCTTAAGCTACAGCTTGGATCACTGCAATGGATGAAATGTGGTTGAGTAGTTTACTCAGAGAAAGTCAATAGTTGAACAGTTTTGAACAAATTAATTTGTTCAAAAATGAAAGAAGCGAGAGAGAGCTATATTTTGTATTTTTTTAACTTCGCTTGCGAAGGCTGTTAGCTAGTTTAGCATACTCAAGCAGACTGGGATCTTATGTTAGCTAGCTGGCTATGGCTTTCCAACACTAGAACTCTTCCAAGTCAAGGTTTTATAAATGTATTGCCACCGGGGCCCGCAAGTGTAACTGCTAAAATGCTTGCTGACTACACTGTACTGCATGATTGTAGCGGGTTTACTAACACGTTAGGTCTAGTAGATATGTTAACTAACATGGTGACAACGATGTAGGCAGTGTATAGCGGTTATAACATTAAGATTTGACTTGATAACTTTTCTTCACCTGGTTACACACAGCTGATGTCCACAAGCGAAGGGAAAAGATGAGTAGGAGGCGAGCGCATAGATGCGAGAAGGAATTATACAATGATCAAAGGGACCATACCTGTTTGTAGCTACTATGAAAGTGAACTGTGTTTGCGTGTGATCAGGGGTTTATTAATTCTGCCGACTCTGTTTGAAAACGTTTCTTAAATGGAACCAAGCGGAATGAAACAAGGGTAAACATACCTGAACTTGTTTGTAACTGTTGGCCTAATGATTACACCCTACATCAGCTAGATGCAGGCAAGAGTGTGAAGGTGATGTTGAGTGTGTTAGTGCCTGTCACCTTGATTACTCAAATTTCTCTCGACCTGTGCACCTATGTTTTAAACTTTTATTTAGGGCTGTCCCCAACTAAAAAAAATATGAGTTGCCCAAGAGTTGTCTGTTCTTTCCACAAATAGATTCATAAAAATTTTAACATGTATTTTTCCATATCGACATCCTGTGTGTTTTAACCTCTCTGGTACAAGTGGGATGCTAGCGTCCCACCTCAACAACAGCCAGTGAAATTGCAGGGCGCCAAATTCAAAACAGAATCCCATAATTAAAATTCCTCAAACATACAAGTATTTTACACCATTTTAAAGATAAAATTCTTGTAAATCCAGCCACAGTGTCCCATTTCAAATAGGCTTTACAGCGAAAGCACACCAACCATGGTCTAGGGCATCGCAGCGCTAGCTGTGCCACCAGAGACTGGGTTCGCGCCCAGGCTCTGACGCAGCCAGCCGCGACTGGAAGGTCTGTGGGGCGATGCACAATTGGCCTAGCGTCTTCCGGGTTAGGGATGGTTTGGCCGGTAGGGATATCCTTGTCTCATCGCGCACCAGCAACTCCTGTGGCGGGCCGGGCGCTCTCCGTGCTAACCAAGGTCACCAGGTGTTTCCTCCGACACATTGGTGCGGCTGGCTTCCGGGTTGGATGTGCGCTGTGTTAAGAAGCACTGCGTCTTGGTTGGGTTTCGGAGGACGCATGACTTTAGGCCTTCGTCTCTCCCGAGCCCATACGGGAGTTGTAGCGATGAGACAAGATAGTAACTACTAATAATTGGATACTACAAAATTGGGGAGTAAAAGGGGGTAAAAGAAAAAAAAGAAAAAATGCATAGTCTCAAACAAACATCTGGTGAAAGTGCAGAGAGCCACATCAAATAACAGAAATACTCATCATAAACATTGATAAAAGATACAAGTGTTAAACATACGAATACAGAAACTTCTCCTCAAGTCTTTATTACAGCAAAGTTAAAAATAATTGCTTTCATTTAATGAACGCAATTTCCGAAATGGAAAGGTTTATTTATTGTTTACTTTAATTATTCAAAAGTCTCTCTATTTTTATAAGTTTTGCACCTGTGTTCTTACTTAATATTAACATATACCATTTCAGTAGCATATGTCTTGTGATGGACTGTCATCCCCACAGCCTCCATGGTGAATTAGTCCACTCAGAGAGGCAGGAATCAGACTGGTTTCTTGTTCACCATGATAAAAAATATGTACTGTCAAATATCTGGACTCACCTCTACTCATTCAAGGATTTTTCTTTAGATTGTAGAATCATAGTGAAGACATCAAAACTATGAAATAACACCGATGGAATCATATAGTTACCAAAAAAAGTATTTAACAAATCTAAATATACATTATATTTGAGATACTTTGCCTTGACAGCTTCGCACACTCTTGGCTTTCTCTACATATGCTGAGCACTTTTTGACTGCTTTTCCTTCACTCTGTGGTTCAACTCATCCAAACCATCTCCATTGGGTTTAGGTCAGGTGATTGTGGAGGCCAGGTTGTCTGATGCAGCACTCAACCACTCTCCTTCTTGGTCAAATAGCCCTTACGCAGCCTGGAGGTGTGTTGGGTCATTGTCCTGTTGAAAAACAGTCTCACTAAGCTCAAACCAGATGGGATGGCATACTGCTGCAGAATGCTGTGGTAGCCATGCTGGTTAATTGTGCCTTAAATTCTAAATACGTTTCTGACAGTGTCAAAAGCGAAGCACCCCCACACCATAACACCACCTCTATGCTTCACGGTGGGAACCACACATGCGGAGATCATCCTTTCACCTACTCTGCGTCTTACTAAGAAGACACAGCGGTTAGAACCAAACATCTTAAATTTGGACTCATCAGACCAAAGGAAAGATTTCCACCATTCTAATGTCCATTGGTCGTGTTTGTTGGCACTAGCAAGTATCTTCTTATTACTGGTGTCCTTTAGTAGTGTTTTCTTTGCAGCAATTTGGCCTTATTCACACAGTCCCCTCTGAACAGCTGATGTTTCAATGTGTCTGTTACTTGAACTCTGAAGCATTTCCTTGGCTGCAATTTCTGAGGGGCAGTTAACTCTAATGAACTTATCCTCTGCAGCAGAGGTAACTCTGGGTCTTCCTTTCCTGTGGTGGTCCTCATGAGACAGTTTCATCTTAGCACTTGATGGTTTTTGCCACTGCACTTGAAGAAACTTTCAAAGTTCTTGAATATTTCCGGATTGACTGACCTTCATATCTTAAAGATAGGATGCATGGTCATTTCTCTTTCCTTATTTGAGCTGTTCTTGTCATAATATGACATATATAAATAGGGCTATCTTCTGTATACCACCCCTGCCTTGTCACAAAACTGATTGGCTCAAATGTATTAAGAGAAGGAAAGAAATTCACTTAACAAGGCACACCTGTTAATTGAAATGCATTCCAGGTGACTATATCATGAAGCTGGTTGAGAGCATTTTTATTTAATGTTTTTATTTTGTGTTTAACCTTTTATTTAACTAGGCAAGTCAGTTAAGAACAAGTTCTTATTTACAATGACTGCCTACCAAAAGGAAAAAGGCCTCCTGTGGGGACGGGGACTGGGATTAAAAATATATGACAAAATGCACATTACGATAAGAGAGACAACACTACATAGAGACCCTAAGACAACAACATAGCAAGGCAACAACACATGACAATACAGAATGCCAAGAGTGTGCAAAGCTGTCATCAAGGAAAAGGGTGGCTACTTTGAAGAATCTCAAATATAAAATGTATTTAGATTTGTTTAACACTTTTTTGTTTTTGTTGGTTACTACATGATTCCATATGTGTTATTTCATAGTTTTGATGCCTTCACTAATTATTAGACCAATGTAGACAATAGTACAAATAAAGAAAAACCCTGGATGAGTAGGTGTGTCCAAACTTTTGACTGGTACTGTAGGTGCTGGGCTTATAAAGAATTCTAGTAAAGAACAGTAATTCCCCCACACTGTTAAAGCTCCCAAATCACTGCTTATTGACAAAGTTTCGATCCGGAACGGATCTTCGTCAGGACAAACGCACAAACTGGGTGCTCACATCCCAAAAAATACACATTTCACCTCACATGACCATTGCAGACATGACGTATGTTGGGTGCAAAAACTATTTGTGTATCTCTAATAATTTGATAACAATGAGATGGGTACATGTAGTTGTTCCAGATAATTACAAAATGTCCAAGTAGGTGACCTGGAAGACGAGACAAATCAAAGTGACATAGTCATGTAAAAAATGGTCAGATATCAAACTCTTGGTTCAGACCTCCAGGAGGTATGGTACACATGGTGACTCCAATCCATTACATTTCTCTTCTTCAATAATAGATTATCAGTATCTTCCCCCCTCTTAGGAGTCTTAACATGTTCGATGCCAATGTATCTCAAAGAGCTAATGTGGTGACGAGCCTCCATTAAATTATTTAAACATCCAATTCTAATTTTCCCCTTAAAATCAGGGGTTCACATACTTTTTCACACATGGATATTGCATGTTGAATCATTTGTGGATAAATAAATGTTGAAAAAGTATCATGTTTTTGTGTAATTTGTTTAATCCGGTTATCTTTATCTATTATTAGGACATAGATCATAATCTAACATTTTAGGTTTGAAAATGATAAGGGGTTCACAAACTTTCTCCGCACTGTACATCTAATAGCCAATTAGCTATATTAGCTAGCTACTAGCTCCCTGTGTCCCCTCCACTGAGATTTATAGTCCCCTCTTGCAAACTCCTTGCGCACATTGTCTGTTTTTCTTAATCTGTGGGGTTTCACACTGGCTGTTGTTGCCTGGACAACTGGCTGCACACTGGCTGTTGTTGCCTAAAAACACACCACATCGATACAACTATGACTAAAAGTTACTGTTCCCAACAAGCATAGGCAACCTCTTCCGCCTCATGTTACCAAAACCCGCCCACAAGTCAAAACCGATAACCTAAACTAAATTGCAAAATGAAGAATTGCGATTTGATTTATTGAATTTGATCATTTGAATTTTGACATTCTTAAACCACACAGAGTATGGAAAAGCATTGTCAATTGCCAGTTGAGAATTCATTAGATTTGTCACAATTCATGTTATCACAACAATGCAATTTAAATGGCAAACATGAGAAATGATTTGTCATTTACACATTTACGTGAGATTTTTAAACGTGTCCGTGTTGTACTGGTTAGTACCATGGAAATTAAATGTCACACATTTTTCTTTTTCAAATTGACAGACATGCGTACTCAATCATGAAAATGATAATGCAATTTATTTTGCATTTCAATTTGAATTTTGTCACCCATTGAGGAAAAGGAATTGCAATCTTGATATTGATTTATCATTTGCCAATTTGCATTTCCAATTGAGTTTCGGCAGGTAACTCCTTCCATTAATATTAATCAGAATCAAGCAATGGGAAGCTTTAAGAGTCTACGTAACTAACTTACATTAATTCTGAGGTCCCGAATTTCCGACATGACATGAACGCGGCAGTAGTCCTCCTATTGTAGCATCTCCCCACTTTGACATATTTTCACTTTTGAAACAACAAGGAAGGGTGTGGCAAGTTCTTGCTCAATGCTGTTATTATAGATCAGGCACTGCTATTTTGCACCGTGGAATGTCCTAAACCGCCTCTGTCACTATCTTCCCATTGCAGCACACCACCGGCCGTGCCAAGGTGTCCCATGCAGTTGTGGTCATCTTTCTAGAGTTCTTTGCTTGGGGGCTGCTTACAACACCAATGCTGACTGTAAGTAAACACACCAGATACCCAAGTTTTAAGTTTGATATTTTATTAGTCATTTTAACACAGGAGACAGTTTTATTACTCATCCTTGAGATGTTTCTACCTGTGGTAAATTCAATTGATTGGACATGATTTGGAAAGGCACACACCTGTCTATATAACGTCCAATAGTTGACAGTGCATGTCAGCCAAAACCAAGCCATGAGGTCAAATTAATTTTCCCTATAGCTCCGAAACAGGTTTGTGTCAAGGCACAGATCTGTGGAAGGATACCAAAACATTTCTGCAGCATTGAAGGTCCCCAAGAACACAGTGGCCTCCATCATTCTTAAATGGAAGAAGTTTGGAACCACCAAGACTCTTAGAGCTGGCCGCCCGGCTAAACTGAGAAATCGGGGAAGAAGGGCCTTGTTCAAGGAGGTGACCAAGAACCCGATGGTCACTCTGACATAGCTCCAGAGTTCCTTTGTAGAGATGGGAGAACATTCCAGAAGGACAACAATCTCTGCAGCACTCTCCCAATCAGGCCTTTATGGTAGAGTGGCCAGACTGAAGCCACTCCCTATGACAGCCCACTTGGAGTTTGCCAAAAGTTACCTAAAGGACTTTCAGACCATGAGAAACAAGATTCTCTAGTCTGATGACTTCTCAGGACCGAAGGAAAGATGAATGGAGCAAAGTACAGAGAGATCCTTGATGAAAGCCTGCTCAGGACCTCAGACTGGGGAAGAGGTTCACCTTCCAACAGAACAATGACCCTAAGCACACAGCCAAGCCAAGCCAACACAGGAGTGGCTTCTGGACAAGTCTCAATGTCCTTGAGTGGCCCAGCCAGAGCCCGGACTTGAACCCCAATGAACATCTCTGGAGTGACCTGAAAATAGCTGTGTAGTGACGCTCCCCATCCAACCTGACAGAGCTTGAGAGGATCCACAGAAAACAATGGGAGAAACTCCCCAAATACAGGTGTGCCAAGCTTTTAACGTCATACCCAAGAAGACTCTAGGCTGTAATCACTGCCAAAGGTGTTTCAGTACTGACAAAGGGTCTGAATACATATGTACATGTGATATTTCAGTTTTAAAAATGTCTAATGAACTGTTTTGCTTTGACATGATGGGGTATTGTGTAGATTGATAATAAAAATATATATTTTTAGAATAAGGCTGTAATGAAACTAAATCTGGAAAAAGTCAAGGGGTCTGAATACTTTCCGAATGCACTGTAAATAGGTAGATGCTACCAAATGTCATTATTGGTGAGTTTGGACATTTACATGTGGATGTGAACGAGAGACATTGTGCAAATGAACAGTACTGGCTATGGAGCAGCATGTGTACATGCTGTGTCTGTGTGGAGTCTGGAGTTGTTAGGGCAATGGGCCTGCCTGGAGAAGAAGGCGAAAGAGCAGACAGGCCGAGAACGGAGAGGAGAAAAAATGCAAGGAAGTCAAAAGGCAATTCATCCAAAGGGCTTTGACTTCTCAAACACGACAGAAAGCCCAAACAATATGATGCCCCGTCACCTTATTAATTCAGCCACATACTTAGATAACTAGAAAGTTGAACTTAAGGGTTGCTTTAATGTAGAATTCTTTGTTTTTCACACTGGGAAAAAAAGTTTACGCATAAAAATCTTTCTTCTCGGCATCAGACAACTTTGTGCTTTTTTTGCACTTCTCCACTGGGATGAGAATTCAAAAACGGGCATTCTATCAGCAGACAGCGCTCTGACTGATGTGTAGCTACTTTTCTCTGGTACTTTTCAAGGTGTGGCCAGCCAACTTTTCTCCGGTAAAATGCAAGCCGGCTACATTCTTTCTGCGATCAACTGAAATATGATGGCCGTGCATTGATTTAGCAAAAAAATACCTTGCTTTTTCATTGTAAGCTAATTTAGCCTACTTCCCAGCCAAATAGCGTTCCACTTCTGTTGTCATCTGATGAAAATGACTATTTTCTGCCAATTGTGTTGCACTAAAGTACTTTCTGTAATGGGAAACTATAGTTGCACGTCCCTGAACAGTCTCTTGAAGCAAAAAATAAAGACTTTCAATATAAAACGCAACTGCTGTCAATAAACAGCTGTACTCATCTGCTTCTGCTTTCTCCAGTTGTGCTATTTACAAACAAACACGTGACTGGCTCAAATGTTCTGGGGAACTACGGTATGCTTCATATTGTGACAGGTGAAATGGAGAACGCAATCTGCTTTATCTTCTAACATATTGCACAAGTTGACAGCAGGTATTTACTTAAAAAAGTAGCTAATAATGTTAAAATGTATAGAAAAACATGTAATAAATAGTTTTACCGGTATTGAAAAACCATCCCGTGGCTATTTTCAAATACCTTGGAATACAGTATACCACCCAAGCCTAGTGTTCACCACCCGCTGGCGGTAGTTAGTGGAGCAATTCCGGTACCAGGCTGCGATGCAACTGGTCAGGATGCTCTCGATGGTGCAGCGGTAGTATTTGGAGAGGACCCGGGGTGGCATGCCACATTTCTTCAGCCTGCCTTAGGAAGTAAATGTGCTGTTGCACCCTCGACGAGAGGTGGTGTTGGTCCATGTCAAGTCCTCTTTGATGTGGATGCTGGCCCATGTGTTAAGAGTCTGTATGGAGGAGGGTCTGTTGCTATTCCTCACAGCCTGTGTTCTGCCCATCAGGAATTCCAGCGTCCAGTTTTAGAAGGTAGTGTCCAGAGTCGGGACTCTGACCTTAGAGGGAACAATAGTGTTGAATGCTGAACTGTAGTCAATGAACAGCATTCTCACATAGGTGTTCCTCTTGTTCAGATGTGTTAGGGCCGTATGAATAATGGTTGTAATGACATCTTCCGTGGATCTGTTGGAGCGGTAGGCAAATTGGAGTGAGTCCAGTGTGCCTGGCATGCTGGCCTTGATGTGAGCCATGACCAGCCTCTTGAAGCACTTCATGATGACCGGTGAGTGCGACTCAGTATTGTCTGCCTCGAAGAGTGCATAGATAGTGTTAATCTTATCTGAGAGGGAGGGCACCACACAGCTGGATTTGCCTTTGTAGTCCGTGATAGCCTGTATTCCTTGCCACATGCGTTGCCAGTCTGAGTTGTAAAACATTGATTTAAAATTTGAGCATCTTTTTGCATCCCTAAAGGTTTGTAAGCGCTCGTTCATCATGCTTGACCCTATCCCCTCCTCTCTTCTCCAGACCATTTCCGGAGACCTTCTCCCTTACCTCACCTCGCTCATCAACTCATCCCTGACCGCTGGCTACATCCCTTCCGTCTTCAAGAGAGCGAGAGTTGCACCCCTTCTGAAAAAACCTACACTCGATCCCTCCGATGTCAACAATTACAGACCAGTATCCCTTCTTTCTTTTCTCTCCAACTCTTGAACGTGCCGTCCTTGGCCAGCTCTCCCGCTATCTCTCTCTGAATGACCTTCTTGATCCAAATCTGTCAGGTTTCAAGACTAGTCATTCAACTGAGACTGCTCTCCTCTGTATCACGGAGGCGCTCCGCACTGCTAAAGCTAACTCTCTCTCCTCTGCTCTCATCCTTCTAGATCTATCGGCTGCCTTCGATACTGTGAACCATCAGATCCTCCTCTCCACCCTCTCCGAGTTGGGCATCTCCGGCGCGGCCCACGCTTGGATTGCGTCCTACCTGACAGGTCGCTCCTACCAGGTGGCGTGGCGAGAATCTGTCTCCTCACCACGCGCTCTCACCACTGGTGTCCCCCAGGGCTCTGTTCTTGGCCCTCTCCTATTCTCGCTATACACCAAGTCACTTGGCTCTGTCATAACCTCACATGGTCTCGCTTATCATTGCTATGCAGACGACACACAATTAATCTTCTCCTTTCCCCCTTCTGATGACCAGGTGGCGAATCGCATCTCTGCATGTCTGGCAGACATATCAGTGTGGATGACGGATCACCACCTCAAGCTGAACCTCGGCAAGACGGAGCTGCTCTTCCTCCCGGGAAGGACTGCCCGTTCCATGATCTCGCCATCACGGTTGACAACTCCATTGTGTCCTCCTCCCAGAGCGCCAAGAACCTTGGCGTGATCCTGGACAACACCCTGTCGTTCTCAACTAACATCAAGGCGGTGGCCCGTTCCTGTAGGTTCATGCTCTACAACATCCGCAGAGTACGACCCTGCCTCACACAGGAAGCGGCGCAGGTCCTAATCCAGGCACTTGTCATCTCCCGTCTGGATTACTGCAACTCGCTGTTGGCTGGGCTCCCTGCCTGTGCCATTAAACCCCTTCAACTCATCCAGAACGCCGCAGCCCGTCTGGTGTTCAACCTTCCCAAGTTCTCTCACGTCACCCCGCTCCTCCGTTCTCTCCACTGGCTTCCAGTTGAAGCTCGCATCCGCTACAAGACCATGGTGCTTGCCTACGGAGCTGTGAGGGGAACGGCACCTCAGTACCTCCAGGCTCTGATCAGGCCCTACACCCAAACAAGGGCACTGCGTTCATCCACCTCTGGCCTGCTCGCCTCCCTACCACTGAGGAAGTACAGCTCCCGCTCAGCCCAGTCAAAACTGTTTGCTGCTCTGGCCCCCCAATGGTGGAACAAACTCCCTCACGACGCCAGGACAGCGGAGTCAATCACCACCTTCCGGAGACACCTGAAACCCCACCTCTTTAAGGAATACCTAGGATAGGTTAAGTAATCCCTCTCACCCCACCCCCCCTAAGTTTTAGATGCACTATTGTTAAGTGACTGTCCCACTGGATGTCATAAGGTGAATGCACCAATTTGTAAGTCGCTCTGGATAAGAGCGTCTGCTAAATGACTTAAATGTAAATGTAAATGTAAATGTAATGCTTGCCTTGTACGCGTGTCACGCCACCGAATTGTTGAGGTTCGCGCTGCTGACATTGAATGCTGCAGTATGGGCTCTCTGCATGGTATGGATTTCTCTGTTCTTCCAGGGTTTTGTTTGGGGCATGTCCGGATTGTTTTTGCAAGTACATCAACACATTTCATAATGAAGCCTGTGACTGACAATGTATATACCTCAATATTGATGGATGAGTCCTGGGTGAATGAATCTTTGAACATATTCCAATTAATATTCTTAAACCCTCCTACAGCATTGAGTCTGCATCTGTCCAGCACTTCACTATTCTTTGTGTTGGTGGCTCCCTCTTGAGTTGCTGCTTCTAGGCAGGGAGTAGGAACAGAGACATGATCTGATTGGCCGTTGTGGAGGTGGGGAAGGCTTTATATGCATCACAAATGTTTGTGTACACATGGTCCAGCACGTTGCTTCCTCTTGTGGTCCCGGATACATTTTGATGATACTTTGAAATAATAAAAAATAAACTTGCTTTGTTAAAATCTCCGCCGTCCATAAAGACTTCTTCCGGGTGAGAGGATTCTTGCTGGCCAATCCTCTTGTACGATTCGCTGAGTGCTGCCTTGATGTTTGCTTGTAGCTGTATGTACGCAGCTGTGCTAATAACGCATGTGAATTCCCTCGGCATATCATGGGGTCTGAATTTTAGCACCAAAAACTCCAGGTAGGGTGAACAGGAGCTTGATGTTTTTAACTTCGGTACACCATGAACTGTTGACGAGGAAGCCTATGCCTCCCCCTACTCTTACCAGAAGCCTGCGTTCAATCAATACAGAAAATTGAAAAGTTGTCTGGTTGAATAACAGTCAAGTGAATTGTCCATATGCCTTGTCTCTGTAAAAACCAAGACTCAGCATTCCCTGATGTCCCTCTACAATTTGAAGCCTTGCTCGGAGTTCACAAAGTTAATTTTCCAGCGAAAAAAAAGCCATCAGGATGCTAGAAAGAGGAGGCCGTCTAGCCTGTCTTTTCAGCTTTGCTTGGAGTCCCCCTTTCGTTCTTCTTCGTCACCGGCATTGTTTTCTGTCGTCTCGGCCAGGAGCAACAGGTAAGCCAGCTGTGCGAGACATTTATTATTCCAGATCTGGGAGGCTGAGCGATAATTCTGTAGCTTCTGATTCATGATCCAGAAGTTTGTCGCTTGTAGGAAATTATTGCACAAACATTCTGAGCAAACATAGTCATAATTAATGCAAAAAAAATACCAATGAATAAAAGCAAAGTCGGGCAGGAAGCGGCAAGACGTGCGCCCTCCTCAGTGCCCCAAAGGTCATGAATAAATGACAGCATTATCTGTAGAGACTTTGCAAATGACCTAACAAGGGTATTTATATTGTCTCATTCCTTTGTCCTCCAGGTTCTTCATGAAACATTCCCCCAGCACACATTTCTCATGAATGGTTTGATTCAAGGTGTTAAGGTAAGAGGCATTTCCATTTGGGTTGCTTTTAAGAATCAATGTTTACTATATAATTTTTAATTAGGAACTTTTATTTCAAAGTTGCGATGAGAGGATATTTGGTCACTATGCTCACTTTGAGAGGTGCAGGGGGGAAAACCTGATTGTCAAGTTTCTACTAGGCATAGTCTTTTCGCCTATCTGGTTTGTTCAGATCAGCATTAGTCAATGGTGAAAAGAGCTCAGTATTACAGCATTGTAATATAACTTATTTTCATTTATGACATAGAGATGGTTGTCAGTCAAAATCACAGAGGATAGAGCTTGCCTGGTAACCCAGGTCTGCCTACGGCTTGGTCATCATCGTCTTTGTGCTGCATTTGCTACCCACAGCAAGACCCCATGTTACTATACTTCAGTTAGCTATGTCACAATCTTTATGTGCTTAGGTGAGCAATTTTAACACTGGTAATGTAGCTCTTTCACACCTAAATTGAGTTGTGTCAAACGCCTTCCCATATAGGTCTCATTCTTGATGCATTTTTGGCGTAGCATTGTGATGACATTTTACCCACCCCCCTGTGTCGTGTGTAGGGGTTGCTGTCTTTCCTGAGTGCCCCTCTGATAGGTGCCTTATCAGATGTTTGGGGCAGGAAGTCCTTCCTGCTGGTTACAGTGTTCTTCACCTGTGCCCCAATCCCCCTAATGAGGATAAGCCCATGGTAAGAGGCACCGGTAGACATAGCACCCTTTGTGCTCAGTCACATGCTTCTCATGTGAGTGATCTCTACAGCGCTCTCCGTGGCTTCTGACTGCAAACCTGCTGGGAACAAGGGTTGTATGTGTGCAATGGTTAAATCTCAATTGCATACTCCTCGTGTCCTCTCTCTTCGCCTCCTTCTCAAAACCTATTGGATGAGAAAGCCATAGGTCCCTCCCCTCTGATCTTCTCCTCCAATGGGTTTTGAGAAGGAGGAAAGAAGAGAGGAAGCGAGGAGTATGAAATTGAGATTCTCCCTATGTGTTTTCTGCTGATGCTTACCTTCTCACACTGAGACAAATGTGTCTTTGCTGCTGAATGTTTTCAACATTGTTCTCAACTATACATTTCTATCAGTGTTGAATATATGTGACATTTCCTCTGTTTTGAGTAAGATTTTTACTTTTGAATGTCTCTCTACAGGTGGTATTTTGCCATGATATCAGTCTCTGGTGTCTTCGCTGTGACTTTCTCTGTAATATTTGCATATGTTGCTGACATCACTGAAGAACATGAAAGAAGCACCGCATATGGACTGGTAATGGCTCTTGTCTGTCCCCCACCACTTTTTTTTTTTTTTAAACCTTTATTTAACTAGGCAAGTCAGTTAAGAACAAATTCTTATTTTCAATGACGGCCTAGGAACAGTGGGTTAACTGCCTGTTCAGGGGCAGAACGACAGATTTGTACCTTGTCAGCTCGGCGGTTTGAACTTGCAACCTTCCGGTTACTAGTCCAACACTCTAACCACTAGGCTACGCTGCCGCCCCATATGACTTATATGTTAAAGAGGATCAAATAAATTAACACACACATGTTGAGGATGTTCCACCTTCTGCTTCAGGTGTCAGCAACGTTTGCCGCCAGTTTGGTCACGAGTCCCGCCATCGGTGCCTACCTTTCTGCAAATTACGGCGACAGTTTGGTGGTGCTAGTGGCCACTATCATCGCAGTGGTGGATATCGCCTTTGTCCTTTTGGTTGTGCCAGAATCTCTCCCAGACAAAATGAGACTGACGTCCTGGGGGTCGCCTATCTCCTGGGAGCAAGCTGACCCCTTTGCTGTGAGTGACATTGACATAACCTTACCCAAATTGAATGAACTGTTATACCGTATGTACATATACAATGCAAGAAGGCAATTAGCTCCGTAAAATGGCCATTTTGTGGAGAAAAAAATTGAAGGGCTGCATACGTCTGCGTATTTTGGCTACGCAGGATCGTCATTTTGCATTCTTGCGTATGTTGGTTGGGTACAAATTAGCCTCATGTCTTACAGCTGTTCAATATGTTTAGAATTTCACTGTGATACTGAATGTTGACCACTTGGTTTTTCTTCCTCCCATGTCATTTGTCCAGTCTCTTAGGCGAGTGGGAAAGGACCCGACAGTGTTGCTTATATGTGTCACAGTGTTCCTGTCCTACTTGCCAGAGGCAGGCCAGTACTCCAGTTTCTTCCTCTACCTGCGACAGGTGCGACTGGTTATAAGTCAATTATAAGCATCATGGGAAGTCTTAAGTCATTCTAGCATTGTTATCAATCATTATGTAATGTTATCTGACCAGTGTTGCCAACAATTTTGCGGTGAGTTTCGCTATTGGCTCCTTGATTTGTCGCTAGAAGTCTCTAGATGTTTTGCCATTTCTGTGACGACGTCACAGCACATATTTGGCTTACTGCGGCATAGCTGCAGTCCCTGTTTTCGCACCCTCTCTCGCCGCACATCCTCTCCCCGTGTGCTTCTCAGCTGGTGTGTGTGTCGTTGCTGTGAATCCAACTCTCGTTTGTGGCAGAATTTAGTGTGCAAAGCCCTTGTGTCAAAACTTCCCAAAGGCACCCTGAAAAGTAGCTGAATTTGTCACTAGAACCAATAAAAGTCACTGGAGTGGTCTGAACTTGCATAGGATTAGCAACAAAGTCACTCAATTGGCAACATTGCATCTGCCTTGTCTAAATTAATTGGATATGGGGAGGGTGATGTGTATACTTCACTTTTATCCACGCTGTGTAATATGAGATGCACTGTGCTTTGCGTTCCCTTTCAGGTTATTGAATTCTCGCCTGCGGCAATTGCTGCTTTTATAGCAATGGTCGGGATCCTCTCTATTATCGCTCAGGTATTTTGTTGCTATATTAGTATTTCCTCTATTCATCAACTGTGAAAAGTGTCACTATTTACGATGTTCCACGTCAATATTTACCTCAGTAAACTATTAAAAGATAATGAAGAATACAATATTTTGGATTTACTGTAATTTTTCCTCTCCCCTTTTCTTTTAACAGACATTGCTCTTAACCTATTTTATGAGAACTATTGGAAATAAAAACACAGTGTTACTTGGACTGGGGTTTCAGCTGTTCCAGTTAGCCTGGTATGGCTTTGGATCAGAACCATGGTAAGTTTGTGTTTGATCCACAGCCAAAATGATATCTCATACGTGCTAGAATACATAGGGTTGGTCTTTAGTGTTGTCCAGCTGTCCAAGTGTTGGCACCGCGTCAGTGTGGAGGGGATTTGTCCATTGTCCGTGTGAAATAGCTCTAACCCCACTGTGGGACCTCCTGCCTTTCAGGATGATGTGGGCTGCGGGTACAGTCGCAGCCATGTCCAGTATCACCTTCCCTGCAGTCAGTGCTTTGGTGTCCCGGATAGCAGCCTCTGATCAGCAAGGTAAGACAACACTAGTCTCCTCTCTGTGGCTCTACCTTTTCCCCTCCACACATTGCCCTTACACGGAGCTGCAGAGGTCACTGCCACTGACCAACTAAAGAGCAACAGCTGACATGTGACAACTGATTCAAGCCTTGGTCTATGTAATCTCTACCTTGTTCTCCCTTTCACCATAACAGGCATTATGCTTTTATACCCTTTCTACCTGAGGTGTCTGAAAGGAGGTGAATTGTGAGTTTATCTGTGCCGTCAGAGTAAAATCTGGTTTTGTTACGCTTACAGGATGTGTCCAGGGAATGATTACGGGTATCAGAGGCCTATGCAATGGGCTGGGTCCAGCTCTGTACGGCTTCATATTCTTCCTGTTCAACGTGGAGCTGAACGAGCTTGACCCTATGACAGGAAGAAACAAAAGTACATCTCAGGAGCCCAGTGAGGTACAGAGCCCAGAATATGCTTACATCTTTAATTTCATGGCTGTGTAACTCTGAGATCATATGAGTACAGCTGTGATGGTGAATGTGATAGTCAGTTTGCTTTAGGCCCTTCGAGCACAAAAAACCCTTCTGTTGGCTAAAAAACAGTAGTTTTATTTTATGGAGTTGGATTAGAAAAACAAAGTTATCCCATTAAGAGAAGCTTCTTCTACTTTTTGATGATGGTTAAAATAATCATTATCAAAGTAAAACCTATCATCAATACATACACTGCATTACAAAAGTATTCAGACCCCTTCCTTTTTTCCATATTTGGTTATGTAAAAGCCTTATTCTAGAATGGATTAAATAAATAAAAAATCCTGATCAATCTACACACACTACCCCATAATGAAAAAGCATAAGCAGAAATACCGTATTTACATAAGTATTCAAACCCTTTGCTATGAGACTTGAAGATGAGCTCAGGGGCATCTTGTTTCTATTGATCATCCTTGAAATGTCCACCTGTGGCAAATTCAATTGATTGGACATGATTTGGAAAGGAACACACATGTCTATATACGGTCCCAAAGTTGACAGTGCATGTTAGAGCAAAACCCAAGCCATGAGGTCAAAGGAATTGTCCATAGAACTCCAAGAGGATTGTGTCAGCACAGATTTAGGGAAGGGTATCAACACATTTCTGCAGCATTGAAGGTCCCCAAGAACACAGTGGCCTCCATAATTCTTAAATGGAAGAAGTTTGGAACCACCAAGACTATTCCTAGAGCTGGCTTGCCCGGCCAAACTGGGCAGAGAGGTGACCAAGAACCCAACGGTCACTCTGACAGAGCTCCAGAGTTTCTCTGGGGAAATGGTTGTCCTTCTGGAAGGTTATCCCATCTCTGCAGCACTGCACCAATCAGGCCTTTATGGTTGAGTGGCCAGACGGAAGTCACTCCTCAGTAAAAGATGCATGACAAGCCCGCTTGGAGTTTGCCAAAAGGCATCTAAAGACTCTGACCATGAGAAACAAGATTCTCTGGTCAGATGAAACCAAGATTGAACTCTTTGACCTGAATGCCAAGCGTCACGTCTGGAGGAAACCTGGCACCATCCCTACGGTGAAGCATGGTGGTGGCAGCATCATGCTGTGAAGATGTTTTTCAGTGGCAGGCGCTGGGAGACTAGTCAGGATTGAGGCAAATTACAGAGAGATCCTTGAAAACCTGCTGCAGAGCGCTCAGGATCTCAGACTGGCTTGAAGGTTCACCTTCCAACAGGACAACGATCCTAAGCACACAGCCAAGACTAACGCAGGAGTGGCTAGAGGACAAGTCTCTGAATGTCCTTTAGTGGCCTAGCCAGAGCCCGGACTTGAACCCAATCGAACATCTCTGGAGCGACCTGAAAATATCTATGCAGCGACGCTCCCCATCCAACCTGACAGAGCTTGAGAGGAGGATCTGCAGAGAGGAATGGGAGAAAGTCCCCAAATACAGGTGTGCCAAGCTTGTTGCGTCATACCCAAGAAGACTCGAAGCTGTAATCGCTGCCAAAGGTGCTTCAACAAAGTACTGAGTAAAGGGTCTGAATACTTATGTAAAAGTGTAAGTTTTATTTGATACATTTGCAAAAAATATAATCCTGTTTTTGCTTTGTCATTATGGGGCATTGTGTGTTGATTGATGAGGGGGGGAAACAATTCAATCCATTTTAGAATAACACTGTAACGTAACACAATGTGGAAAAGATCAAGGGGTCTGAATACTTAACGACAGCATTGTACATGCAAGCGGTTCATTTTGGTAACCGTTATTGTGAATTTTCTTTCAGAAACCGACCATTCCCGGTCCGCCCTTCCTGTTCGGAGCCTGTTTAGTGTTGCTGGCTCTCCTTGTGGCCATCTTCATCCCTGACCACCACAGTATGGCAGTGAAGACCTACACGGACACGCGCAAAATCAGCACCAGCAACAACCTCCAGAGTTTAAACCCCCTGCCTGCCAGCGAAGAGGACATAGAGCCTCTCCTGCAGGACAGCAGCATGTGACTACCTGAAAGAGACTCCAACATGAGCCCCCCAAATGGCCCCTAAACTACAACCTCAACCAGCAGCAGCCGACATGGTGCCATGCCGGGTATATCCTTCAACCACGTTGAACACAGTTCTGTTTCTATGATTAGGGATCGGTCTTTTGTCCAGCGAGATGGTTTTATCGTTTACTGTGATTTTTACATTGCGACAAGGACAGAAACACTTCTTAATGCACCGGGTTGAGTGACAATGTGTTTTGGTGTCAAACATTGGCCTAGACAGTGTTTGTGGAGTTGAAGAGATGGCCGTAAACTCTGCTGGTTTCTCATATGCTTAAAGAACTCCCCTCCTATTAATGGGTTTAAAATGCCAATCAATGCCCACTCCAGCTTTATGTTAATAAAATATTGACCTGTATCTCATCAAAGTTACTGTGCAATCTAGATTGTAAACGGATTGGTGTATAGTTAGGTAAATACACTACATGACAAAGTATGTGGACACCTGCTCTTAGACCATCTCATTCCAAAATCATGGGCATTCATGTGAAAGTCACTGAGCTCTTCAGTAAGGACATTCTACAGCCAATGTTTGTCTATGGAGATTGCATGGCGGTGTGCTTGATTTTTTTTATACACCTATCAGCAACGGGTGTGGCTGAAATAGTCGAATCCACTAATTTGAAGGGGTGTCCACATGCTTTTGTGTGTATATATAGTGTATGTACCTTAAAGGTGATGCAATTTATTATAAATGCTGTGCCATATATTATTTTTTATTTTTGCCTTTTGTCATGCATTGTTGAATCAGCCGAGTGAGACTTGACTTGGACTTGAATGTTACAGAAATCGTTGCTGAAAGAGTTGAACATGACATTCCAAATATGCCTATCCACCCTACAAATCCCAACCTGAGTATATTGTCAGCTACCTCAAATTTTTACCTCTTCATAAGATGTAAATTAAAGACAAATCTTGGCCCCCTGATTTGGTATAGAATCTCATAACCTTTAAAAACTAAATCATCACTTTTACAGGAACTGTTACCTTTTTACATCTGAGTGTTAGTTCTTGTGTTGCATAAAGGTCTGGTGGGATTGTGGCTACCCGTGACGTATTAATGGATTTAACTTGAGACCCACAGTACAGTTGTACTCCTCAGTTTTTAACTTGAGACTTTAACATTTTAACTGCCAATCCTGAATTGAAATTAAAACCGTGATAATGGCATATTGTGGTACTTTAAAAATGTATTTTCAGAGTACAGTTGTTTGGCCTCATAACTATTGCAACTAGTTGGAAAGTGCTTTTTTTGTGGTATGGTACAGGTAACTGTCAAAATAAAGGATACACTTGAGTAAATGAGGGTTCTGGCCATTCTGTTATGGTGCATTTTCCTGGTATGGTTTAGTTCCACTCGACCCCTTTAGAGGACAAGGTAAACACCAATGAATACACAGCCATTGAGTGATCACCTTCAACCTATGGTGAATCCTTTCTGTCCTGATGGAAGTGGTCTCTTCTAGGATGACAATGCCCCCATCCACAGGGCACGAATGGTCACTGAATTTTTTGTTGAGCATGAAAACGATTTAAACCATATACCATGGCTGTCTGTTTCCAGATCTCAACCCAAATGAACACTTATGGGGGATTCTGGAGCGGAGCGTGAGACTACGTTTTCCACCACCAACAAAGCACCAAATTATGGATTTTCTCGTGGAAGACTGGTGTCTCATGTAGTTCCAGACAGTTGTAGAATCTATTGTATGCCAAGGTGCACTGAAGCTGTTCTGGCGTGGTGACCCAATGACCTATTAAGACACTTTGTTGGTGTTTCCTTTATTTTAGCGGTTTCCTATTATGACCCCAGACTGAATGGAGACCAAGATGTTGCTCTGTCAGATCTTAAGATTTTTTAAATGTTGCTCTCTAAGATAGTTGGTGTAAAAAAACACAATACAACCTATATTTTTGCATACAATCATAACTAACCTGTAAAAGTGGAATTTAGTGTTACATTTTCCATGTTGTGTACTGTATTAATTTTGCCAGCAGGTTTGAATCTAAATTATGACATATCTCATGTTGATGAAACTGTATGAATCTGTTCAATAACTTATGTAAGACCCAAGTCTTGGACTTTCGTAATGCAGCACTTAGTATATTTTAAGAACAAGGTTAATATATTTAGCCATTGTTATTGCTAAAGAAAACGATTCAATTATGCAGTTAAAATACCTATTTCTACTCTTGCAGTGTAAATGATGCATTCATTTGCTGAGTACTGCATCTTAATTTCAATGAATATGTGTGCCTAAAAATATATATACATGTTTAATATACTGAACAAAAATATAAGCGCAACTTGCAACAATTTCAAAGATTTTACTGAGTTACAGTTCATGTCAGGAAATTAGTCAATTGAAATGAATTCATTCGTCCCTAATCTATGGATTTCATATGACTGGGCAGTGGTGCAGTCATGGATGGGCCTTGGAGGGGATAGGCCCACCCAATGGGGAACTAGGTACAAGCAATCAGAATGACTTTTTCTCCAGAAAATGGTTTTATTACAGACTGTAATATTTCTAACCCCCTACAGTTTTGAGGCCGGTTGGACGCACTTCCAAATTCCCTAAAACGACGTTGGAGGCAGCTTATGGTAGAGAAAGTAACATTCAATTATCTGGCAACAGCTCTGGTGGACATTCCTGTAGTCAGCATGCTCCCAACAGACTTGAGACATCTGTGGCATTGTGTTGTGTGACAACTGCACATTTTAAAGTGGCCTTTTATTGCCCCCACCACAAGTTGCACCTGTGTAATGATCATGCTGTTCAATCAGCTTCTTGATATGCCACACCTGTCAGGTGGATGGATTATTTTAGCAGAGGAGAAATGCTCATTTACAGGGATGTAAACAAATTTGTGCACAAAATTTGAGAGAAATACGCTTTGTGCGTATGGAACATTTCTGGGATTTCTTTTTATTTCAACTCATGAAACATGGGACCAACACTTTACATGTTGCGTTTTATATTTTTGCTCAATCTATTTTGAGGTCTTTTTTTAATTGATGTTGAATTATTTCTTCATGGGTTGTGCATTTGTAATAGCTTTGTTTTCTCTTAAATCATAATTCTGAATAATATCTACAATAATAAAGAAATGTATAGCCATTGTTGGATGTCTGCATTACATAATTTAATACTAGTATGTATGGATTTTATAATCCACACATTTTGACCACCATTATGTGGGTATTATATAAAATTTGATTTTGTGAAAAGGATTCCTCATATTTGCTCTTTGTATCAGAGTGCAGACTTCGAAAGTGTTTAATCATACAGCATTGTCTATAACAAATCATACAAACTGCTCACTTGCAGAACACTCAGCATCCCAGACACTCATTCAGTAAACTTGATTGACAATTGTTGTCTTTGAGAAAACAGTTAGAAAAATATAATAATATAAACCTAGATTCAGGCCTTTAACTATTGCAATGCAACAAGTGTTTGGTCACATCAGAACACATATACCATATTACAACTACCGTATGGTCTCCCATAACATGTGAGAGACCTTTCGTAAATATTGAAGCTAGTGCTAGCCCAATCTGCACAAATTCTACACCTAACAAATGTATATCGATATGGTCATGTCATTTACAAGCCTTATTGATCATGGACTAAAAAGTGGGGGACCATGCTTTCCTTTGCAAAATGCAAGGTCCCCAAAAGGCATTTGATATGTCAAGTAAAAATCACACAGCATACTATATTGCAACATTTTAAAATGATATTGCACTCCAGCAGAGACTAGTAATCATGGCACAACATTAACCCATCCATAATCTTGAAAAACTAACTGAACTGTTCCAGGTCAACTTCATTGCAGACATTGCATTGCATCAACCAATGGTTGCGTGAAATGTCATCGACTGCGTTGGCATCAGATTGCAAAATCATATGATGGAGTTATTTTATGTGTTAGAACAGTGGCATGGGCCAATTTTGTGTTTTTTTTCATGGGGCAAAGAGAAAAATGTGCTGTTTTATAGCTAATCTCATGCTATTCTTTACATTTTGCCATAAGGCTGAGAGAAAATGTTGCTGTTTTAAAGATCATTTCCTGGAATTTTATAGCTAATTAAAGATCAAATTTAGGTGGTTGACTGTGATAAAGGCACTGGAATATGAGCTGTCTTGTTTGCTAAATGAACAAATGAAACAGGAAGTGGCATAGAAGCACAAGGATATAAGCTTCATTGCAGTCATATTTGTGGCTTATTGGGGGTGTGGCTTCCAGTTAGTTATTTTTGGCAACCCATCCCATGAGAGTGAATTTCATTCACTGGACGGTTCTGACCTAGAATACGTGGACAACTACAAATACCTAGGTGTCTGGCTAGACTGTAAACTCTCCTTCCAGACTCATATCAAACATCTCCAATCCAAAATCAAATCCAGAATCGGCTTTCTATTTTTGCAACAAAGCCTCCTTCACTCACGCCGCCAAACATACCCTAGTAAAACTGACTATCCTACCGATCCCCGACTTCGGCGATGTCCTCTACAAAATAGCTTCCAATACTCTACTCAGCAAATTGGATGTAGTCTATCACAGTGCCATCCGTTTTGTTACCAAAGCCTTATGCCACCCACCACTGCGACCTGTATGATCTAGTCGGCTGGTCCTCGCTACATATTCGTTGCCAGACCCACTGGCTCCAGGTCATCTATAAGTCTATGCTAGGTAAAGCTCCGCCTTATCTCAACTCACTGGTCACGATAACAACACCCACCCTTAGCACGTGCTCCAGCAGGTATATCTCACTGGTCATCCCCAAAGCCAACACCTCCTTTGGCCGCCTTTCCTTCCAGTTCGCTGCTGCCAGTGACTGGAACGAATTGCAAAAATCGCTGAAGCTGGAGACTTACATTGCCCTCACTAACCTTAAACATCAGCTATCTGAGCAGCTAACCGATTGCTGCAGCTGTACATAGTCCATCTGTAAATAACCCACCCAATCTACCTACCTCATCCCCATATTGTTTTCATTTACTTTGCTGGTCTTTCGCACAACAGTATCAGTATTTACACACCATCATCTGCTCATCATCATCTGCTCATCTATCACTCCAGTGTTAATCTTCTAAATTGTAATTACTTTGCTACTATGGCCTATTTATTGCCTTACCTCATGCCATTTGCACACACTGTATATAGACTTTCTTTTTTTCTATTATGTTATTGACTGTACGCTTGTTTATTCCATGTGTAACTCTGTGTTGTTGTTTCTGTCGCACTGCTTTGCTTTATCTTGGCCAGGTCGCAGTAGTTTACCTGGTTAAATAAAGGTGAAATTAAAAAAATAAATAATAATAATTCCAGTTCATCTCTTCTGTTATATTTATTCAAATCTGACTAATCCAATGCACTGCTTGCTATGAATTCTATCTGATGGTGTTTGTATGTTTAAGTAAATAATATCCCATTTGGAACACTGACAAGTAAAGAGCGTTACATACCTACGCCCCTGTGTTAAACATCTATCCAGGTGATGTGAGTTTTGGCATGCATCTGCAATGTAGTCAGCCTGGAACTCGGCCACTGTTTACAAGTGTTCAGAGGATTGACATGCAATGCATGCACAGCAGCATGGTTGTCCGTTTTCTTCTGGTCATCTGAATCTCCATTACAGACAGCATGAGAATGACACTTTGGTGGTGTATGTTGGGGCAGTTTCTGGAGAGAAATTATACATTTACATGTCGAACTCTGCATTTATAGGCTACACAATAATACAGTAATAGACATATGAGTGCCTTGAGTGGTAAAGAAATCATCTGTGGTGGATGGATCTAATGTCTTGCTAAGTGATTGTTAACTTGGCCAACAGTGAAACAACCCACAAATATGAAAAGTGATGTCTTACCTCTGTCCTTCACTGTGTCAATGTATGTCTGCATAAATTCTTTGTGATGGTCTTGCCGTGTTTCCAATATCTCATCATCCCCCTCCATTATTTCATCAACCATGTTGTCATATAGCTTAATGAATCTGAAAAGAAAAGGCATATCAGATTGCAAAATCATATGATGGAGTTAGTTTATATGTTAAAAACAGTGGCATGGGCCAATATATATATATTTTTTTTTCATGGGGCAAAGAGAAAAATGTGCTGTTTTATAGCTAAGCTGTCACGCCTTGGTCATTGTATTTTGTGTTTTTGTTATATGTTTGGGTAGGCCAGGGTGTGACATGGGTTTATATGTTGTTTTTCGTATTGGGGTTTGTAGTATTTGGGATCGCGGCTAATTAGGGGTGTTGTATAGGCTTGGCTGCCTGAGGCGATTCTAATTGGAGTCAGGTGCTTATCGTTGTCTCTGATTGAGAACCGTATTTAGGTAGCCTGAGTTCGCTTTGTATTTGGTGGGTGTTTGTTCCTGTCTCTGTGTAGTAGTTCACCAGATAGGCTGTAATTAGTTTCACGTTCCGTTCTGTTGTTTTTTGTATTTAGATTCTGTTATTTTCTTGTACCGCGTTTTCATTCATTAAAGTCATGAGTAACCTACACGCTGCATTTCGGTCTGACTCTCTTCATTCAACAGACTAAAGCCCTTACAGAAACACCCACCACCACTCACAGACCGAGCAGTGTGTAAACTGGCAGGAGCTAAAGGAGGACGTTATGGATGGTAGAGGCATGGAGTATATGACAAAATCGACAGGTGGGCGGCCGACCCAGAGCGAGTGCAGGAGCCTGCCTGGGATTCCCTGCAGCAATGCGAAGAGGGCTATAGACGAATGGAGTTTAAAAAGTAACCCCCAAATATTTATTGGGGTAAAGCGCAGAGAGAGAGTGGCTGAGTCAGGAGTCAGACCTGAGCCTACTCTCCCTGTTAATTGTGAGGAGCAGCAATATAAGGACTTCTGGTCTTGGGAGATGATATTAGACGGAAAAGGACCCGGAAAAGCAGCCCAAAAAAAATGATTGGGAGGTGGCTAGAAGGGAGAATAGTTATGCCAGGTAGGAGACCTGTGCAAACTCCCTGTGCTCACCGTTGGGCTAGAGAGACCGGGCAGGCATCGTGTTATGCTATGGAGCGCACGGTGTTTCCAGTGCGGGTGCAGAGCCAGGTGCGGCACATACCAGCCCTTCCTATTGGCCGGGCTAGAGTGGGCATCGAGCCAGGTAAGCTTGGGCAGGCTCGGTGCTCAAGAGCTCCAGTGCGCCTGCACGGTCCGGTCTATCCAGAGCCACCTATACACACCAGTCCTCCGGTAGCAGCTCCCCGCACCAGGCTTCCTGTGCGTGTCCTCGAGCCAGTACCACCAGTTCCAGCACCACGCACCAGGCCTCCAGTGCGCCTCGCCTGTTCAGCGCTGCCAGCGCTTTTCTCCTCTCCTGCGCTATCGGAGTCTCCTGCCTGTTTAGCGCAGCCAGAGCCTTTCTCCTCTCCTGCGCTGCCGGAGTCTCCAGTCTGCCCAGCGCCGCCAGTGCTCCCAGTCGGCCCAGCGCGGCCAGTGCTCCCAGTCTGCCCAGCGCGGCCAGTGCTCCCAGTCTGCCCAGCGCCGCCAGTGCTCCCAGTCTGCCCAGCGCCGCCAGTGCTCCCAGTCTACCCAGCGCCGCCAGTGCTCCCAGTCTGCCCAGCGCAGCCAGTCTGCCCAGAGCCGCCAGTCAGCCCAGCGCTGCCCGACAACCAGTCTCTTCCAGATCTGCCCGACAACCAGTCTCTTCCAGATCTGCCCGACAACCAGTCTCTTCCAGATCTGCTCGACAACCAGTCTCTTCTAGATCTGCCAGCCAGCCAGGATTTACCGGAGCCTACTACCTGCCTGAGCTTCATTACATTTACATTTACATTTAAGTCATTTAGCAGACGCTCTTATCCAGAGCGACTTACAAATTGGTGCATTCACCTTATGACATCCAGTGGAACAGTCACTTTACAATAGTGCATCTAAATCTTAAAGGGGGGTGAGAGGGATTACTTATCCTATCCTAGGTATTCCTTAAAGAGGTGGGGTTTCAGGTGTCTCCGGAAGGTGGTGATTGACTCCGCTGTCCTGGCGTCGTGAGGGAGTTTGTTCCACCATTTGGGGGCCAGAGCAGCGAACAGTTTTGACTGGGCTGAGCGGGAGCTGTACTTCCTCAGTGGTAGGGAGGCGAGCAGGCCAGAGGTGGATGAACGCAGTGCCCTTGTTTGGGTGTAGGGCCTGATCAGAGCCTGGAGGTACTGAGGTGCCGTTCCCCTCACAGCTCCGTAGGCAAGCACCATGGTCTTGTAGCAGATGCGAGCTTCAACTGGAAGCCAGTGGAGAGAACGGAGGAGCGGGGTGACGTGAGAGAACTTGGGAAGGTTGAACACCAGACGGGCTGCGGCGTTCTGGATGAGTTGAAGGGGTTTAATGGCACAGGCAGGGAGCCCAGCCAACAGCGAGTTGCAGTAATCCAGACGGGAGATGACAAGTGCCTGGATTAGGACCTGCACCGCTTCCTGTGTGAGGCAGGGTCGTACTCTGCGGATGTTGTAGAGCATGAACCTACAGGAACGGGCCACCGCCTTGATGTTGGTTGAGAACGACAGGGTGTTGTCCAGGATCACGCCAAGGTTCTTAGCGCTCTGGGAGGAGGACACAATGGAGTTGTCAACCGTGATGGCGAGGTCATGGAACGGGCAGTCCTTCCCCGGGAGGAAGAGCAGCTCCGTCTTGCCGAGGTTCAGCTTGAGGTGGTGATCCGTCATCCACACTGATATGTCTGCCAGACATGCAGAGATGCGATTCGCCACCTGGTCATCAGAAGGGGGAAAGGAGAAGATTAATTGTGTGTCGTCTGCATAGAAATGATAGGAGAGACCATGTGAGGTTATGACAGAGCCAAGTGACTTGGTGTATAGCGAGAATAGGAGAGGGCCTAGAACAGAGCCCTGGGGGACACCAGTGGTGAGAGCGCGTGGTGAGGAGACAGATTCTCGCCACGCCACCTGGTAGGAGCGACCTGTCAGGTAGGACGCAATCCAAGCGTGGGCCGCGCCGTAGATGCCCAACTCGGAGAGGGTGGAGAGGAGGATCTGATGGTTCACAGAATCGAAGGCAGCCGATAGATCTAGAAGGATGAGAGCAGAGGAGAGAGAGTTAGCTTTAGCAGTGCGGAGCGCCTCCGTGATACAGAGGAGAGCAGTCTCAGTTGAATGACTAGTCTTGAAACCTGACTGATTTGGATCAAGAAGGTCATTCAGAGAGAGATAGCGGGAGAGCTGGCCAAGGACGGCACGTTCAAGAGTTTTGGAGAGAAAAGAAAGAAGGGATACTGGTCTGTAATTGTTGACATCGGAGGGATCGAGTGTAGGTTTTTTCAGAAGGGGTGCAACTATCGCTCTCTTGAAGACGGAAGGGACGTAGCCAGCGGTCAGGGATGAGTTGATGAGCGAGGTGAGGTAAGGGAGAAGGTCTCCGGAAATGGTCTGGAGAAGAGAGGAGGGGATAGGGTCAAGCGGGCAGGTTGTTGGGCGGCCGGCCGTCACAAGACGCGAGATTTCATCTGGAGAGAGAGGGGAGAAAGAGGTCAGAGCACAGGGTAGGGCAGTGTGAGCAGAACCAGCGGTGTCGTTTGACTTAGCAAACGAGGATCGGATGTCGTCGACCTTCTTTTCAAAATGGTTGACGAAGTCATCTGCAGAGAGGGAGGAGGGGGGGCGGGATTCAGGAGGGAGGAGAAGGTGGCAAAGAGCTTCCTAGGGTTAGAGGCAGATGCTTGGAATTTAGAGTAGTAGAAAGTGGCTTTAGCAGCAGAGACAGAGGAGGAAAATGTAGAGAGGAGGGAGTGAAAGGATGCCAGGTCCGCAGGGAGGCGAGTTTTCCTCCATTTCCGCTCGGCTGCCCGGAGCCCTGTTCTGTGAGCTCGCAATGAGTCATCGAGCCACGGAGCGGGAGGGGAGGACCGAGCCGGCCTGGAGGATAGGGGACATAGAGAGTCAAAGGATGCAGAGAGGGAGGAGAGGAGGGTTGAGGAGGCAGAATCAGGAGATAGGTTGGAGAAGGTTTGAGCAGAGGGAAGAGATGATAGGATGGAAGAGGAGAGAGTAGCGGGGGAGAGAGAGCGAAGGTTGGGACGGCGCGATACCATCCGAGTAGGGGCAGTGTGGGAGGTGTTGGATGAGAGCGAGAGGGAAAAGGATACAAGGTAGTGGTCGGAGACTTGGAGGGGAGTTGCAATGAGGTTAGTGGAAGAACAGCATCTAGTAAAGATGAGGTCGAGCGTATTGCCTGCCTTGTGAGTAGGGGGGAAGGTGAGAGGGTGAGGTCAAAAGAGGAGAGGAGTGGAAAGAAGGAGGCAGAGAGGAATGAGTCAAAGGTAGACGTGGGGAGGTTAAAGTCGCCCAGAACTGTGAGAGGTGAGCCGTCCTCAGGAAAGGAGCTTATCAAGGCATCAAGCTCATTGATGAACTCTCCGAGGGAACCTGGAGGGCGATAAATGATAAGGATGTTAAGCTTGAAAGGGCTGGTAACTGTGACAGCATGGAATTCAAAGGAGGCGATAGACAGATGGGTAAGGGGAGAAAGAGAGAATGACCACTTGGGAGAGATGAGGATCCCGGTGCCACCACCCCGCTGACCAGAAGCTCTCGGGGTGTGCGAGAACACGTGGGCGGACGAAGAGAGAGCAGTAGGAGTAGCAGTGTTGTCTGTGGTGATCCATGTTTCCGTCAGTGCCAAGAAGTCGAGGGACTGGAGGGAGGCATAGGCTGAGATGAACTCTGCCTTGTTGACCGCAGATCGGCAGTTCCAGAGGCTACCGGAGACCTGGAACTCCACGTGGGTCGTGCGCGCTGGGACCACCAGATTAGGTGGCCGCGGCCACGCGGTGTGGAGCGTTTGTATGGTCTGTGCAGAGAGGAGAGAACAGGGATAGACAGACACACAGTTGACAGGCTACAGAAGAGGCTACGCTAATGCAAAGGAGATTGGAATGACAAGTGGACTACACGTCTCGAATGTTCAGAAAGTTAAGCTTACGTAGCAAGAATCTTATTGACTAAAATGATTAAAATGATACAGTACTGCTGAAGTAGGCTAGCTGGCAGTGGGTGCGTTGTTGACACTACACTAATCAAGTCGTTCCGTTGAGTGTAATAGTTTCTGCAGTGCTGCTATTCGGGGGCTAGCTGGCTAGCTAGTAGTGTTGTTTACGTTACGTTGCGTTAAAAGAATGACAATAGCTGGCTAGCTAACCTAGAAAATCGCTCTAGACTACACAATTATCTTTGATACAAAGACGGCTATGTAGCTAGCTATGTAGCTAGCTACGATCAAACAAATCAAACCGTTGTACTGTAATGAAATGAAATGAAAATGTGATACTACTTGTGAATGCGACCGGGTTGTGAGACTATTCGGTAGACGTTGGCTAGCTGTCGGCTAGCTGTTGGCTAGCTGTTGGCTAGCTAGCAGAGTCTCCTACGTTAAGGACGACAAATAGCTGGCTAGCTAACCTCGGTAAATTAAGATAATCACTCTAAGACTACACACTCTAAACCTAAACTACACAATTATCTTGGATACGAAGATACGAAGACAGCAAAGACAGCTATGTAGCTAGCTAACACTACACTAATCAAGTCGTTCAGTTGAGTGTAATAGTTTCTCCAGTGCAGCTAATCAGTGGACGTTAGCTAGTTGGCTAGTGAAGACTACGTTAGGACGGCGAAATACGATAATTACGCAATTATCTTTGATACAAAGACGGCTATGTAGCTAGCTAAGAAGAAATTGCTAAGATTAGACAAATCAAACAGTTGTGCTATAATGAAATGTAATGAAAAAGTTATACTACCTGCGGGAGCGAAGTGCCGATGCGACCACTTGCTCCAACCCGGAAGTAAGACACTAGACGGTTCCACTTCACAATAACAGCACTTACGGTTGTCTGAGACGACTCTAGCAGTACATAAATTTGATGAACTGACTTGTTGGCACTAAGGGGGTCGATTTAAAAAATGGTGCCGATAGAGAGGGCAGCCATGCTTCTAGCCCCTAGGCAACGTTGCAGCATTTTGTTTTGATTATGTGTTATTTCTTACATCATTAGGCCAGAATAATTTTTGTGTTATTACATACAGCCGGGAAGAACTTTTAGATATCAGTGCGGCGATATCTCACCAGCATTACCAGCATTACGACCAGGAATTCGACTTTCCTGAATCAAATCCTTTGTTTGTACCCCCCAGGGCAATTTAACTGATTCCAGAGGCTGACCCAAAACATCACCGTCTGACTCAGGAGGCGCGCACAGCACCAACCGCTTCTGAGTATATTACTCACTAATGTTTAGTCTCTCGATAATAAAGTTGATGACCTGAGGATTTCCTTCCAGATATACATCAGGGATTGTAACATACTCTGGTTCACGGAAACAATGCTCTCTTTGGATTTACGATCTGAGTCCGTACAGTCAGTTGGGTTCTCAGTTCATCGCGCAGCCAGAAATAAATATCTCTCCAGGAAGAAGGAGGGCGGGGGTGTATGTTAAATGATTTACTAATCATTGTGTGATTGTGATAACAAACAGGAACTCAAGTCCTTTTCTTCATCTGACCTAGAACACCTCACAATCAAATGCGGGTATAGTCACAGCCGTGAATATTCTCAAGCCGATACCACGACAGCCCTCAAAGAACTTTACTGGACTTTATGCATACTGGAAACCAAATATCCTGAGGCCGCATTTATTGTAGCTGGATTTTTAACAAGGCAAATTTGAGGAAAGTGCTATCAAAATTCTATCAACACATCGACTGTAGTACTCGTGCTGCTAAAACACTTGAACACTGCTACTCCAACTTCCGGGATGCCTGCAAGGCCATCCCTCGCCCTCTATTCGGCAAATCTGATCATGACTCCATTTTGCTCCGCCCTTCCTATAGCCAGAAACTCAAAAAGGAAGTACGGACTATTCAACGCTGGTCTGACCAATCAGAATCCACACTTCAAGATTGTTTTGATCACACAGTCTGGAATATGTTCCGGGTAGCCTCCAAGAATAACATTGATGAATATACTGATACTGTCATGCAGGTGAAAGAGGACCCAAAAGCGACTTGGCGAAAACAGAGTCTTTAATCCAGTAAAGTAAATACAAACAAAAAACACAACTTTCACTCGAAATGACGAGGACAAACTGGAGACTCGATCTTGAACAGCAGGTGAACAGCAGGTTGCCTCGGGAAGGCACTTGAACCAGACAGACTCAGACACCTGCTCACCACGCAGCATCTGAGGAAAACACGACACGACAGGGCGATACACAAACACAGCACGGTGAATTCTAGACAAGGAACCGACAGGACAGGAACGGAACACAAAGGAAGAAATAGGGACTCTAATCAGGGGAAAGGATCGGGAACAGGTGTGGGAAGACTAAATGATTGATTAGGGGAATAGGAACAGCTGGGAGCAGGAACGGAACGATAGAGAGAAGAGAGAGCGAGAGAGTGAGAGAGGGAGGGGGAGAGAGAGGGATAGAAAGAGGGAAAGAACCTAATAAGACCAGCAGAGGGAAACGAATAGAATGGGAAGCACAGGGACAAGACAAGATAATAAATGACAAAACATGACAGTACCCCCCCACTCACCGAGCGCCTCTTGGCGCACTCGAGGAGGAATCCTGGCGGCAACGGAGGAAATCATCAATGAGTGAACGGTCCAGCACGTCCCGAGACGGAACCCAACTCCTCTCCTCAGGACCGTAACCCTCCCAATCCACTAAGTATTGGTGACCCCGTCCCCGAGAACGCATGTCCATGATCTTATGTACCTTGTAAATAGGTGCGCTCGACAAGGACGGGAGGGGGAGGGAAGACGAACGGGGGTGCGAAGAAAGGGCTTAACACAGGAGACATGGAAGACAGGATGGACGCGACGAAGATGTCGCGGAAGAAGCAGTCGCACAGCGACAGGATTGACGACCTGGGAGACACGGAACGGACCAATGAACCGCGGAGTCAACTTACGAGAAGCTGTCGTAAGAGGAAGGTTGCGAGTGGAAAGCCACACTCTCTGGCCGCAACAATACCTTGGACTCTTAATCCTGCGTTTATTGGCGGCTCTCACAGTCTGTGCCCTGTAACGGCAAAGTGCAGACCTCACCCTCCTCCAGGTGCGCTCACAACGTTGGACAAACGCTTGAGCGGAGGGAACGCTGACTCGGCAAGCTGGGATGAGAACAGAGGAGGCTGGTAACCCAGACTACTCTGAAACGGAGATAACCCGGTAGCAGACGAAGGAAGCGAATTGTGAGCGTATTCTGCCCAGGGGAGCTGTTCTGCCCAAGACGCAGGGTTTCTGAAAGAAAGGCTGCGTAGTATGCGACCAATCGTCTGATTGGCCCTCTCTGCTTGACCGTTAGACTGGGGATGAAACCCGGAAGAGAGACTGACGGACGCACCAATCAAACGACAGAACTCCCTCCAAAACTGTGACGTGAATTGCGGGCCTCTGTCTGAAACGGCGTCTAACGGGAGGCCATGAATTCTGAATACATTCTCGATAATGATTTGTGCCGTCTCCTTAGCGGAAGGAAGTTTAGCGAGGGGAATGAAATGTGCCGCCTTAGAGAACCTATCTACAACCGTAAGAATCACAGTCTTCCCCGCAGACAAAGGCAGACCGGTAATGAAGTCTAGGGCGATGTGAGACCATGGTCGAGAAGGAATGGGGAGCGGTCTGAGACGACCGGCAGGAGGAGAGTTACCCGACTTAGTCTGCGCGCAGTCCGAACAAGCAGCCACGAAACGGCGCGTGTCACGCTCCTGAGTCGGCCACCAAAAGCGCTGGCGAATAGACGCAAGAGTGCCTCGAACACCGGGATGACCAGCTAACTTGGCAGAGTGAGCCCACTGAAGAACAGCCAGACGAGTGGAAACAGGAACGAAAAGGAGGTTACTAGGACAAGCGCGGCGACGCAGTGTGCGTGAGTGCTTGCTTAACCTGTCTTTCAATTCCCCAGACTGTTAACCCGACAACACGCCCATAAGGAAGAATCCCCTCGGGATCAGTAGAAGCCACAGAAGAACTAAACAGACGGGATAAGGCATCAGGCTTGGTGTTCTTGCTACCCGGACGGTAAGAAATCACAAACTCGAAACGAGCGAAAAACAACGCCCAACGAGCTTGACGGGCATTAAGTCGTTTGGCAGAACGGATGTACTCAAGGTTCTTATGGTCTGTCCAAACGACAAAAGGAACGGTCGCCCCTCCAACCACTGTCGCCATTCGCCTAGGGCTAAGCGGATGGCGAGCAGTTCACGGTTACCCACATCATAGTTGCGCTCAGATGGCGACAGGCGATGAGAAAAATAAGCGCAAGGATGAACCTTATCGTCAGACTGGAAGCGCTGGGATAGAATGGCTCCCACGCCTACCTCTGAAGCGTCAACCTCGACAATGAATTGTCTAGTGACGTCAGGAGTAACGAGGATAGGAGCGGACGTAAAACGTTCTTTTAGAAGATCAAAAGCTCCCTGGGCGGAACCGGACCACTTAAAACACGTCTTGACAGAAGTAAGAGCTGTGAGAGGGGCAGCAACTTGACCGAAATTACGAATGAAACGCCGATAGAAATTAGCGAAACCTAAAAAGCGCTGCAACTCGACACGTGACCTTGGAACGGGCCAATCACTGACAGCTTGGACCTTAGCGGAATCCATCTGAATGCCTTCAGCGGAAATAACGGAACCGAGAAAAGTAACGGAGGAGACATGAAAAGAGCACTTCTCAGACTTTACGTAGAGACAATTCTCTAAAAGGCGCTGTAGAACACGTCGAACGTGCTGAACATGAATCTCGAGTGACGGAGAAAAAATCAGGATATCGTCAAGATAGACAAAAACAAAGATGTTCAGCATGTCTCTCAGAACATCATTAACTAATGCCTGAAAAACAGCTGGCGCATTGGCGAGACCAAACGGCAGAACCCGGTACTCAAAATGCCCTAACGGAGTGTTAAACGCCGTTTTCCACTCGTCCCCCTCTCTGATGCGCACGAGATGGTAAGCGTTACGAAGGTCCAACTTAGTAAAGCACCTGGCTCCCTGCAGAATCTCGAAGGCTGATGACATAAGGGGAAGCGGATAACGATTCTTAACCGTTATGTCATTCAGCCCTCGATAATCCACGCAGGGGCGCAGAGTACCGTCCTTCTTCTTAACAAAAAGAACCCCGCCCCGGCCGGAGAGGAAGAAGGCACTATGGTACCGGCGTCAAGAGACACAGACAAATAATCCTCGAGAGCCTTACGTTCGGGAGCCGACAGAGAGTATAGTCTACCCCGAGGAGGAGTGGTCCCCGGAAGGAGATCAATACTACAATCATACGACCGGTGAGGAGGAAGGGAGTTGGCTCGGGACCGACTGAAGACCGTGCGCAGATCATGATATTCCTCCGGCACTCCTGTCAAATCGCCAGGTTCCTCCTGAGAAGTAGGGACAGAAGAAACGGGAGGGATGGCAGACATTAAACACTTCACATGACAAGAAACGTTCCAGGATAGGATAGAATTACTAGACCAATTAATAGAAGGATTATGACATACTAGCCAGGGATGACCCAAAACAACAGGTGTAAACGGTGAACGAAAAATCAAAAAGAAATAGTCTCACTGTGGTTACCAGATACTGTGAGGGTTAAAGGTAGTGTCTCAAATCTGATACTGGGAAGATGACTACCATCTAAGGCGAACATGGGCGTAGGCTTCTCTAACTCTCTGAAAGGAATGTCATGTTTCCGAACCCATGCTTCGTCCATGAAACAACCCTCAGCCCCAGAGTCTATCAAGGCACTACATGTAGCACCCGAACCGGTCCAGCGTAGATGGACCGACAAAGTAGTACAGGATCTTGATGGAGAGACTTGAGTAGTTGCGCTCACCTGTAGCCCTCCGCTTACAGATGAGCTCTGGCTTTTACTGGACATGAATTAACAAAATGTCCAGCAACTCCGCAATAGAGGCACAGGCGGTTGGTGATCCTCCGTTCCCTCTCCTTAGTCGAGATGCGAATCCCTCCCAGCTGCATGGGCTCAGACTCTGAGCCAGAGGAGGGAGATGGTTGCGATGCGGAGCAGGGAAACACCGTTGATGCGAGCTCTCTTCCACGAGCCCGGTGACGAAGATCTACCCGTCGTTCTATGCGGATGGCGAGAGCAATCAAAGAGTCCACATCTGAAGGAACCTCCCGGGAGAGAATCTCATCCTTAACCACTGCGTGGAGTCCCTCCAGAAAACGAGCGAGCAGCGCCGGCTCGTTCCACTCACTAGAGGCAGCAAGAGTGCGAAACTCAATAGAATAATCCGTTATGGACCGTTCACCTTGGCATAAGGAAGCCAGGGCCCTAGAAGCCTCCCTACCAAAAACTGAACGGTCAAAAACCCGAATCATCTCCTCTTTAAAGTTCTGGAACTTGTTAGAGCAATCAGCCCTTGCCTCCCAGATAGCTGTGCCCCATTCTCGAGCCCGGCCAGTAAGGAGTGAAATGACGTAAGCAACCCGAGCTCTCTCTAGAGTATGTGTTGGGTTGGAGAGAGAACACAATCTCACACTGCGTGAGAAAGGAGCGGCACTCAGTGGGCTGCCCGGAGTAGCAAGGTGGGTTATTAACCCTAGGTTCTGGAGGCTCGGCAGGCCAGGAAGTAACAGGTGGCACGAGACGTAGACTCTGGAACTGTCCAGAGAGGTCGGAAACCTGAGCGGCCAGGTTCTCCACGGCATGGCGAGCAGCAGACAATTCCTGCTCGTGTCTGCCGAGCATGGCTCCTTGGATCTCGACGGCAGTGTAACGAGCGTCTGAAGTCGCTGGGTCCATTCCTTGGTCGGTTCCTTCTGTCATGCAGGTGAAAGAGGACCCAAAAGCGACTTGGCGAAAACAGAGTCTTTAATCCAGTAAAGTAAATACAAACAAAAAACACAACTTTCACTCGAAATGACGAGGACAAACTGGAGACTCGATCTTGAACAGCAGGTGAACAGCAGGTTGCCTCGGGAAGGCACTTGAACCAGACAGACTCAGACACCTGCTCACCACGCAGCATCTGAGGAAAACACGACACGACAGGGCGATACACAAACACAGCACGGTGAATTCTAGACAAGGAACCGACAGGACAGGAACGGAACACAAAGGAAGAAATAGGGACTCTAATCAGGGGAAAGGATCGGGAACAGGTGTGGGAAGACTAAATGATTGATTAGGGGAATAGGAACAGCTGGGAGCAGGAACGGAACGATAGAGAGAAGAGAGAGCGAGAGAGTGAGAGAGGGAGGGGGAGAGAGAGGGATAGAAAGAGGGAAAGAACCTAATAAGACCAGCAGAGGGAAACGAATAGAATGGGAAGCACAGGGACAAGACAAGATAATAAATGACAAAACATGACAGATACGGTGACTGAGTTTATCAGGAAGAATATAGGAGAAGTTGTTTCCACTGTGACTATTAAAACCTACCCTAAAAAGAAACCGTGGCTAGATGGCAGCATTCGCGTAAAACTGAAAGTGCTAACCACCACATTTAACCATTGAAAGGTGACTGTGAATATGGCAGTACAAACAAGTAGTTATTCCCTCTGGAAGGCATTCAAACAGGCAAAACGTCAGTATAGAGACAAAGTGGAGTCGCAATTCAACGGCTCAGACTCAAGGGGTATGTGGCAGGGTCTACAGACAATCACGGACTACAAAACACCTTCTTCGCCTGCTTTGAGGATGAGAGCACCATCGATGCGGCCCGCTTACCGAGGACTGTGGGCTCTCCTTCTCTGTGGCCGACAAGAGTAAGACTTTTAAACGTGTTAACCCTTGAAAGGCTGCCGGCCCAGACGGCATCCCTAGCCGCGTCTTCAGAGCATGTGTAGACCAGCTGGCTGGTGTGTTTATGGACATATTTAATCTCTCCCTATCCCAGTCTGCTGTCCTCACATGCTTCAAGATGGCCACCATTGTTCCTGTACCCAAGAAAGCAAAGGTAACTGAACTAAATGACTATCGCCCCGTCGCACTCACTTCTCACAAGTGCTTTGAGAGACAAGTCAAGGATCATGTCACCTCTACCTTACCTGACACCCTAGACCCACTTCAATTTGCTTACCGCCCCAATAGATTCGCAGACGATGCAATCGCATTACACTGCCCTATCCCATCTGGACAAGAGGAATACATTCAACACCATAGTACCCTCCAAGCTCCACATTAAGCTTGAGGCCCTGGGTCCTCGACTTCCTGACGGGCCGCCCCCAGGTGGTGAAGGTAGGAAACAACACCTCCACTTCGCTGATCCTCAACACTGGGGCCCCACAAGGGTGTGTAATCAGCCCCCTCCTGTACTCCCTGTTCACCCATGACTGCGTGGCCACGCACACCTACAACACAATCATCAAGTTTCCAGATGACACAACAGTAGTAGGCGTGATTACCAACAGTGACAAAGCCTACAAGGAGGAGGTGAGGGCTCTGGGAGTGTGGTGCCAGGAAAAGAACCTCTCACTCAATGTCAACAAATCAAAGGAGATGATTGTGGACTTCAGGAAAGAGCAGAGGGAGCATCCCCTAGACAGTGTGGTGAAGAAGGCGCAACAGCGCCTCTTCAACCTCAGGAGGCAGAAGAAATTTGGCTTGGCACCTAAAACCCTCACAAACTTTTACAGATGCACAATTGAGAGCATTCTGTCAGGCTGTATCACCACCTGGTATGGAAACTGCACCGACCACAACCTCAGGGTTCACCAGAGTCTGCCCAATGCATCACTGAGGGCAAACTACCTGCCCTCCAGGACACCTATAGCACCCGATGTCACGGTAAGGCCAAAAAGATCACCTGTCTCAGCGTCAACAGTGAAAGGCGACTCCGGGATGCTGGTCTTCTAGGCAGAGTTCCTCTGTCCAGTCTTCTTTTCCCCATCTTAATCTTTTCTTTTTATTGGCCAGTCTGAGATATGGCTTTTTCTTTGCAACTCTGCCTAGAAGGCCAGCATCCCGGAGTTGCCTCTTCACTGTTGACATTGAGACTGGGGTTTTGCAGGTATTATTTATTTAAGCTGCCAGTTGAGGACTTGTGAGGCGTCTGTTTCTCAAACTAGACACTCTAATGTACTTGTCCTCTTGCTCAGTTGTGCACCGGGGCCTCCCACTCCTCTTTCTATTCTGGTTTGAGCCAGTTTGCAGGTTCTGTGAAGGGAGTTGTACACAGCGTTGTACGAGATCTTCAGTTTCTTGGCAATTTCCCGCATGGAATAGCCTTCATTTCTCAGAACAAGAATAGACTGACGAGTTTCAGAAGAAAGTTCTTTGTTTCTGGCCATTTTGAGCCCTTAATCGAATCCACAATTGCTGATGCTCCAGATACTCAACTAGTCTGAAGAAGGCCAGTTTTATTGCTTCTTTAAGCAGCATAACAGTTTTCAGCTGTGCTAACGTAATTGCAAAATGGTTTTCTTATGATCAATTAGCCTTTTAAAATTATAAACCTGGATTAGCTAACACAACGTGCTATTGGAACACAGGAGTGATGGTTTCTGATAATGGGCCTCTGTACGCCTATGTAGATATTCCATTAATAATCAGCCCTTTCCAGAAACAAAAGTCATTTACAACATTAACTGTATTTCTGATCAATTTGATATAATTTGATGTTATTCTGATCAATTTGATACAACAAATGTGATTTTCTTTAAAAAACAATGACATTTCTAAGTGACCCCAAACTTTTGAACGGTAGTGTACATAGACATGAAATCACTGGCCACTTTAATAAATTAAACACTAGTCACTTTAATAATGTTTACATATTTTGATTTAGTCATCTCATTTGTATATACTGTATTCTATTCTATTGTATCTTAGTCTATGCCGCTTTGACATTGCTCGTCCTTATATTTATATATTCTTAATTCCATTCCTTTACTTAGATTTGTGTGTATTGTGTGTATTCTTGTGAAATTGTTTGATGTTACTTGTTAGATAGTTTTGCACTGTTGGAGTTAGAAACACAAGCATCTGCTGAATGTGTATGTGACCAATACAATTTAATAGAATTTTATCCTATGACAGTACCAAGTTGAAACTGAGCTCTTCAGTAAGGCCCTTCTACTGCCAATGTTTGTCTTTGGAGATTGCATGACTGTATGCTCAATTTTATACACTTGTCAGCAATGGGTGTGTCTGAAATAGCCAAATCCACTAATTTGAACGGGTGTCCACATACTTTTGTATATATAGTGTATATGTGACCACCAGGCGTAGTTATACAGTGATATTATGATACTAATCACTCTCAGTCATCTCGTCAGACTTACTTGATGGCAGGATTTTCTTTAAGCCCTGAAGGCCAGCAGATCAATGTGTCTCCACTAACAACAATCATCTTGAGTGTAGTGATATTTACCAAACACTTTGGCAAATATGACATGTTATTCTTATGAACAAACAAGGATTCCAATTCTTCCAACCTGAATCGGACACAGGAGATATTGGGAATAGTTAAAGAAGCGGCGGCCAACCCTCCTCCTAGAGAGCTACAAGGTACAGGCTTTTACCTTAACCCAACACTTATCTAATTCAGGGGTGTACTCACTAGGAACTAAACCAAAGCAAATGTGACAAAACGTGGAGGGTCCTACCTAAATTTGTCCAAAAATTAACTAGTTTTTCTTGCAGAACATTTTTCGTTGCCAAATACTTTGCTACGATTTGCACTAGCAAATACACCCCAGCTAATCAAGATCCTGATGAGCAGCTGATTAACAGAGCATTCAGCAGGGTTGGAGAAAAAACCTGCACACTCAGTAGCTCTCCAGGCAGAAGGTTGCCCCCACCCAAAGTGGAAACATGTCATCATTATAACCATTTTAATATCATTTATGAATATGAAACTTTTATCATTAGATGATCATGATGATAATACATTATGGTAATGTGTGAGTGATGAATGATGAAATGGTAATCTGTTATAGTATTAAGGCTATGCTTCACATACCTGTCCATATCCTCAGGCAAATCCGTCAACATGTTGATACTCATATCCAACAATTGTAGGCTTGTCATACGAAGAGCACAGATGGGTATGCTGGCGAATTGGTTTTCTGCTATATCCAGATGTGTGACTTTCTTGAGATTGCTTAACTGAAACAAAGACTCTGATTTATTCTGTGTTTACATAGAAGAACAATAGCAAGAAAACAAATCCCTACAATAAAGGCCTTATAAAACATTATCATCACAGAATGAGACCTTTTGCATTTTTGTTAAGTTTTCGCATGGTTGTGGTTCGCCATTGTTGCTTGTTGTACAGTATACATACTGAGTGTACAAATATTAAGAACACCTTCCTAATATCGAGTAGCCCCCCTTTAGGACAGCCTCAATTCATAGGGGTACGGACTTTAAGGTGTCGAAAAGTGTTTCACAGGGATGGTGGCCCATGTTGACTACAATGTTTCCCACAGTTGTGTCAAGTTGGCTGGATGTCCTTTGGGTGGACCATTCATGATACACACAGGAAACTGTTGAGCTTGTAAAACCCAGCAGTGTTGCAGTTTTTGACACAAACCAGTGCTCTTGGCACCTAGTACCATACCCCATTCAAAGGCACTTAAATCTACACTGATTGAAGTGGATTTAACAAGTGACATCAATAAGGGATAATAGCGTTCAACTGCATTCACCCGGTCAGTCTATATCATGGAAAGAGTGTTCTTAATGTTTTTTACACTTAGTAGAAATACCTGGTTCTAATACAGTTAACTGACAAAATAATGGAAACACTTGAGTAAATGAGGGATACAAAGTATATTGAAAGCAGGTGCTTCCACATAGGTGTGGTTCCTGAGCAATAAACATCCCATCATACTTAGAGTCATATATAAAAATGATGGATAGGCCATTATTTTGGCTACCATGGCTATGCCCCCATAGGATGCCCCCATCTACAGGGCACAAGTGGCCACAATGGTTTGATAAGCATGAAAATGATGTAAACCATATCCCATGGCAGTCTCAGTCACCAGATCTCAACCCAATTAAAGACTTATGGGAGATTCTAGAGAGGCGCCTGAGACAACATTTTCCACCTCCATAAACAAAACACCAAATTATGGAATTTCTCGAGAAATAATGGTGTTGCATCCCTCCAATAGAGTTCCAGACACTTTTGGAAAGAACATGGACACTGTAAACATCCAGCTAGAGGTCAGAGATCAGCGGAACAACAGTAATATAGCATGGCTGCTATTCAGAGGATTGTTGCTCTGTAAAATAACTTGCAGCGACTGCCACGCAATTGGCTGGTGTATATAAATGTGCATATTCACAACAACCTGAGCCCGTTGCAGACTCACAATGATGGGGCTTTCCTTAAAAAATACAGGGTCCCACGAGAGGAGATAATCAGACTGCTTGACCTCGTGTCTCCCTCAATATGCCGACCAACCCACTGCAACTTTGCCTGAGTGCTGCAACCTGGGCTTAGGGTAGATGTAACATAGTAAACAAAAATCTGGGACACTCTAATTAGTATGATATGTTACGTTTGTATGTATTACTTTGTGGATGTCCATCATCCATTTCGTATGATATGTTACAAATTACAATTAGCATGATATGGTTTGAATTACAATCCGTATATGTCAGAAATTGCAATTCGTACAATATGTTCAATATATGCAATACATGATATTTTATGAATTCCAATTTGTTGTTGCTAATGTTAGCTAGGTGGTAGGTGGTGTTAGGAAATTATGATTAATATGACTGAACAAATAATTTTAAATGGAACTGTAACTAAGTAAACTTATACACTGTTTTATTATATCTGATTAACAATATGAGTTCATAAGGACACGGACAAGGAGTAATTAAAGTTAATGAACACCATTCCAACTAGGAAGAAACTAATGGGTTGGGGACTGTGTAAACAAATAATGTCGTTAACCTAACGTTGAACCTACAGAAACTTAGCTCTGGGGTTTTTAGATAAGGCAGTGAGTGCATTCCTGGGTTTTCTGTTAATTAAAACTGTCAATTCACTGGTGATCGATAATGTTGAGGGGTCAAAAGTTATCTGGGAGTGTGTTAGTAAGTTAGAATGAACTTTTCACCTTACTTTGTCCCAGTCGAGATTCTGTTAAAGCAATGAAATGGCGTCATGATCTGTATATAAACTGCTGCACGTGATTAAGTGGGAGCACGCTCCGAGAATAAATTCTATGACCTATTATTGAAAGACTGGTCTGCGTCTATTTTATGCAGACAAGAAATCTTAGAAATTCTCATAAAATAGATTAAGGGCTTTCAATTGATGAAAGCACATTTCTTTAAATTACAGTAACAGGTGGCTAACGCTAACATTAGCTAGGTGGCTAACGTTAGGTAGGCTAGGGTTTAAGGATAAGGTTAGAAGTTAGGTTAAAGGGTTAGGGTTCATTTTGGATTTTCATTTACGATGTTACATCTAGTCTATGAGACCAGAGTGGTATCATACAAATTAGGTTTGAGGAGTTAGTGACGTAACTTTGGTCAACTCTGAGTTCAACTCGGGATAACCAGTCATATGATTATGGCTTACCTTTTAGTCAGGTCAATTTCTATAGCAACAAATCCTTCAGATCTAACCTGCTCAGGGGCAGACTAACTCAGGGCTAACTCCATTTATCCTGAATGAAGTGTTTGAGCTGCGAGTTGAGGACCAATGAAATCAGAATGCCTCCCTCTTGCAAAGATTGTGTCATCACCCCCTTTGTTCGAGGAAGACAATTTATTAAATATTGTATTATTCAACTGTTTTTGTGTGTAAATACATACAGTACCAGTCAAAAGTTTGGACACCTACACATTCAAGGGTTTTACTTTATTTATACTATTTTCTACATTGTAGAATAATAGTGAAGGCATCAAAACTATGACATAACACATATGGAATCGTGTAGTAACCAAAAATGTTTTAACCTCTTTGGCCTGGGGGCAGTATTGAGTAGCTTGGATGAATAAGGTGCCCAGAGTAAACTGCCTGCTACTCAGGCCCAGAAGCTGAGATATGCATTTTAGGATGTCTTTGAGTATAACAGAACTCATATGGCAGGTGAAAACCTGAGAAAAATACAACCAGGAAGTGGGAAATCTGAGGTTTGTAGTTTTTCAAGTGAGTGCCTATCCAATATACAATGTACATTGAGTCCGATTGCACTTCCTAAGGCTTCCACTAGATGTCAACAGTCTTTAGAACATTGTTTCAGGCTTTTTCTATGAAGGGGGAGGGAATAAAAGCTGTTTGAATCAGGGGTCTGGCAGAAAGCCATTAGTTTAGTCACGCGTGCAGCCGTGAGTACGAGCTGAGCTCCTATTCCTTTTTAAAGACAAAGGAATTATCCGGTTGAAACATTATACAAGATTTATGATAAAAACATCCTAAAGATTGATTCTATACATCTTTTGACATATTTCTACGAACTGTAATATAACTTTTTAGACTTTTCATCTGGACCTAGTGCTCTCGCCTTGTGCATTTTGGATTACTGGACTAAACGCGCTTACAAAAATGAGGTATTTGGACATAAATCATGGACTTTATTGAACAAAACAAACATTTATTGTGGAACTGGGATTCCTGGGAGTGCATTCCAATGAAGATCATCAAAGGTAAGTGAATATTTATAATGCTATTTCTGACTTTTACTGACTCCACAACATGGCGGGTATCTGTATGGCTTGTTTTTGTAGCTGAGCGCTGTACTTGCAGTAAAGCTTTTTTGAAATCTGACACAGTGGTTGCATTAAGGAGAAGTATATCTTTAATTATATGTGTAACACTTGTATCTTTCATCAACGTTTCTGATGAGTATTTCTGTAAATTGATGTGGCTCTCTGCAAAATCACTGGATGTTTTGGAAGCAAAACATTACTGAACATAACGTGCCAATGTAAACTGAGATTTTTGGATATAAATATGAACTTTATCGAACAAAACATATATGTATTGTGTAACATGAAGTCCTATGAGTGCCATCTGATAAAGATCATCAAAGGTTAGTGATTAATTTTATCTCTATATCTGCTTCTTGTGACTCCTTTCTCTGGCTGGATAAATTGCGTTTTTTTGTGACTAGGCGCTGACCTAACATAATCGCATGGAATGCCTTTGTCATAAAGCATTTTTGAAAACGAACACCGTGGTGGGATTAACAACAGCTTTATCTTTAAAATGGTGTATAATACTTGTATGTTTGAGGAATTTTAATTATGAGATTTCTGCTGTTTGAATTTGGTGCCCTGCACTTTCACTGGCTGTTGTCAAATTGATGACAGCTTTGTACACTCTTGACAATCTCTCAATCAGCTTTATGAGGAATGCTTTTCCAACAGTCTTGAAGGAGTTCTCACATATGCTGAGGAGCACTTGTTGGCTGCCTTTCCTTCACTCTGATGTACAACTCATCCCAAACCATCTCAATTGGGTTGATGTCAATTGATTGTGGGGGCCAGGTCAACTGATGCGATCAGACAGATTTCCACCGGTCTAATCTCCATTGCCCGTGTTTCTTGGCCCAAGCAAGTCTCTTCTTATTATTGGTGTCCTTTAGTAGTGGTTTCTTCGTAGAAATTTGACCTTGAATGCCTGATTCACGCAGTCTCCTCTGAACAGTTGATGTTGAGATGTGTCTGTTACTTGAACTCTGTGAAGCATTTATTTGGTCTACAATTTCTGAGGTTGGTAACTCTAATGAACTTATCCTCTGCAGCAGAGGTAACTCTGGGTCTTCCTTTTCTGTAGAGGTCCTCATGACAGCCAGTTTCATCATAGTGCTTGATGGTTCTTGTGACTGCACTTGAAGAAACTTTCCAAGTTCTTGAAATTTTCCGTATTGACTGATCTTCATGTAATGATGGACTGTAATTTGTCTTTGCTTATTTGAGCTGTTCTTGCCATATTGTTCTTGCCTTATTTGAGCTGTTCTTACCAACTACCTACCTCCTCCCCTTATTTGATTTTGTTTTTCTGCTATTTTGCACACCAGTATTTCTACTTGCACATCCTCATCTGCACATCTATCACGCCAGTGTTAATTGCTAAATTGTATTTACTTCGCCACTATGGCCTATTTATTGCCTTACCTCCTTACTTAATTTGCACACACTGTATACAGATTTTTCTATTGTGTTTATTGACTGTGCGTTTGTTTATCACATGTGTAACTCCGTGTTGTTGTTTTTGTCACACGACTTTGCTTTATCTTGTCCAGGTCGCAGTTGTAAATGAGAACTTGTTCTCAACTGGCCTACCTGGTTAAATACATGTGAAAAATTGGGCTATCTTCTAAATACCACCCTTACCTTGTCACAACACAACTGATTGGCTTAAAAGCAATAAGAAGGAAAGACATTCCACAAATTAACAAGGCACACCTGTTAATTGAAATGCATTCCAGCTGACTACCACATGAAGCTGGTTGAGAGAATGCCAAGAGTGTGCAAAGCTGTCATCAAGGCAAAGGGTGACAACTTAGAAGAATCTCAAATATAAAATGTATTTTATACACTTTTTTGGTTACTACATGACTCCATATGTTATTTAATTGTTTTATTTATTTAAAAAAAATGCACCTTTATTAAACCAGGTAGGCAAGTTGAGAACAAGTTCTCATTTACAATTTGATGTCTTCACAATTATTCTACAATGTAGAAAATAGTCTAAATAAAGAAAAACCCTTAAATTCATTTTTTGTATGACTTAATAAAATTCAAACTTTTTTATGACTTAATCAAATTATTTTATTGATAAGACAGAAGCTGACACCAAGACACCCAAGACCCACTCCAATTTGCATACCACCCCAAAATATCCATAGATGACGCATTCTCAATTGCTCTCCACACTGCCCTTACCCACCTAGATAAGAGGAATACATACTGTATGTGAGAATGCTGTTCATTGACTACTGCTTGGCATTCAACACCATTGTCCCCTCCAAGCTCTCCACCAAGCTTAAGAGTCTGGGTCTGAACACCTCCATCTGCAACTGGATCCTGGACTTTCTGACGGCCCGAGCCCAGGTGGTGAGGGTAGGCGAAGTCACCTCCGGCACGCTGACCCTCAACACAGGGTTCCCCACAGGGGTGTGTGCTTAGTCCCTTCCTGTTCTCCCTGTTCACCCACAACTGCGTGGCCACGCACGACTCCAATACCATCATCAAGTTTACTGATGACATGAAGGTAGTAGGCCTGATCACCGGCGATGATGAGTTAGCCTACAGGGAAGAGATCTGTAACCTGACAGTGTGGTGCCAGAACAACAACTTCTCCCTTAATGTCAGTAAGACCAAAGAGCTGATCATGGACTACAAGAAACGGGGGAGCGAGCTCGCCCCCAACCACCTCGACGGGGCTGCAGTGGTGCAGGTTGAGAGCTTCAAGTTTTCAAATCACTAAAGACCTAAAATGGTCCAAACACGCGCACAGTTGTGAAGAAGGCGCGACAGCTCCTCTTTTCCCCTCTGGAGGTTGAAAAAGTTTGGCATGGGCTTTCAAATCCTCAAACAGTTCTACAGCTGTACCATTGAGAGCATTTTGACTGTCTGCATCACTGCCTGGTATGGCAATAGCATCGCCCTCAATCGCATGGAGCTACAGAGGTTGGTGCGGATAGCCCAGTACATCACTGTGTCCGAGCTCCCTGACATCCAGGACATCTATATCAGGCAGTGTAGTAGGAAGGCCAAGAAATTTTTTAAAGACTCCAACCACCCAAGCCATAGGACTATTCTCTCTGCTTCTGCACGGCAAGCGGTACCGGTGCATCAAGTCTTGCACCAACAGGCTCTTGAACAGCTTCTATCCCCAAGCAATACGACTGATAAATAGATAACAAAATAGCTATTTGAGTTAACCTTGTATCCTTATTGACCTTTTACTTTTTATTTTTGCACTGCACTCTCACAGGGCCCTACACACTCACACACACACTCACTCCATCATCTTCTCAATCACACATAATATGCACACACATTTATACTGACTCTACACACACCCACTCACATACAAGCTGCTACTACTCTGTGTATCTTATATCCTGTTGCCTAGTCACCTTACCCGTATACATATCTACCTCCATCACTCCAGTATCCCTGCACATTGTAAATGTGGTATTGGAACTGACCCTGTATACAGTATGCTTACTTACTTATTGTGTTCTTCATATTTATTTTTATTTCTTGTGTTTTTTTTCTTCTAGTTGTACATTGGTATTGATTATTGCATTGTTGGTTTTCGAGTTTGCAAGAAAGGCATTTCACTGTATTGCATGTGACTGTCACGACTCCTACCAAAGGTGGCTCCCCCTCCTGTTCGGGTGGCGCTCGGCGGTCGTCGTCACCGGCCTACTAGCTGCCACTGATCCCTTTTCCCCCTTTTCTGTTTATTAGTTACACCTGTGTTTAGTTTAGGATAATTGGTTGGGCTTTATTTACCAGCCGGCCCGCCTGCCCACTGGATTGTTTTCAGTGTACATGTTGTACACGGCTGTCGGTCACGGTTGTCTGTGTATTTTGTATTTTGCTGGACTGTTTAAGTTCCCCGTGTTTGGGGCATTTGTTTGGGTTGCCGTCGTTTCCCCGTTGTGGTGCAAATAAAGTAGCGCCGCCCTGAACTCTCTGCTTCCTGACTTCTTCCTCCACTACACCCTGGGCGTTACAGTGACATTAAAACTTCAAACTTCAATCTTGAAAAGAGGTGCTCGTGTATTGATAAGCACACAAAAGACGGCATTAATGATAAGGAAAAAAATAAAGATGACACTTCTAAAAGCCTATTTCACACCATGGCCTGCTTGATTTGATTGATCTCTAGAGAAACTGCGCAATGTGCACATTGAGCTCACAGAAAAAAATAATACCAAAATTCAATTAGCTCAGCACTAGAGCTTAAGCACTGTAGAAAAGAAGATGACAGATTCAAATCTTGAAATCAATGGATTGTTTGTTATTTATTTTTGTCATTTATTTTCATTCTTAAAAACAAATCTGTGAAATGTATTGACATAGCTTACATTTCACATGAAATGTGGGCTATTAGTTGTGTTTGCGATTTCAGCACCAGGGAACTGGACGGGCTCACGTGAAAAAAACGAACATGGCAATGATGCTCTTAGCTGTCACACTTACAAATTCACTCTGCGTGCTTGTTTGGGAAACACTAAAAAGTAAATAACTTGGGAAGCACTGCATCTGGTACTATAATCGTAATGCTTAATTTGTGTCACAACTAGGAAACGAGGCCCAGATCTGTCTACAAATGCAAGATATTCAGATCCAATGTGTGCATGACTAACTCCGGAGGTGGGCAAGAAGATCTGATCACAATCAGATCACAATGTGTATTTTGATTGTCTACCCCTGTCAAAAAATGTTGGGCACAATCAGAATCTGGATGAAATCAGGAAAATGGATGCATGTTAGAACAAGGTATAAATGGAGCTTTTGAAGATATCATACCACACAAGCCATTTCACACAAATACCCCTTACCTCAAAAGGCAACTGTTCAAGATCATTTCCAGTTAGCTCCAATCTCTCCAGATTCTCACATTCACCAAGTTCTGGAGGAATACTGGACAGCCTATTGTAATTAACTTTCAGCACCCTCAGCTTTGTTAATTGACCTTACAAAAAAACATTGGAAAGACATGTAATGGAATGAAGAAACAGATATGTTCTAAATCACATTTAAATTCAATTCAAATGAAGGATGTTTAATGAGCTAATGTAACAAATAGAGTCATAGGAGAGACTTCAACTTTCATATTTTCAAATAGGAGGACATGCATGATACATAATAATTACCTATTTCAACAGGCAGCTTGTCAATTCCGTTTTGTGGTATATCCAATACGCAGAGGTCCGGAAACTGCACAATCCACTCTGGTAGTTTGCAGATTTTAGTTCTTCTTATGTGCCATTCTCGAAGGTATGTCATATCAAGAAGATTATCAGGAAGTTCCTGCATCGAATGTAATACAACATGAAAACAACAATAATGTGGATACATACAATGGTAGTGATTTTATCTGAAAACAATCACGATGAAAAAGAATGAGATGGTATGAGCCAATTTACCATCCATTTATCACCATCCAGCTCAAAAATGAATTTGATGCCCTCAATTATGGAATTTGCATCTGTAGGATAAAAAAGTCAGTTAAAGAGTGGAGCATGGCATTGATTGAGAGTGAGAAGAGAGAGATCACAGTAACTATGGCACAAGTACTTATTTAGATAAATGTACAGTGCATTCGGAAACTATTCTGACCCCTTCCCTTTTTTCACATTTTGTTACATTACAGCCTTACTCTAAAATTGATTAAATTATAACATGTACTCTACACACAATACCCCATATTGACGAAGCAAAAACATTTTTTTTGCACAAATAAAAAAACAGAAATACATACAGTAAGTATTCTGACCCTTTGCTAATGACACTCGAAATTGAGCTCAGGTGCATCTTGTTTCCATTGATCATCCTTTAGCTGTTTCTACAACTTGATTGGAGTCCACCTGTGGTAAATTCAATTGATTGGTCATAATTTGGAAAGGCACACACCTGTCTATATAAGGTGCCACAGTTGACAGTGCATGTCAGAGAAAAAGCCAAGCCATGAGGTCAAATTAATTATCCGTAGAGCTCAGAGACGGGATTGTGTCGAGGCACAGATCTGTGAAAGGATACCAAAAAATGTCTGCAGGATTGAAGGTCCCGAAGAACACAGTGGCCTCCATTATTCTTAAATGGAAGAAGTTTGGAACGACAAAGAATCTTCCTACAGCTGGCCGTCGGCCAAACTGAGCAATCGGGGGAGAAGGGCCTTGGTCAGAAAGTTGACCAAGAACCCGATGGTCACTCTGACAGAGCTCCAGAGTTCCTCTATGGAGATGGAATAACTTGCAGGACTGCACCGATCAGGCCTTTATGAATGAGTGGCCAGACTGAGGCGAAGGTTCACCTTCCAACAGGACAACGACCCTAAGAGCACAGCCAAGACAATGCAGGAGTCTCTGAATCGAACACCTCTGGAGCGACCTGAAAATAGCTGTGCAGCGACGCTCCCCATCCAACCTGAAAGAGCTTGAGAGGATCTGTAGAGAAGAATTGGACAAACTCCCCAAATACAGGTGTGCCAAGCTTGTAGCGTCATTCCCAAAAAGACTCAAGGCTGTACTGAGTCTGAGTAAAGGGTTTGAATACTTATGTAAATGCATATTTGTTTTATTTTTATACATTTACAACATTTTCACAGGACATGTTGGATTGCTGTCCTAATGATTTAATTGTTTTGCTGAGCTTGCCTGTGTTTGGTATATCCTGGTGGGGCTGAATTTCATTCAGAGCTGTTCTCGTCAGGTAGTGTTGGAGCACTTCCACCTCGTTGGACTTCAATGTCTTGCATGCTATGCGATACTGCCATTGTTGATTGATCCTTGGGAAAAACATTTAAAAGATTTTCTGGAAATGTTGACATTTGCGTAGTAGCATATTTACAAAAGGCATGGTTCGACCAGATCATCACAGCACCATCAATTGTTGAAAATACATTGTCTGGATGAGAGCAACTAGAAAGACACTGCTGTTTAATGTCATTATTATCACATAGCTGAGGTGAATCTAGTTTACCGGGGTACCAGTCTTTTTTTGTGCCATCATGCTATTCGTCTTGTCACACCAAATATTTTGCCGCTCGAAACAAGGAGTTGCATGATGGTACAAACAGACTGGTAATCTAGGTGACTTAAAAGGAAAACTCCACCCAAAAACTATCTTTTGGTATTTGTTTCATTAGAACATTGTTGGTATAGTTCCAAAATGTTTTGCATGCCAGCAATCAAGATATATATATATATAAGATATATATGAAATCAAGATATATAACTTTCAAAATACAGCAATACAGCTGGTATGATTAATTTTGCATCAAATAATGCTGCGTTCAAATCAAATCAAATTTTAGTGGTCACATGCACATGGTTAGCAGATGTAAAAAGGGCTGAAAATAAATTTGATTGCTGTTTTTGCAAGTGTAGCGAAATGCTTGTGCTTCTAGTTCTGACAGTACAACAATATCTAACATGTAATCTAATAATTCCATAACAACTAACTAATACACACACATCTAAGTAAAGGAATGGAATAAGAATATAAACATGCAGTTAAAGTCGGAAATTTACATACACCTTAGCCAAATACATTTAAACTCGTTTTTCACAATTCTTGACATTTAATCGTGGTAAAAATTCCCTGTCTTGCGTCAGTTAGGATCACAACTTTATTTCAAGAATGTGAAATGTCAGAATAATAGAAGAGAGAATGATTTCTTTCATCACATTCTCAGTGGGTCAGAAGTTTACATACACTCAATTGGTATTTGGTAGCATTGCCTTTAAATTGTTTAACTTGGGTCAAACGTTTCGGGTAGCCTTCTACAAGCTTCCCACAATAAATTGGGTGAATTTTGGCCCATTCCTCCTGACAGAGCTGGTGTAACTGAGCCAGGTTTGTAGGCCTCCTTGCTCGCACACGCTTTTTCAGTTCTGCCCAAATAATTTCTATAGCATTGAGGTCAGGGCTTTGTGATGGCCACTCCAATACCTTGACTTTGTTGTCCTTAAGCCATTTTGCCACAAATTTGGAAGTCTGCTTGGGGTCACTGTCCATTTGGGAGACCCATTTGCGACAAAGCTTTAACTTCCTGCTTGATGTTTTGAGATGTTACATTTACATTTACATTTAAGTCATTTAGCAGACGCTCTTATCCAGAGCGACTTACAAATTGGTGCATTCACCTTATGACATCCAGTGGAACAACCACTTTACAATAGTGCATCTAAATATTTTAAGGGGGGTGAGAAGGATTACTTTATCCTATCCTAGGTATTCCTTAAAGAGGTGGGGTTTCAGGTGTCTCCGGAAGGTGGTGATTGACTCCGCTGTCCTGGCGTCGTGAGGGAGTTTGTTCCACCATTGGGGAGCCAGAGCAGCGAACAGTTTTGACTGAGCTGAGCGGGAACTGTACTTCCTCAGTGGTAGGGAGGCGAGCAGGCCAGAGGTGGATGAACGCAGTGCCCTTATTTGGGTGTAGGGCCTGATCAGAGCCTGGAGGTACTGAGGTGCCGTTCCCCTCACAGCTCCGTAGGCAAGCACCATGGTCTTGTAGCGGATGCGAGCTTCAACTGGAAGCCAGTGGAGAGAGCGGAGGAGCGGGGTGACGTGAGAGAACTTGGGAAGGTTGAACACTAGACGGGCTGCGGCGTTCTGGATGAGTTGTAGGGGTTTAATGGCACAGGCAGGGAGCCCAGCCAACAGCGAGTTGCAGTAATCCAGACGGGAGATGACAAGTGCCTGGATTAGGACCTGCGCCGCTTCCTGTGTGAGGCAGGGTCGTACTCTGCGGATGTTGTAGAGCATGAACCTACAGGAACGGGCCACCGCCTTGATGTTAGTTGAGAACGACAGTTTGTTGTCCAGGATCACGCCAAGGTTCTTAGCGCTCTGGGAGGAGGACACAATGGAGTTGTCAACCGTGATGGCGAGATCATGGAACGGGCAGTCCTTCCCCGGGAGGAAGAGCAGCTCCGTCTTGCCGAAGTTCAGCTTGAGGTGGTGATCCGTCATCCACACTGATATGTCTGCCAGACATGCAGAGATGCGATTCGCCACCTGGTCATCAGAAGGGGGAAAGGAGAAGATTAATTGTGTGTCGTCTGCATAGCAATGATAGGAGAGACCATGTGAGGTTATGACAGAGCCAAGTGACTTGGTGTATAGCGAGAATAGGAGAGGGCCTAGAACAGAGCCCTGGGGGACACCAGTGGTGAGAGCGCGTGGTGAGGAGACAGATTCTCGCCACGCCACCTGGTAGGAGCGACCTGTCAGGTAGGACGCAATCCAAGCGTGGGCCGCGCCGGAGATGCCCAACTCGGAGAGGGTGGAGAGGAGGATCTGATGGTTCACAGTATCGAAGGCAGCCGATAGGTCTAGAAGGATGAGAGCAGAGGAGAGAGAGTTAGCTTTAGCGGTGCGGAGCGCCTCCGTGATACAGAGAAGAGCAGTCTCAGTTGAATGACTAGTCTTGAAACCTGACTGATTTGGATCAAGAAGGTCATTCTGAGAGAGATAGCGGGAGAGCTGACCAAGGACGGCACGTTCAAGAGTTTTGGAGAGAAAAGAAAGAAGGGATACTGGTCTGTAGTTGTTGACATCGGAGGGATCGAGTGTAGGTTTTTTCAGAAGGGGTGCAACTCTCGCTCTCTTGATGTTGCTTCAATATATCCACATAATTTGTTTGCCTCATGATGCCATCTATTTTGTGAAGTGCACCAGTCCCTCCTGCAGCAATGCACCCCCACAACATGATGCTGCCACCCACATGCTTCACGGTTGGGATGGTGTTCTTCGGCTTGCAAGCATCCCCCTTTTTCCTCCAAACATAACGATGGTCATTATAGCCAAATTGTTACATTTATGTTTCATCAGACCAGAGGACATTTCTCCAAAAAGTACAATCTTTGTCCCCATGTGCAGTTGTAAACCATAGTCTGGCTTTTATATGGTGGTTTTGGAGCAGTGGCTTCTACCTTGCTGAGCGGCCTTTCAGGTTATGTCGATATAGGACTCGTGTTACTGTGGATATAGATACTTTGTACCTGTTTCCTCCAGCATCTTCACAAGGTCCTTTGCTGTTGTTCTGGGATTGATTTGCACTTTTCGCACCAAAGTACGTTCATCTCCAGGATACAGACCGTGCCTCTTTCCTGAGCGGTATGAGAGCTGCGTGGTCCTATGGAGTTTATACTTGCATACTATTGCTTGTACAGATGAACGTGGTACCTTCAGGCATTTGGAAATTGCTCCCAATGATGAACCAGACTTGTGGAGGTCTACAATTTATTTCTGAGGTCTTGGCTGATTTTATTTTGATTTTCCCATGATGTCAAGATAAGAGGTACTGAGTTTGAAGCCATGACATAATTTTCTTGAATTTTCCAAGCTGTTTAAAGGCACAGTCAACTTAGTGTATGTAAACTTCTGACTCTCTGGAATTGTGATACAGTGAAATAATCTGTCTGTAAACAATTGTTGGAAAAATGATTTGTGTCATGCGCAAAGGAGATTTCCTATAACCGACTAGCCAAAACTATAGTTTGTTAACATGAAATTTGTGGAGTGGTTGAAAAACAAGTTTTAATTAATAACTCCAACCTAAGTGTATGTAAACTTTCCACTTCAACTGTATAAATATATGGATGAGCAATGACGAAGCGGCATAGGCAAGATGCAATAGATCGTATAGAATAGAATACAGTACATACATATGAGATGAGTGATGAAAGATATGTAGACATTATTCAAGTGACATTATTAAAGTGGACAATGAATTCAAGTCTGTATGTAGGAAGCAGCCTCTCTGTGTTAGTTTTGGCTGTTTAACAGTCTGATGGCCTTGAAATAAAAGCTGTTTTTCAGTTTCTCGGTCCCAGCTTTGATGCACCTGTACTGACCTCGCCTTTTGGATGGTAGTGGGGTGAACAGATAGTGGCTCGGGTGGTTGTTGTCCTTCCTGTGACATTGGGTGCTGTAGGTGTCCTGGAGGTCAAGTAATTTTCCCCCGGTGATGCGTTGTGCAGACCGCACCACCCACTGGAGAGCCTTGCGGTTGTGGTGGTGGAGTTGTCATACGAGGTGGTGATACAGCCCGACAGGATGCTCTCAATTGTGCATCTGTGAAAGTTTGTGAGGGTTTTAAGTGACAAGCCTAATTTCTTTAATTTCTTCAATGTTGCACCTTCATCACCACACTTGTGACGGCCCTGAATTTTTCTGAACCGTCTCAGTGCAGCTCCTTCCAATAGGGCGCTTTCCCTTTAATTCCCAATTAAATAGCCAGTATCAGCTGCGCAAAAGTGGGGTTGTGATGGAGACGTGCATGAGGATGTGTTCAACCCTCAGTTCCGAAGCTTCTCTATTCCGTTTGTTTTGTTGCCGTTAAACGTGTGTTTTGTAGCCTAAGAGAGTTTACCCAGGATCGGATCCACTCTTTGCGTCCCTGGACTACACCTCTCCGTTCTTCGTGGCCTTTCTCTGCTGGAGATCTATTGGCGGATTGGATTGTCTGACTGACCGACTGACTACCACCTTTTTGTATACGGTATTTCATTTGTTTGGATGTGATGTATACTGTGATTTATGTAGTTAGTTGTAGTTGAGGACTTATTAAGAGTGATACGCTTTAAAGTTCTGTGGTAAACTTATTGTTCTATTGATGGTATGATTAATACTGGGTTTATGCTACACGGAATGAACGGACAAACATTGCGTGACAGAAGTCACTTGAGTTCCCTGAACTCTACCGGGCAGGACTCTTTTTAGGCCCGAGGTACAGGACATTTCTGGAGGAACCAGAACTCATTGTGTTATATTATTATATGTGTGTGTAATCATTGATGTTGTTAATACAACCCATGCAAAAGAGTATAGTTGTTTTTGAAGTTCTTTCCAATGTTTTAAGGGTTTATGAAAAGTTTATTTCCATCCTGACTTTTACATAAGTCCTTTGTATTGGTGTAGACTTGACGGACCAGATGGGACTCATTCCCACCCAAACTAAAAGGAGAAACCAATGTTTTCTCTGGTAGGCACAACCTACCTGGCACCCCTATAAATAATAACCTCAAGTCAAAACCGTTACATAAAAAATGGCACCCCAGATGGGACAGCTCAACATTGAGAACTAACCAAAGCAAATATTTTGTGTGGAATTAAAACAATGGATTCACCCCAAGATAATGTGCTCATCCATGTCATACCTGTCAATGGGAATACACAGGGCCATTCTGACCATCAAGCTGACAACACAAATCATAATGTGAATGGAGATAATGGAGTTGATTTGGGCCAGAGCCCTGGGAATCTGAATGCTCTGTCTGAGCCACAGGCCACAGGAGGTCTAACCAGTTACTCACTTATTGACATGGATCTGTGTGGAAGTACTGAGCTAGCCCTCCCTCTGACACCCAACCTTCCTCCATTGTCTGGGTTATCTCCAGAGGTTGTAGTTTTACAACTCCAAGGTGACATCCTTGATATTCGTCGGACTCAACAACATCTCCAAACTATTATCCACCATAATTTCAAATGTCTGAGGGAAGAGCAACAACAGAGTACAATGGAATTCAGAAACTCACTGAGCACTCTAACCCACATGCTGACAGAGCTCAGTGAGAGTGGAAGACGGGAAATTACTGGTGCCATGGACAGGCAGTTTGACTACCAACGAAACCAACTCACTGCCACTCTCCAATGGCGCCTGCAACATCACCACACTGAGGTCCTCAAGGACGTTAATTCTGTTTTTTCTCCCATGGTTAACACTGTAGGCCACTTGCAGAGAGAACTCTCTAATTGTGTTAAAATGTTGGATGACGTGTCTGTGGACATGGCCTCACACAGAGTTTCTCTGGTGTCCACTTCTGTTCAGACCACTGAGGGCCAAGCTGGCACCTCTGAACAGCCAAGACAAGGCCATGCTACAGTCATCACTGTCGATGGACTGGTTCGCTTGGGACAGCAGTTTGAGAAGGACAGAGAATGCCAACAGCAATATGACCAGAGAAAGAAACAGACACCCAAACAGTTGCCCAAGACAGACCATCAACAACAGCCAGAGTCTCCAGCCAAGACCTCTCTCATGTTCTGTTGGAGATGTAGCCAAAAGGGACATTCTTCAGCTAGATGTCCAAGACCGTATCAAGTAAACCCTTCCAGAAACCACAAATCACAACAGGCCAACACACCTAACTCTCTTCGCAGCAATGACCATCCTTCTCTGGGTGCTTTAACCAGAGCTGAAACCCCAAGAGTCACTGCCTACGCCCCCCCATCGACATCCCCTTCCTTTCAGTTAATACCGCACCAATCAGAAGCTAAAAAGTTACATGATTGGGGTTCAAATGTGGCACTCTTCTCTGCCGTTGCTCCGGTACCACTAACCCTTGATAATCCTTCTGACGATCTCCTTTTACAGGCTGTGAGAAGAGCTCAGCTGGAACAGCCAGAGGAGTTACAGCTGTTGGAACAGCTGCAGAATAATGCTGATGTATGTACTTCAAAGCTAGGACGCACCGGGCTCCTGAAGCACAAAATATTCCTTACACAGGAAATGCCGATCAAGCAAAAGCCATATCGTTTGTCCCCAGCGAAGCTAATCATCCAAAAGGGACTCATAAATGATATGTTAGCACAAGATATAATAGAACGTTCCTCCTCTCCCTGGGCTGCTCCTGTTGTCCTCATCCCAAAAAAGACTGGTGGTCTTAGATTTTGTGTGGACTATAGGAAGACCAACAATGTTTCCCAGACTGATGCCTATCCTCTTCCCACCATCCATGAGATCCTGGAGTCATTGTCTGGCGCTGTTGTGTTCACTACCCTTGACCTCAATAGTGGTTATTAGCAGGTTGAGATGGACCAGGAAAGCAAGGACAAGACTGCGTTTGTCTGTGCCGAGGGCTTGTTTTCCTTTAAGGTGATGTCCTTTGGATTAAAGAATGCCCCTGCCACTTTCCAAAGACTCATGGAGATTGCGTTAGGTGAGCTCAAAGGGAAGATCTGTTTCGTCTACCTGGACGATATAATTATCTACTCTCAGAACAGAGAAAGACACTTTCAAGATCTTCAAGCAGTGTTGGACAAGCTAAGAGAAGCTGGTCTGACCTTAAATATGAAGAAGAGCAACTTCTGCCAAACCTCCCTGAAGTTCCTTGGCCATATTGTGTCTTTCGACGGCATTCATGTGGATCCTGAAAAGACAAAGGCTGTACAAGACTTCCCTGTGCCAACCACACTCAAGGCCCTTCAACGGTTCCTTGGTATGGCTGGATGGTACCATCGGTTTGTGTCGAACTTCTCCCAGGTGGCAGAACCCCTCAACGCGATGAAGCGAAAAGGAGCGAAATTCCAATGGACGGCAGAGTGCCAGACTTCCTTTGAAACCCTGAAACGACATCTCGTCACACCTCCCATTTTAGGTCATCCCAACTTTGATTGCCCTTTTGTTGTTTACACTGATGCAAGTGATGTTGGACTTGGTGCTGTCCTAGTCCAACAGACTGGACTTGGCACTGAAGAAGTGCTAGCGTTCGCCAGTCGGGCATTGAATGGAGCAGAACGGAACTACTCCACAACCGAGCAAGAGTGCCTTGCAGTGGTCTGGGCTTTGGAAAAGTGGAGGTACTACTTGGAGGGAAGACACTTCACTGTGGTCACTGACCATTCCTCCCTTGTGTGGGTGTTCAAGACCAACAAACCAAGCACCAGACTCATAAGATGGGCTCTACGGTTGCAAGAGTTCACATTTGCAGTGGAATACAGGAAAGGAAAATACAACACTTTTCCAGATGCCTTGTCCAGAGCTCCTACTTGTGATAACGGTGGCCCTGATCTTACATGTGCTACTGTCCTGTCAAGCAGTCGAGACTCGCCCAAAACAGACTTTCCCATCTCTGATGAGGCAATATGGAAAGCTCAACAGGATGATCCAGAAGTACAGGCTTTGTACCAGACTATCCTGGAAGATGGAGAAAAGATGGTGAATCCTACCACAAAGCTGACCATCATGGAAGACAAAGTCTACAGAGTTGTACAACTACCTCACAGAACGCTCTACCAAATGTACATACCTGAAACTCTACGCCTTCAACTGCTTCAACATTTTCATGAAGACCCATTAGCTGGTCATTTGGGCAGGTTCAAAACCTACAAGCGGTTGCAAGCGTTACTGTACTGGCCACATCTGAGCATGGATGTGAAGTCACACATCCGAAACTGTCAGGTTTGTCAAATGTACAAACCAGAAGGTAGAAAGCCTGCTGGCATGTTGCAGCAAACGGTGGTTACCCGACCTTGGGAAATGTTAGGAGTGGATTTGATGGGTCCATTTCCTAGAAGCTCCAATCAGAATGTGTACATACTTGTTTTTGTTGATTACTATTCAAAGTGGGTGGAACTCTTTTCCCTGCGTCAGGCCACAGCAAGGACCGTCTCTAACATCCTTACGAAAGAGATCCTGACTCGCTGGGGAGTGCCTGATTACATCCTGTCTGATCGAGGTTCCCAATTTGTCTCTGATCTCTTTGAGGAGACCTGCCAAAGATGGAACCTGAGGCAGAAGTTGACCACGGCCTATCACCCACAGACCAATCTCACTGAGAGAGTAAATCGAACCTTGAAGACAATGATTGCTTCCTATGTAGGGACCCAGCACAAACACTGGGACAAGCACCTTCACAAGTTTCGATTTGCCCTGAATTCTGCTGTGCAAGAGTCCACTGGAGTCACACCTGCAGAGCTGAACCTAAGTCGTCCTCTCAGAGGACCCTTGGATATGGTGCTACAGCCCCAGCAGCTTACTCCAGACGCTGCTTGCTATGACCAGGTAGGCCATCTCCATGACTTGAGAGCTCTTGTCTCAAAGAACATGATCCAGGCTCGACTCAAGCAGAAGAGAAATTATGATAAGAACAGACGAGACATGCAGTTCCAGCTTCGTGATCGGGTGTGGCTTCGCTCTCATCCTTACTCGAAAGCTGAACAATTCTTCTCGGCCAAGCTCGCTCCTAAATGGCAAGGACCATATAGGATTGTGGAGCAGATGGGCCCTTTTGAACTACCGAGTGGTGAAAGAGGACACAGGTGAAGATATGCGCGTTGTTCATGTCTCACGCCTTAAGGCCTGTTACCCCTCGGCTGAGGAAATGGAGGCGATTGAGCGCCGCAAGGTCCTGGATATCTTTGAAGAGGAAAGTGAGGAGACTTTTCTCGGATTCCCAGACCCAGAAGTCTCGCACCTTAAGGCCGGTGACTCCTCAGCTGAGGAGCGTGAGCTCCAAAAAGTAATGAATATTTTTGTAGAGGAAAGCGATGAGGAGACCTTTCTCGGTTTCCCCGACCAAGATGTGCCTTCCAGGGCAATGGTCGGCTTTTTCCAGGGGAGGGGGTGTGTGACGGCCCTGAATTTTTCTGAACCGTCTCAGTGCAGCTCCTTCCAATAGGGCGCTTTCCCTTTAATTCCCAATTAAATAGCCAGTATCAGCTGCGCAAAAGTGGGGTTGTGATGGAGACGTGCATGAGGATGTGTTCAACCCTCAGTTCCGAAGCTTCTCTATTCCGTTTGTTTTGTTGCCGTTAAACGTGTGTTTTGTAGCCTAAGAGAGTTTACCCAGGATCGGATCCACTCTTTGCGTCCCTGGACTACACCTCTCCGTTCTTCGTGGCCTTTCTCCGCTGGAGATCTATTGGCGGATTGGATTGTCTGACTGACCGACTGACTACCACCTTTTTGTATACGGTATTTCATTTGTTTGGATGTGATGTATACTGTGATTTATGTAGTTAGTTGTAGTTGAGGACTTATTAAGAGTGATACGCTTTAAAGTTCTGTGGTAAACTTATTGTTCTATTGATGGTATGATTAATACTGGGTTTATGCTACACGGAATGAACGGACAAACATTGCGTGACAGAAGTCACTTGAGTTCCCTGAACTCTACCGGGCAGGACTCTTTTTAGGCCCGAGGTACAGGACATTTCTGGAGGAACCAGAACTCATTGTGTTATATTATTATATGTGTGTGTAATCATTGATGTTGTTAATACAACCCACGCAAAAGAGTATAGTTGTTTTTGAAGTTCTTTCCAATGTTTTAAGGGTTTATGAAAAGTCTATTTCCATCCTGACTTTTACATAAGTCCTTTGTATTGGTGTAGACTTGACGGACCAGATGGGACTCATTCCCACCCAAACTAAAAGGAGAAACCAATGTTTTCTCTGGTAGGCACAACCTACCTGGCACCCCTATAAATAATAACCTCAAGTCAAAACCGTTACACACTGTCATGATAACACCCACCCGTAGCACACGTTCCAGCAGGTATATCTCACTGATCATCCCCAAAGCCAACACCTCATTTGGCTGCCTTTCCTTCCAGTTTTCTGCTGCCAGTGACTGGAAAGAAATGCAAAAATCGCTGAAGTTGGAGACTTTTATTTCCCTCACCAACTTTAAACATCAACTATCTGAGCAGCTAACCGATCGCTGCAGCTGTACATAGTCCATCTGTAAATAGCCCACCCAATCTACCTACCTATCCCCAGACATTATTTATTTGATTTACTTTTCTGTTCTTTTGCACACCAGTACCTCTACTTGCACATCATGAGAACTTGTTCTCAACTAGCCTACCTGGTTAAATATAGGTGAAAAAAAAAACTGTCTGTGTGGGTGGAACACTTCAGCTTGTCCATGATGTGTACGCCGAGGAACTTAAAACTTTCCACCTTCTCCACTGCTGTCCCATTGATGTGGATAGGGTGGTGCTCCCTCTGCTCTTTCCTGAAGTCTTTATTTTTTATTGACGTTGAGTGAGAGGTTATTTTCCTGACACCACACTCCGAGTGCCCTCACCTCCTCCCTGTAGACTGTCTCGTCATTGTAGCTAATCAAGCCCACTAATGTTGTGTCATTTGCTAACTTGATGATTGAGTTGGAGATGTGCATGGCCACGCAGTCATGGGTGAACAGGGAGTACAGGAGGGGGCTGAGCACATACCCTTGTGGGGCCCCAGTGTTGAGGATCAGTGAAGTGGTTTCATACCTTCACCACCTGGGGGCGACCCGTCAGGAAGTCCAAGAACCAATTGCACAGGGCAGGGTTGAGACCCAGGGTCTCAAGCTTAATGATGAGCTTGGAGGGTACTATGGTGTTTAATGCTGAGCTACAGTCAATGAACAGCATTCTTACATAGGTATTCCTCTTGTCCAGATGAGATAGGGCAGTGTGCATTGTGATGGCGATAGCATCGTCTGGACATATTTGGGCGGTAAGCAATTTGAAGTGGGTCTAGGGTGACAGGTAAAGTGGAGGTGATATGATTGATCCTTGAGTAGTCTCTCAAAGCACTTTGTGATGACAGAAGTGAGTGCTACGGGCGATAGTCATTTAGTTCAGTTGCCCTTTCCTACTTGGGTACAGGAACAATGGTGGCCATCTTGACGCATGTGTGGACAGCAGACTGGCATAGGGAGAGATTGAATATGTTTGTAAACACACCAGCCAGCTGGTCTGCGGCATGCTCTGAGGACGCGGCTAGGGATGCCGCCTGGGCCGGCAGCCTTGTGAGGGTTTAAATGTCGTTTAAATGTCTTACTCACGTCGACCACAGAGGAGAGCCCCAGTCCTTGGTAGTGGGCCGTGTCGGTGGCACTGTATTATCCTCAAAGTGGGCAAAGAAGGTTTAGTTTGTCTGGAAGCAAGACGTCAGTGTCCGTGATGTGGCTGGTTTTCATTTGTAGTCTGTGATTGTCTGTAGACCCTGCCACATACGTGTGATGTCTGAGCCATTGAAATGCAACTCCACTTTGTCTCTATACTGACGTTTTGCTTGTTTGTTTGCCTTGCGGAGAGAATAACTACACTGTTTGTTTTCGGCCACATTGCCAGTCACCATTCCATGGTTAAATGTGGTGATTCGTGCTTTCAGTTTTGTGCGAATGCCACCATCTATCTATGTTTTCTGGTTAGGGTAGGTTTTAATAGCCACAGTAGCTACAGCATTACCAATACACTTACTTAAAAACTCACTCTCCGAATCAGCGTATACGTCAATATTATTGTCTGAGACTACCCGGAACATGCCTAATCCGCGTGATCAAAACAGTCTTGAAGTGTGGATTCCGATTGGTAAGACTAGCGTTGAATAGCCCTTAGCACGGGTACATCCTGTTTGAGTTTCTGCCTCTATGAAGGGCAGAGTAAAATGGAGTCGGGGTCAGATGTTTCGAAAGGAGGGCGGGGGAGGGCCTTGTATGCATTGCAGAAGTTAGTGTAGCAGTTATCCAGTGTTTTATCAGTGTCAGTACTACAGTCAATATGCTGATTGAATTTAGGTAGCTTTGTTCTCAAATTTGCTTTTTGAAAATCTCCAGCTACAATAAATGCAACCTCAGGAATGTGGTTTCCAGTTTGCATAAAGTCCCGTGAAGTTCCTCGAGGGTCGTCAAGGTATCGGCTTGAGGAGAATTCCCTTGGGTGATAAATATGGTTGGCATTTTATTGTGCATTTTATTGTAGGTCAGGTGTAGGTCAGGTGAACAAAAGGACTGTATGTTGTTACAATTCCACTATGAGATGTTAATCATGAAACATACACCCCCACCCTTCTTCATCCCGGAGAGATGTTTATTCATGTTGGCACTACTCACAAAGAATCCATTTGGCTGTACCGACTCCAACAGCATATCCCGAGAGAGTCATGTTTCCGTGAAACAGACTATGTTACTATCCCTGATGTCTCCCTGGAAAGCAACCCTTGCCCTAATTTTGTCTACCTTGTTATCTATAGACTGGACACTAGCGAGTAATATACTCGGGTGGGTGGTGTGCGCGGAAGTCTGACCAGAAGACCGCTCCGTCTGCCTCTTCTCCGGTGGCGTTGTTTTGGGTCAGCCTCTGGAATCAGTTCAAATGCCCTGGGTGGTTTGGACAAAGGATCCGCTTCGGGAAAGTCGTATTCCTGGTCGTGGTGCTGGTAAGTTGACGTCGCTCTGATATCCATAGTTCTTCCCGGCTGTATGTAATAACACTTAAGATTTTCTGGCCTAACAATGTAAGAAATAATACATAAAAAATACAAAATACTGCTAAGTTTCCTCAGGACTAGAAGTGAGGCAGCCCTCTCTGTCGGCGCCATATTTTCTCCACAATGCATCATACCAGCGGTACTCTACTTTGAAAGTTATGTATATTAAAAACTTGATTGCTGTCATGCAAAAAAATGGGACCATATTAACAATGGACTAATGAAACAAATACCTTAAATATAGTTTTGGGGTTTAATTTTCCTTTAAGTTAAAAATAATATGAGAATATATCTAGAATATGGTTGTCAAACCTCTGAGCTTTGATTAATAAACATACTTTGCCAGAGCGCTTTTCTGTACTCGCTCGTGTTCCTTCTTCTGCTTGTTTTTGTATTTTTTCTCTCTGCCTTCCCAAATGTTCCTGAGCAGTGAGATGTCATAAACTGGTATATCAACCGTCCTGTCCACCCTCATGTTAATTTCCCCTGTGGAAAAGTGCATACATTTAGGGTATGTAAAAAACATGACATTATAGCCACAAACAAAAAGATATTTCACCTCAAGCCTCTATCCTTTTGAGAAAATCTGTTATAAAATTATATTTAAAAAAGGATTGGGTTTAGCTAAAAGTTAAGCAGCATCAAGGGGGTAAAATGTAATATCTTGTTAGAAATCAGATGACAATCTACCATAAAACAAGGGCAATCCAAAAATTGTGTCTAGCCGTTTGACCCACCATCTTACCTCTGGAACTGTTAGGTTGAATCTCACAGTTGAATGTTGATTCCATGTTATGTGTTTTAAACATGTCTGCCAATATGAATGACACTGTACAAGTTCAGATGTAGAGTTGTAGATCTTTGATTCCACATTGAAATTGGTATCAATTGACACTCCTTTTTTGGGCTCCCGAGTGGAGCAGGGGTCTAAGGCACTGCATCTCAGTGCTAGAGGCATCACTACAGAACCTAGTTAGATTCCAGGCTGTATCACAACCGGCCTTGATTGGGAGTCCGATAGGGCGGCACACAATTGGCCCAGCGTCGTCCGGGTTACGTTTGGCCATTAGGGTAGGCCGCCATTGTAAAAAAGAATTTGTTCTTAACTGACTTGCCTAGTTAAATAAAAATGTATTAATTAATACCATAGTGCAGGAAGTGCCTTTGAAAACAAACATTGGTTTTGTGCCCTTTGTCTTTTATGTGTACATTAGATTTTAGTCAATTAGCAGAAACTTTTATCCATAGCGACTTGACATGCATTTTCTAGAGCTTTGGGAGAAAATCTTACACAAATAATTTACTCTACAGTTGTTAAGACAAGTATTAGCATCAGAAGCACAGGCTTCCCCAAGCGAGATTGGACAAGAACAAACATGCTTTACCATGCTTACTTTTCAGTGCGCTGAATAGGAAAAGTCTTGATTTCTCCTGTAAAAAAACATTTTATATTGATTAAAAAAAATATCATGCTATATACAATAAATGCTTAATTTATTATTATTTTTGTACTATTTTCCACATTGTAGAATAATAGTGAAGACATCAAAACTAAAAAATAACACATATGGAATCATATAGTAACCAGAAAAGTGTTAAACAAATCTAAATATATTTGAGATTCTTCCAAGTATCCACCCTTTGCCTTGATGACAGCTTTGCACACTCTTGGCTTTCTCTCAACCAGCTTCAAGAGGTAGTTAACTGGAATGCATTTCAATTATCAGGTGTGCCTTCTTAAAAGTTAATTTGTGGAATTTCTTTCCTTCTTAATGCATCTAAGCCAATCAGTTGTGCTGTGACAAGGTAGGGGTGGTATACAGAAGATAGCCATATTTGGTAAAAGACCAAGTCCATATTTTGGCAAGAACATCTCAAATAAGCAAAGACAAATTACAGTCCATCATTACTTTGAGGCATGAAGGTCAGTCAATGTGGAAAATTTTAAATCTGAAAGTTTCTTCAAGTGCAGTCACAAAAACCATCAAGCGCTATGATGAAACTGGATCTTATGAGAACCACCACAGGAAAGGAAGACCAATAGTTACCTATGCTGCAGAGGATAAGTTCATTAGAGTTACCAGCCTCAGAAATTGCAGCCCAAATAAATGCTTCACAGAGTTCAAGTAACAGACACATCTCAACATCAACTGTTCAGAGGAGAGTGCGTGAATCAGGCCTTCATGGTTGAATTGTTGCAAAGAAGGCACTACTAAAGGACACCAATAATACAAATAAGAGACTTGCTAGGGCCAAGAAACATGAGCAATGGAGATTAGACTGGTGGAAATCTGTTCTTTTGTCTGATGAGTCCAAATATGAGATTTTTGGTTCCAACCGCCGTGTCTTCGTAAGACACAGAGTAGGTGAATGGATGATCTCTGCATGTGTGGGTCTCACTGTGAAGCATGAAGGAGGAGGTGTGATGGTGTGGGGGTGCTTTGCTGGTGACACTGTCAGTGCTTTATTTAGAATTCAAGGCACACTTAACCAGCATGGCTACCACAGCATTCTGCAGCGATATGCCATCCCATCAGATTAGCACTTAGTGGGACTATCATTTGTTTTTCAACAGGACTATGACCCAAAACACACTTCCAGGCTGTGTAAGGGCTATTTGACGAAGAAGGAGAGGGATTGAGTGGTGCATCCGATAAACTGGCCTCCACAATCACCCGTCCTCAACCCAATTGAAATGGTTTGTGATGAATTGGACCACAGAGTGAAGAAAAAGCAGCCAACAAGTGCTCAGCATATGTGGGAACTCCTTCAAAACTGTTGGAAAATCATTCCAGGTGAAGCTGGTTGAGAGAATATCAAGAGTGTACAAAGCTGTCAAGGCAAAGGGTGGCTACTTTGAAGAATCTGAAATCTAAAATATATTTTGATTTGTTTATGTCACGCCCTGACCTTAGTTTTCTTAGTTTTCTTTATTATTTGGTTAGGTCAGGGTGTGACAAGGGTAGTTTGTTTAGTTTTTGTATTGTCTAGGGGTTTTCATGTCTATAGGTTTTTTTTTAGTCTAGGTGTTTATAAGTCTATGGTTGCCTGGATTGGTTCTCAATCAGATGCAGCTGTTTATCGTTATCGTTGTCTCTGATTGGGAACCATATTTACGTAGCCATATTCCTTGGTTATTTTGTGGGTTGTTATTCTATGTTTAGCTGCCTGTTTGCACTCGACATATCGCGTCACGGCTCGTTTTGTATAGTTTTGTTCAGTGCTCGTTCTTTTCATTAAAATAGTTATGTACGCTTATCACGCTTCGCCTTGATCTCCTCACTATGACGACCGTGACAGAACAACCCACCATAAAAGGACCAAGCAGCGTGAAAAGGAGGAGCAGCGTTTGATGGAGCAGACAGCAATGACATGGGACGAAATACTGGACGTGGGAGGAAATACTGTCAGGAGAGGATCATCTATCATGGAGGCAGGTGGAGATTGCACTGGAGGAATGGCGACGATATGAGGGTACACGTCTAGCAAGGAAGCCCAAGAGGCAGCCCCAATAAAAAAATGTGGAGTGGCACATGTGGAGATTGCATTACTCCTCATGCTTACTGTGGGGAGCGTGTTACTGGTCAGGTACCGTGTTATGCGGTAGAGCACACGGTGTGTCCAGTGCGCTATTCTAGCCCGGTGCGCTCTATTCCAGCTCCTCCCATTTTGGCCGGGCTAGAATGGGCATCCAACCAGGAAGGAGGGTGCTGGCTCAGCGCTCCTGGTCTCCAGTATACCTCTTTGGACCAGGATATCCTGCGCCGGCTCTGCGTACTGTGTATCTGGTGAGTCTGCACAGCCCAGTGCATCCTGTTCCAGCTCCCTGCATTTGCAGGGTGAAAATAAACATCCAGCCAGGACGGGTTGTGTCAGCTCTACGCTCCAGTGCGCCTCCACGGTCCAGTACGTCATTTGCAAGCTCCCTGCATTCGCCCTGAGGTGCGTGTCCCCAGCCTGGTACCACCAGTTCCGGCACCACGCACAAGGTCTACAGTGCGCCTCCAGGGTCCAGTATGCCCTGTTCCTGCTCCTCGCACCCGCCCTGAGGTGTGTGTCCCCAGCCTGGTACCACCAGTACCGACACCAGGCCTACAGTGCGCCTTGGCAGTCAAGATCATCCGGCGACAGTACCCAGTCCAGAGCGTCCGGCGACGCGTCCGGCGACCCAGTCCGGAACCTCCATCAACGGGCCACAGTCCGGAGCCTCAATCGACGGGCCACAGTCCGGGGTCTCCAGTGACGATCCCCAGTCCAGAACATCCGGTGATGATCCACGGGTCAGTGATACAAAAGAGTACTCAGAGTAAAGAAGGGGGGCGGCTTCCAGAACCAAAGCCGGCACCAAGGTTAGATGCCCACCCAGACCCTCCCATATAGGTTTAGGTTTGCGGCTGGGAATCCGCACCTTTGAGTGGGGGGGGGTGTACTGTCACGCCCTGACCTTAGTTATCTTTGTTTTCTTTATTATTTGTTTAGGTCAGGGTGTGACAAGGGTGGTTTGTTTAGTTGTTGTATTGTCTAGGGGTTTTTCTAGTCTAGGTGTTTATGTCTATGGTTGCCTTGATTGGTTCTGGCAGCTGTTTATCGTTGTCTCTGATTGGAAACCATATTCCTTGGTTATTTTGTGGGTTGTTATTCTATGTTCAGTTGCCTGTTTGCACTTGTCATATAGCTTCACGGTTCGTTTTGTTCAGTGTTCGTTCTTTTCATTAAAAGAGTTATGTACGCTTATCACGCTGCGCCTTGGTCTCCTCATTATGATGACCGTGACAGTTTAACACTTTATTGGTTACTACATGATTCCATTCCATGTAGAAAATAGTCACACAAAAAAATAAAAAAGTGAATGAGTAGGTGTGTCCAAACTTTTGACTGGAACTGTATACAGTATATATTATGTATGCTAAAGGTAACCATGCCCTATATGTGGAGCACATCAATCATCACCACAGCACAACAGTTACAGCAGTCAGCTTTGCTAAGCTCACCTCGCTCTCTAATGCCTCTGACCACACTGATACATTTGGTCTCTGATCACAGTCATACCACACTGAAACCTAGAGAACATGTGACTTGACTTTAACCCTGTGTTGAACAGTCTGAACTGAATATTCATTAATGGGGAATTTCAGGATTGTACAACTTTATTTTAGATGGTTTTAAAGAAAAACAAACCATTGGGGATAGTTTTCCTGGTCCATAGACTACAGGAGGGTATGGTAGCAAGCACTTGAACCGGCTTGAATGCTTTCATAAATGTATGTCTTCATATATATTACGTTCAGCTCACGAGTCGGTTCATTTATCAATCTAATTTGGAAACATATTGGTTTCTCTCTACTTTTAGATCCAAAACAGTTGTTTGCTGTAGTTTGTCTGTACCTTGAATTGCACAACACACATTTATTATTGTTTGAAAATAACCAGATGTCCCCCTAAGCTATAAATCCTGTATGAAAACAATGAAGACATCCATAGGTACGATTAGTGATAAGACAATGCGTACAACAAATACATTTTCTTACCTGTGTAAATTGACCACTTCTGTGTAACTTCAACTGCTTGTTTAGTTGTTTACAAAGTTGTTAGGCTAAAATACAGATGACTAATAACGGTCTGCCTCTCTGTGACCAAGGTGCTATTTTTACACTGGAGATATGATTCCATGGGTCACATGGAGGCACTCTCATGAGTACCAACATTACAGCATGAGCCCTACCGTCTGTCACCTTATGGAATCTCTTATGGAAACTGTTCTACTAAACTGCTCTCAAGTTTCAGTGGTTAAGAAACTAAAAAGCTCTCATATTGCAGTGGTTCCAAGTGAATAGAAGTGATACATTGCAAGTTATAAAATGGGTGGTTCGAGCCCTGAATGCTGACTGGCTGACAGCTGTGGTACAGTATATCAGACCGGGTATGACAAAACATGTATTTTTACTGATCTAATTACGTTGGTTACCAGTTTATAATATAAATAAGGTACCTCTGGGTTTGTGGTATATGGCCAATATACCAAGCCTAAGGCTGTATCCAGGCACTCTGCATTGTGGTGCGCATAAGAACAGTCCTTAGCCATAGTATATTGGCCATATACCACACCCCCTTGTTCCTTATTGCTTAACTATACATTCTACATCAGTAAAGAAAACAGTTGGAATGTTAAACTTACATAGGCAGGTGCGTGCGTGCAAATGTGTGTGTGTGTGTGTGTATGCTTGCATGCAAGAATACTCAACCCTTAGGATGCATGCATATGAATGGTATTTCACATGGGATGTTGTGACCTCTGTCCTACCTTCTCTGACCTACAGTACCAGTCAAAAGTTTGGGCACAGCTACTCATTCAATGGTTTTTCTTTATTTTTAATATTTTCTACATTGTAGAATAATAGTGAAGACATCAAAACTATGAAATAACACATGGAATCATGGAGTAACCAAAAAAGTGTTAAACAAATCAAAATATATTTTATATTTGAGATTCTTCAAAGTAGCCACCCTTTGCCTTAATGACAGCTTAGCACACTCTTGCTATTCTCTCATGGATAATGAACAGCGAGTAGCAGCAGTGTACAACACAACTATTGGGGGGACGTCAATGCAAATAGTACAGTGATTAATTGTTCAGCAGTCTTATGGCTTGAGGGTAGAAGCTGTTAAGGAGCCTTTTGGTCCTAGACTTGGCGCTCCGGTACCACTTGCTGTGCGATAGCAGAGAAAACAGTCTATGACTTTGGTGACAGGAGTCTCTGACAATTTTATGGGCTATCCTCTGACACCGCCTATTACTTCCTGGATGGCAGGAAGCTCTGCACTAGTGATGTACTGGGCCGTACGCACTACCCTCTGTAGTGCCAAGCAGTTGACTTACCAGGCGGTGATGCAACCGGTCAGGATGCTCTCAATGGTGCAGCTGTAGAAGGATCTTGGGACTTATGCCAAATCTTTTCAGTCTCCTGAGGGGAAATAGGTTTTGTCGTGCCCTCTTCACGACAGTCTTGGTGTGTTTGGACCATGATAGTTCGTTCTCGACTCTCTACCCGCTCCACTACAGCCCTGTCGATGTTAATGGGGGCCTGTTCATCCCTCCTTTTCCTGTAGTTCACAATCAGCTCCTTTGTCTTGCTCACATTGAGGGAGAGGTTGTTGTCCTTTCACCACACTGCCAGTTATCTTACCTCCTCCCTATAGGCTGTCTCATTATTGTCGGTGATGAGGCCTACCACTGTTGTGTCGTCAGCAAACGTAATGATTGTGCTGGAGTCTTGTTTGGCCATGCATTCATGGGTGGACAGGGAGTACAGGAGGGAACTAAGTACACACCCCTGAGGGGCCCCATTGTTGAGGATCAGCATGGCAGACGTGTTGTTGCCTACCATTACCACCTGTGGGCGGCCCGTCAAGAAGTCTAGGATCCAGTTGCAGAGGGAGGTGTTTAGTCCCAGGGTCCTTAGCTTAGTGATGAGCTTCGTGGGCACTATGGTGTTGAACGCTGAGCTGTAGTCAATGAATAGCATTCTCACATAGGTGTTCCTTATTTCCAGGTGAGAAAGGGTAGTGTGGAGTTCAAGAAAGTTCCCTTTGTAGTCATAGCCCTGCCACATCTGACGAGCATCAGAGCCGATGTAGTAGGATTAGATTTTAATCCTGTATTGGCGCTTTCCTTGTTTAATGTTTTGTCTGAGGACATAGCGGGTTTTCTTATAAGCATCCGGATTAGTGTCCCGTTCCTTGAAAGCAGCAGCTCTAGCCTTCAGCTCAATGCAGATGTTGCCTGTAATCCATGGCTTCTGGTTGGGATATGTACGTATAGTCACTGTGGGGACGACGTCATCGATGCACTTACTGAGGAGGTGGTATACTCCTCATTGCCATTGGATGAATCCCGGAACATATTCCAGTCTGTGCTAGCAAAACAGTCCTGTAGCGTAGCATCCGCTTCATCTGACCACTTCCGCATTGAGCGAGTAACTGGTACTTCCTGCTTTAGTTTTTGCTTGTAAGCAGGAATCAGGAGGATAGAATTATGGTCAGATTTGCCAAATATAGGGCGAGGGAGAGCTTTGTATGCTTCTCTGTGGGTGGAGTAAAGGTGGTCTAGAGTTTTTTTGCACATGTGACATCCTGGTAAAACTGATTTAAGTTTGCCTGCATTAAAGTCCCTGGCCACTAGGAGCGCCACTTCTGGATGAGCATTTTCTTGTTTGCTTATGACCTTATAGCGTTGGTTGAGTGAGGTCTTAGTGCCAGCATCGGTCTGTGGTGGTAAATAGATGGCTACAAATAAAATAGATGAGAACTCTCTGTGTAGGTCTTGTGGTCTACAGCTTATCATAAGGTACTCTACCTCAGGCAATCAATACCTCGAGACTTCTTTAATATTAGACATTGCACACCAGCTGTTATTAACAAATAGACACACACCCCCACCCCTCGTCTTACCAGACGTAGCTTCTTCTCTGTTCTGCCGGTGCAAGGAAAATCCCGTCAGCTCTTTATTATCCGTGTCATCGTTCAGCCACATCTCAGTGAAACATAAGATATTACAATTTTTTATGTCCTGTTGGTAGGATAATTGTAATCATAGGTCATCAATTTTATTTTCCAATGATTGCACGTTAGCCAATAGAACGAATGGCAGTGGGAGTTTACTCGCTTGCCGAAGGATTCTCAGAAGGCAACCCAACCTGTGCCCCCTTTTCCTTAGTCTTTTCTTCATGCAAATGACAGGGATTTGTGCCTGTTCCCGGGAAAGCAGTATATCCCTCTCGTCGAACTCGTTAAAGAAAAAGCTTCTTCCAGTTTGAGGTGAGAAATTGCTGTTCTGATGTCCGGAAGTTATTTTTGGTTGTAAGAAACGGTAGCAGCAACATTATGTACAAAATAAGTTAAAACATAAGTTACAAACAACACACAAAAAAACAGCACAGTTGGTTAGTAGCATGTAAAAACGTCAGCCATCCTCTTCGGCGCCATCTTAAATGAAGCATGGAGGAGGAGGTGTGATGGTGTGGGGGCGCTTTGCTTGTGACACTGTCGGTGATTTATTTAGAATTCAAGGCACAGCATTGCTATCACAGCATTCTGCAGCGATACTCCAACCCATCTGGTTTGCGTTTAGTGGGACTATAATTTGTTTTTCAGCAGGACAATGACCCAACACACCTCCAGCCTGTGTGAGGGCTATTTGACCAAGGAGAGTGATACTGTCACACCAGTCTTCGCTTAGGCTCCCCCTCTTGTCCAGCTCAGGCGTTTGGCATCACCGGCTTTCTAGCTGCTGCCGAACCTACTGCTGGCAAACGCCCTTCACTCATCAACCCCGGACTTTTCCCGTCATCATTACACACACCTGGTTCCAATCCACACTCTATTACTGTATACAGTACCTTGCAAAGGTAAACGCCCTTGGCGTTTTTCCTATTTTGTTGCATTACAAACTGTAATTTAAGTAGATTTTTATTTGGATTTCATGTAATAGACACACAAAATAGTCCAAATTGGTGAAGGGCAATGAAAAAAATAACTTGTTTCCAAAAATTCAAAATAATTTAAAACGGAAAAGTGGTGCATGCATATGTATTCACCCCCTTTGCTATGAAGCCCCAAAAGTAGATTTGGTGCAACCTATTACCTTTAGAAATGTCACGTAAGTAGTTAGATTGCACACAGGTGGACTTTATATAAATGTCACATGATCTCAGTGTGTATATATACACAGCTGTTCTGAAAGGCTCCAGAGTCTACAAAACCACTAAGCAAGCAGCACCACCAAATAAGCGGCACCATGAAGACCAAGGAGCTCCCCAAACAGTTCAGGGACAAAGTTGTGGAGAAGTACAGATCAGGGTTGAGTTATAAAAAAATCTTTGGAACTTTGAACATCCCACGGAGCACCATTAAATCCATGATTAAAAATGGAAAGAATATGGCACCACAACAAACCCGCCAAGAGATGGCCGTCCACCAAAACTCATGGACTAGGCAAGGAGGGCATTAATCAGAGAGGCAACAAAGAGACCAAAGATAACCCTGAAGGAGCTGCAAAACTCCACAGCGGAGATTGGAGTATCTGTCCATAGGACGATTTTAAGCCGTACACACCACAGAGCTGGGCTTTATGGCAGAGAGGCCAGAAAAAAAGCCATTAATTAAATAACAAAATAAGCAAACACGATTGGTGTTCACCAAACGGCATGTGCGAGACTCTCCAAACATATGGAAGAAGGTACTCTGGTCAGATGAGACTAAAATGTTACTTTTTTGCCATCAAGGAAAACACTATGTCTGGCGCAAACCCAATACCTCTCATCACCCCGAGAATACCATCCCCACAGTGGAGTATGGTGGTGGCAACATCATGCTGTGGAGATGTTTTTATCGGCATGGACTGGGAAACTAGTCAGGTCAGTCAAAAGTTTGGACACACCTACTCATTCAAGGGTTTTTAATATTTTCCACATTGTAGAATAATAGTGAATACATCAAAACTATGAAATAATGCATATGGAATCATGTAGTAACCAACAAAGTGTTCAACAAATCCAAATGTATTTTATATTTGAGATTCTTCAAAGTAGCCACCTTTTGCCTTGATGACAGCTTTGCACACTCTTGGCATTTTCTCAACCAGCTTCATGAGGAATGCTTTCCCAACACTCTTGAAGGCGTTTCTACATATGCTGAGCACTTGTTGGCTGCTTTTCCTTCACACTGTGGTCAAGCTCATCCCAAACCATCTCAATTGGGTTGAGGTCGGGTGACTGTGGAGGCCAGGTCATCTGATGCAGCACTCCATCACTCTCCTTCTTGTTCAAATAGCCCTTACATAGCCTCGGTGTGTTTTGGGTCATAGTCCTGTTGAAAAACAAATGATAGTCTCACTAAGTGCAATGGTATGGGATGGCGTATCGCTGCAGAATGCTGTGGTAGCCATGCCGGTTAAGTGTGGCTTCAATTCTAAATAAATCCCTGACAGTGTCACCAGCAAAGCACCATCACACCTCCTCCTCCATGCTTCACTGTGGGAACCACTCATGTCGAGATCATCCGTTCACCTACTCTGTGTCTCACAAAGACACAGCGGTTGGAACCAAATGTCTCAAATGCCAGGTGCACAGTGTTTCCTCTGACACATTGGTGCGGCTGGCTTCCGGGTTGGATGCGCGCTGTGTTAAGAAGCAGTGTGGCTTGGATGGGTTGCGTATCGGAGGACGCATGACTTTCAACCTTCGTCTCTCCCGAGCCCGTAGGGGAGTTGTAGCGATGAGACAAATAGCTACTAACAATTGGATAACACAAAATTGGGGAGAAAAAGGGGTAAAATTCAGCACAAAAAAAGAAGAAGAAGAAAAAAAAGAGTAGGTCCTGCTGACCTATGTCCAGATTAAGCATCCAGGGTGAAAAAGTATCTTCAAAAACGTTGTGTGAGGACAAAACTAAGACCTTGGTAAACTTGTTAAATACAGAGTTTGATTAAATAATTATTTAAAAAACTTAAAAGTTTTGCAGGTAGCCAAGTAGCAACAAACCGTACAGCAGTACAGAGACAACACGGATGTGCGTTGCTTCGCCAGTCACGTGATCCAACTCAACAGTGAGGCTAAGAAACATAATATGCACACACATTTATATTTACTCTACACACAGGCACACACATCCACATATGGTCATCATATACAGTGCATTCAGAAAGTATTCAGACAACTTAACTTTTTCTTATTGTTTTGCTTCTTCCCAGCTGCATCCAATTCATTAACAACTGTAACTAAGGTTGGGATCCTTTAAGAAAACAGATCTAATACCAGTGTCATCCCAGATAAGACACTATTTTAAAGCATAGTACTGTAATGTTTCCCTAAGTACAATGTAATTACTAGTTGTTACACTTCATTTTAACTAGCTAAATCCTGTGTAACTAATGTGTACTTATACAGTACATTACCCATCCCATCCTCTAACCCTGTTACGGGGGGCTGAGTCACTGGATTGCTGGGGCTCTCTCGTGCCGTCTCTGGGGGGGGTGCGTCACCTGGGTGGGTTGATTCACTGTTGTGGTCGGCCTGTCTGGGTCCCCCCCCCCCCCCCCTTGGGTTGTACCGTGTCGGAGATCTTTGTGGGCTATACTCGGCCTTGTCTCAGGATGGTAAGTTGGTGGTTGAAGATTTCCCTCTAGTGGTGTGGGGGCTGTGCTTTGGCAAAGTGGGTGGGGTTATATCCTTCCTGTTTGGCCCTGTCCGGGGGTGTCCTCGGATGGGGCCACAGTGTCTCCTGACCCCTCCTGTCTCAGCCTCCAGTATTTATGCTGCAGTAGTTTATGTGTCGGGGGGCTAGGGTCAGTTTGTTTATCTGGAGTACTTCTCCTGTCCTATTCAGGTGTCCTGTGTGAATCTAAGTGTGCGTTCTCTAATTCTCTCCTTCTCTCTTTCTTTCTCTCTCTCGGAGGACCTGAGCCCTAGGACCATGCCCCAGGACTACCTGACATGATGACTCCTTGCTGTCCCCAGTCCACCTGGCCATGCTGCTGCTCCAGTTTCAACTGGCCTGGGCCCTAGGACCATGTCCCAGGACTACCTGACATGAGGACTCCTTGCTGTCCCCAGTCCACCTGGCCATGCTCCTGCTCCAGTTTCAACTGTTCTGCCTTACTATTATTCAACCATGCTGGTCATTTATGAACATTTGAACATCTTGGCCACGTTCTGTTATAATCTCCACCCGGCACAGCCAGAAGAGGACTGGCCACCCCACATATGCTCTCTCTAATTCTCTCTTTCTTTCTCTCTCTCGGAGGACCTGAGCCCTAGGACCGTGCCCCAGGACTACCTGACATGATGGCTCCTTGCTGTCCCCAGTCCACCTGACTGTGCTGCTGCTCCAGTTTCAACTGTTCTGCCTTATTGTTATTTGACCATGCTGGTCATTTATGAACATTTGAACATCTTGGTCATGTTCTGTTATAATCTCTACCCGGCACAGCCAGAAGAGGACTGGCCACCCCACATAGCCCGGTTCCTCTCTAGGTTTCTTCCTAGGTTTTGGCCTTTCTAGGGAGTTTTTCCTAGCCACCGTGCTTTTACACCTGCATTGTTTGCTGTTTGGGGTTTTAGGCTGGGTTTCTGTACAGCACTTTGAGATATCAGCTGATGTACGAAGGGCTATATAAATAAATTTGATTTGATTTGACAACCTGGCCCTAATTTAAGTTTCTGGAAGCGCCATCCAAGTAGGAGAATAAATGCACTAATACACCATAGAGTACATGTAATATTTGTATAAGTACAGTGTAATTACTAGTTGTTACACAGGATTTAGCTGGTTAAAATGAAGTGTATCTTGAGGGGTACACACTTGTAAAAATGTGTATTTACATAGTACGTTACCCATCCTGACTCTCATTTTAAGGCTTCCGGATGCTCCATCCAGGTGGGAGGATAAACATAATAGTACATGTAATATTCTTTTACCCTTATTTTACCAGGTAAGTTGACTGAGATCACATTCTCGTTTATAGCAATGACCTGGGGAATAGTTACAAGGGAGAGGACGGGGAATAAATGAGCCAATTGCAAGCTGGTGATGATTCGGTGACCATGATGGTATGAAGGCCAGATTGAGAATTTAGCCAGGACACCAGGGTTAACACCCCTACTCTTACAATAAGTGCCATGGGATCTTTAGTGACCACAGAGAGTCAGGACGCCGTTTTAACATCCCATCCGGAAGACAGCACCCTGCACAGGGCAATGTCCCTAATCACTGCCCTGGGGCATTGGGATATTCTTATCTTATTCTTCTTATTCTTCTTATTCCTCCTACTGGCCCTCCAACACCACTTCCAGCAGAAACTGGTCTCTCATCCAGGGGACAACCCTGCTTAGCTTCAGAAGCAAGCCAGCATTGGGATGCACGGTGGTATGCTGGCTTGCTTCTGAAGCTAAGCAGGGTTGTCCCCTGGATGAGAGACCAGTTTCTGCTGGAAGTGGTGTTGGAGGGCCAGTAGGAGGAATAAGAAGAATAAGAAGAATAAGAATAATAAGAATAATAATAAGAATAACAATCAAATATCTGCTTAAGTACAACGTAATTACTGGTGTTAACACATAATTTAGCTAGTTAAAATGAAGTGTACATTGAGGGGTACTTATGTGTAATTATTGTGTACCTACATATATAGCTTACCAATGAGCAATTACCATATACAGGACCTACTTACTAATCATTACCAAGTGAAAATACCAACAAACAAAATATGAGCTTCTAGTTAACTCTATTACAACATGTAAAACAACCTTACATTTCTTACAAAGTAATAAGGATTGTATTATTGGATTAATCATTTGATTAACTAGATTAAACAAAGATATGGGCTTACTCAATTAACTGTTTTAGTGGTGATTCAAATCTGCAGCCTATAGTATGTTGAGTAGCCTAGGTAGCTAGGTAATTCAGAGAAGACAGAAATGTATTCCCCCTTTTACAAGCAACAATATAAATAACAATGGAAACATCTATGTCTTCATCTGTTTGATTCTTGTAAACATTTTTCCTATCCTGGTGTCACGCCTTGACCTTAGATATCTCTGTTTTTCTATATATTTTGGTTAGGTCAGGGTGTGACTAGGGTTGGTAATCTAGTTTTTGTATGTCTAGAGTTTTTTGTATGTCTAGGGGTTTTTGTATGTCTATGTTGGCCTGATATGGTTCCCAATCAGAGACAGCTGTTTATCGTTGTCTCTGATTGGGGATCATATTTAGGTAGCCATGTTCCTCATTTGTGTTGTGGGATCTTGTCTATGTATAGTTTCCTTAGTGCACATCAGTAGAGTCACGATTCGGTCGGTCGGTCGGTCGGTCGGTCGGTCGGTCGGTCGGTCGGTCGGTCGGTTGTTTTGTTCAGTGAGTTTCGATTTATTGCAATTATGTGGAACTCTACTCACGCTGTGCCTTGGTCCGATCCTTATGACGAATGTGACACCTGGAGTCTGAGAACTTGTGGTAAAATTAGAGAAAAATAATGCATCGTTAGCAAAGACAATTAGCCTACTAGTTAGCTATCATCAGACTCAGACGCAGTATAGCTAGAAACCTTCCTCTGTAATGATCATTATCATGATTTCTATCATTTAGGGTCTAGTCCGTAGCTTTGCATAGATACCTAGTTGTGTTATTCAACTAGTATTATACAAATAATGGTTGCTTAATAAGTTAAGTAGTGTTTCCATTGAAAAGGACATAGCCTCAGTGGTGTAAAAAGTACCCAATTGTCATACTTGAGTAAAAGTAAAGATATCTTAATAGAAAATGACTCAAGTAAAAGGGAAAGTCACCCAATAAAATCCTACTTGAGTAGAAGTCCAAAAGTATTTGGTTTGAAATATACTTAAGTATCAAAAGTGAAATTATAAATAATTAAACAATCTTTATATTAAGCAAACAAGACTGCACAATTGTCTTTTTTTAAATTTACGGATAGCCCAAGTACTTTTGGGTGTCAGGGAAAATGTATGGAGTAAAAAGCACATAATTCTCTTTAGGAATTTAGCGAAATAAAGTAAAAGTTGTCAAAAAACAAATAGTAAAGATACCCAAGGAGTGTATACACAGGTGTGTTGACACATGTAGCTAGCTACCTAAGGTTAACATGCTGAATGTGCTTCACGTAATACTCTTGGGTACAGATACCCTGAGAACAAGGTTCAGGGAAGAACTTGACCGTAGAGCCCAGCTAGCTAGCTATTTGCCAGCTTTAGGTAGTTAGCTAGGTAACTAATGTTAGCTGTCAAGGTTAGAAAACTAGCTAGCGTGGAAAGTATGTTCTGTGGAGATGTTAACTAAGTTAGCTAGCCCCCTGTCTAGCCTAGTTGGTAGGCCTACCAAAAATGGCAGCTAATGTAGCTAGCTAGTTTTTGGTATTATGCTGGACGATTTAGCATAGATAATGTTAGCTGGCTAGTTAGCAAGCTAGCCAACACTAGGCTGGCTAGCTGGCAAATGCTAACTAGCTACCTGTGCTAAATCATCCAGCACAATTACTGTATCCAAAAAGCTAAAACAAATTTCATCGAAAAACCTACATTCTCTCTCACTTCTTCTCCTATGGTATATTGGCGCCAGTACACCTTGAAAGTCTCCAATATAAACTCCTAAGTCCAAAAACAATTGCTGCCGCAGCCACAATAATGTCTAGTTTCTTTGACACTCAAGCTGTACAGTTTATAACTGTGAATGAACACCACAAAATCCCCCTTAACACACATGGTATCTTTTGACTGGCAGCAATCATTTACATGGCCTACAGGCAAAGTCACTTGTTTTCTCAACTCTTTTAATCACCTCCGCATAGGAGATTAGATTGACCGCCCAAACTTTTGCCACCTGAATTTCCTTCACCCTTACAGGGTACTCCCGGAACTCGGGATCATGATCCCCACCACTAAGAAGAGGGGCGGGGGCATATGCTTCATGGTTACCGTGACGTGGTGTGATCATAACAACATACAGGTACTCAAGTCCTTCTGTTCACCTGATTTAGAATTCCTCACAATCAAATGTCGACCGCATTATCTTCCAAGGGAATTCTCTTCGATTATAATCACAGCCGTATATATTCCCCCCCAAGCAGACACATTGATGGCTCTGAACAAACTTTATTTGACTCTTTGCAAACTGGAATCCATTTATCCGGAGGCTGCACTCATTGTAGCTGGGGATTTTAACAAGGCTAATCTGAAAACAAAACTCCCTAAATTTTATCAGCATATCGATTGCGCAACCAGGGCTGAAAAAACCTTGGATCACTGCTATTCTAACTTCCGCGACGCATATAAGGCCCTGCCCCGCCCTCCTTTCGGAAAAGCTGACCATGACTCCATTTTGTTGATCCCTACCTACAGACAGAATCTAAAACAAGAAGCTCCCGCGCTGAGGTCTGTTCAACGCTGGTCCGACCAATCTGATTCCACACCCCAAGACTGCTTCCATCACGTGGACTGGGATATGTTTCGTATTGCGTCAGACAACAACATTGACGAATACGCTGATTCGGTGAGCAAGTTCATTAGAACGTGCGTTGAAGATGTCATTCCCATAGCAACGATTAAAACATTCCCAAACCAGAAACCGTGGATTGATGGCAGCATTCGCGTGAAACTGAAAGCCCGAACCACTGCTTTTAATCAGGGCAAGGTGAGCAATCAAACAAGCTAAGCGTCAGTATAGAGACAAAGTAGAATCTCAATTCAACGGCTCAGACACAAGAGGTATGTGGCAGGGTCTACAGTCAATCACGGATTACAAAAAGTAAACCAGCCCAGTCACAGACCAGGATGTCTTGCTCCCAGGCAGACTAAATAACTTTTTTGCCCGCTTTGAGGACAATACAGTGCCATTGACACGTCCCGCAACTAAAACATGCGGACTCTCCTTCACTGCAGCCGACGTGAGGAAAACATTTAAACGTCTCAACCCTCGCAAGGCTGCAGGCCCAGACGGCATCCCCAGCCGTGCCCTCAGAGCATGCGCAGACCAGCTGGCTGGTGTGTTTACGGACATATTCAATCAATCCATATCCCAGTCTGTTGTTCCCACATGCTTCAACTGAGCTAAACGACTACCGCCCCGTAGCACTCACTTCCGTCATCATGAAGTGCTTTGAGAGACTAGTCAAGGACCATATCACCTCCACCCTACCTGACACCCTAGACCCACTCCAATTTGCTTACCACCCAAATAGGTCCACAGACGATGCAATCTCAACCACACTGCACACTGCCCTAACCCATCTGGACAAGAGGAATACCTATGTGAGAATGCTGTTCATCGACTACAGCTTGGCATTTAACACCATAGTGCCCTCGAAGCTCGTCATCAAGCTCGAGACCCTGGGTCTCGACCCCGCCCTGTGCAACTGGGTACTGGACTTCCTGACGGGCCGCCCCCAGGTGGTGAGGGTAGGCAACAACATTTCCACCCCGCTGATCCTCAACACTCCCCACAAGGGTGCGTTCTGTGCCCTCTCCTGTACTCCCTGTTCACCCACGACTGCGTGGCCACGCACGCCTCCAACTCAATCATCAAGTTTGCGGACGACACAACACTGGTAGGCTTGATTACCAACAACGACGAGACGGCCTACAGGGAGGAGGTGAGGGCCCTCGGAGTGTGGTGTCAGGAAAACAACCTCACACTCAACGTCAACAAAATGAAGGAGATGATTGTGGACTTCAGGAAACAGCAGAGGGAACACCCCCCTATCCACATTGATGGGACAGTTGTGGAGAGGGTGGTAAGTTTTAAGTTCCTCGGCGTACACATCACAGACAAACTGAATTGGTCCACCCACACAGACCGCATCGTGAAGAAGGCGCAGCAGCGCCTCTAAAACCTCAAGGGGCTGAAGAAATTTGGCTTGTCACCAAAAGCACTCACAATTGTACAGATGCACAATCGAGAGTATCCTGTCGGGCTGTATCACCGCCTGGTACGGCAACTGCTCCGCCCACAACCGTAAGGCTCTCCAGAGGGTAGTGAGGTCTGCACAACGCATCACCGGGGGCAAACTACATGCCCTCCAGGACACCTACACCATCCGATGTCACAGGAAGGCGATAAAGATCATCAAGGACAACAACCTCCCGAGCCACTGCCTGTTCACCCCACTATCATCCAGAAGGCGAGGTCAGTACAGGTGCATCAAAGCTGGGACCGAGAGACTGAAAAACAGCTTCTATCTCAAGGCCATCAGACTGTTAAACAGCCACCACTAACATTGAGTGGCTGCTGCCAACACACTGACTCAACTCCAGCCACTTTAATAATGGGAATTGATGGGAAATGATGTAAAATATATCACTAGCCACTTTAAACAATGCTACCTAATATAATGTTTACATACCCTACATTGTTCATCTCATATGTACATGTATATACTGTACTCTATATCATCTACTGCATCTTTATGTAATACATGTATCACTAGCCACTTTAACTATGCCACTTTGTTTACATACTCATCTCATATGTATATACTGCACTCAATACCATCTACTGTATCTTGCCTATGCCACTCTGTACCATCACTCACTCATATATCTTTATGTACATATTCTTTATCCCCTTACACTTGTCTCTATAAGGTAGTAGTTTTGGAATTGGTAGCTAGATTACTTGTTGGTTATTACTGCATTGTCGGAATGAGAAGCACAAGCATTTCGCTACACTCGCATTAACATCTGCTAACCATGTGTATGTGACAAATACAATTTGATTTGATTTACTCTGTCCATCTGCACACATTTGAAACATGGCCAAATCCTCCTTCTTATTTTTTTACACTGCAGTGATTTGGGGATGAAAGCTTTCACAGCTAACATAAACAAGCTTCACATGCATAGGTAGGTGCTCTTCATTAAAAAAAGAACAGGACCATGAAATGTTCTTATTTAATTACATTCAGTTAAGTTAAGATCTCCCTTCACTGAAATTTAAGGGGATTAAGGGGACTAGCCCGAATCATGAAAAACAGCCCCATACGAGTATTCCTCCTCCACCAAACTTTACAATTGGCACTATGCATTCGGGCAAGTAGCATTCTCCTGGCATCTGCCAAACCGAGTTGGACTGCCGGATGGCGAAGCGTGATTTATAACTCCATAGAGCATGTTTCCACTGTTCCAGTGTCCAATGGCGGCCAGCTTTCCACCACTCCATCCGTTGCTTGGCATTGCACATGGTGATCTTAGGCTTCTGAGCGGCTGCTTGGCAATGGAAACAACCTTTCATGAAGCTCCCGACTAACAGTTATTGTGCTGACATTCCTTCCAGAGTCAGTTTGGAACTCGGTAGTGAGTGTTTCAATCCAGGACAGACAAATTGTACGTGCTACGCGCTTCGGCCCTCATCGGTCCTGTTCTCTGAGCTTGTGTGGCCTACCACTTCGTGGCTGAGCCGCTGTTGCTCCTAGACGTTTCCACTTCACAGTAACAGCACTTACAGTTGGCAGCTCTTGCAGGGCAGAAATTTGACGCGCTGATTTGTTGGAAAGGTGGCATCCTATGCCGGTGTCATGTTGAAAGTCACTGAGCTCTTGGCAGTAAGGCCATTTTACTGCCAATGTTTGTCTATGGATATTGTATGGCTGTGTGCTCGATTTTTATACACCTGTCAGCAATGGGTGTGGCTGAAATACCCAAATCCTCTCATTTGAAGGGGAGCCCACATACTTTTGTGTACACAGTGTAGACTGACCAGGTTAATCCACGTGAAAGCTACGATCTCTTATTGATGTAACTTAAATCCACTTCAAATTACTGTAGATGAAGGGGAGGAGACAAGGTAAAGGAAGATTTTTAATCATTGAGACAATTGAGACATGGATTGTGTATGTGTAACATTCAGGGGACTGTTTTTTTGGGGGGGGGTTGTTTTTGTTGTTTCCGCCTTATTGTAGGCAATATCAAGTTGGTGTATGAACGAATGGGTTATAGAGCAAACAAAGCAATTATCATAACATAGGTTGTAATATAGCTTTTTTTACTGGCTTGGCTTCCCCAGTAATTTTACCCATGTACCGCTACTGCAACCCTGGCAACCACTTCCGCCATCTTCCCTTTTCCTGCTCAAACACTTGGTTCTTTCGTAGCAATCTCTTATGTCTGGATTTTGCACACAACCTTTGTCTCAATCCCTGTTATTTGCGTACTTTCATGTCAGTGTCAACACAAATTGTGGGCACGTTTGAGGTCTTCCTTTTTTAGAGCGCGTTGCACAGATGGGCAGATCTTGACATGATGCCTTAATTTCTGTGACATATAAATGCACCAATGCATCTCATCCAAAAATGAGAATGGGCTTCAACCGTGAAACCCTTAAAAAAAGAGGTTGTCTTATGACCATTTAAAGTGCATTTATAAACCATTAATCAACCAAGCCTAATAGGCTCACAATTTGGCAAGCACTGAATGACTATCTCTCAATTTGAACCATAACTGTTTATTATGTCTAAAAATATATATTTATAGTTCTAGTCCAAGGGCCACCCACCAAAAAATAAAAGGCATTCAGAAAAGGCATTCTGTGACACCAAGAAACAAAAAAGTTTCAACATCATTATGTGGATAATTTTATTAATATGAACACTGTGGTTGAAAACTTGTGAAAGTTGCACATTAATTAAATATTATAATAATATATAATAATAATATATGCCATTTAGCAGACGCTTTTATCCAAAGCGACTTACAGTCATGTGTGCATACATTCTACGTATGGGTGGTCCCGGGGATCGAACCCACTACCCTGGCATTACAAGTGCCATGCTCTACCAACTGAGCTACAGAAGGACCACTACCACTAAATATTATAAATCAAAGGTACAATTTTAAAAGCATAGTGCATTTGGGGGAATTTCCCCTAACAACATTATGAGGTTGCCATGTCACACCTTGGTTTCAATTGTACACACTTTCCATCCCACTGGGCAAATATTTGTTGAATCAATGTTTCCACATAATTTCAACAAAATTCAATGTGACGATGCTGAATCAACGTGGAAACTGATTTGATTTTAAAAAAGTCAACAACATAAGGGAATTTAGTATTTGTTTCACCTAAATCCAATGACATCGTGACCTTTTTTGTTGACAAGACGTTGAACTGACGTCTGTGCCCAGTGGGGTTGTCCATACTTACAGAAAGCAACACATGTACCGGCCTGGAGGAATCCCAAAATAATTTGAGATAAGAAGCTGTTGAAGGGTTCATTTTAGGGACTCCCATGGTAGCGATAACAAGTTGAAAGGCCACTGTGGAGTGGATTTACAGTGGTTTAAATAGACACCTAAAATCAGATTTTTTATTTGTCAATAACTCAGCCATCTCTTAACCAACGCCTTAGCTTTTATCAAACTAAGTTAAGAGATATACCATGGGCCTACATACACATTGTGGTGTTATTTGAACTTATGATTCATGAGAATATTTTTTTCAAAGGTTTTCCAAAATTTCCAAGATGGAGGAAAATATATCCTGACAGACCTACAAACAAGACCCTAGGTCAAACGGGGCAGTGGATATGAGGGGTTATGTGAGACTGCTTATAACGACGCCACCTATAGGCCAATCGGTGCCATTATTTTTGACCAAGTTACTCATGTCCTCTAGTGTGCCAAAACAAAACAAAAACAATCTATGCTTGAGTTAATTGATAAGGTCAATAAATGTTTTTTGAATAACAATAGGTTCCAATTTGTAAGTCGCTCTGGATAAGAGCGTCTGCTAAATGACTTAAATGTAAATGTAAATGTTTCACAGTTTACAGTGAACCCCTAATTACACTGTAATAAGGACCCCATAAATGTGTTACCAATCTTATGCTACACCCAGAGAGACCCCATTTTGATATTTAAAAATATCTATGTAAAAAAGTGATGTAATCAATGGCCAATGTTTACTCTTTTAATTGAGGCTATGACAGTCTATTACAAATTAGTCTGACAGTACTTTTGACAGTATTTCAATCTGAAGGAAGTATGGTTTGAAGTGACTGAAATGCATCAGAAAGGTATGTATTGTTCAGAAGATCATCAGGCAATAATTATGTATGATCTTATGTATAGAAAAGAACATCAGTAGCTCGGTTTCCATCCAATTGGGAATACATTTATGTGAATATTCTGGAATTTGAGCATTTTCCTCCAAACGGACTTCAATGTGTTTCCATCACATTTTCAACTCTACCTGATAGTTTAGTCACAAAAACTGTCAAATAGCAAATGTGCCTACTCTGGTCCTGGCACCTGCGCTCTAGTCAACAGCTTGCAAATACAGTGCGGGTATGCTGTGAGGGTTGGCTAGTCTACATGCTGACATTATTATGGATAAGAGCGAGAATATTTGTATTTCTCAAATGGCAGTCAAGCATGGATCATCATGTCACCAGAAAAAGACCCTCTGTCATGTTTTGTCATTAATTATCATGTCTTGTCCCTGTGCTTCCCCTTCTATTCGTTTCCCTCTGCTGGTCTTATTAGGTTCTTTCCCTCTTTCTATCCCTCTCTCTCCCCCTCCCTCTCTCACTCTCTCGCTCTCTCTTCTCTCTATCGTTCCGTTCCTGCTCCCAGCTGTTCCTATTCCCCTAATCAATCATTTAGTCTTCCCACACCTGTTCCCGATCCTTTTCCCTGATTAGAGTCCCTATTTCTCTCCTTGTTTTCCGTTCCTGCCCCGTCGGATCCTCATCTATAATTCACCGTGCTGTGTCTATGTTTTGCCCTGTCGTGTCGTGTTTCCCTCAGATGCTGCGTGGTGAGCAGGTGTCTGAGTCTGCTAGGTTCAAGTGCCTTCCCGAGGCAACCTGCAGTTCTCGATCAAGTCTCCAGTCTGTTCTCGTCTTTACGAGTAGTATTATGCTTTTGTTTTGTAAAGTTTCTTACTGGATTAAAAACTCTGTTTTCGCCAAGTCGCTTTTGGGTCCTCATTCACCTGCATAACAGAAGGATCCGACCAAGGAATGGACCCAGCGACTACAGAGGCTCGTAACACTGCCGTCAAGATCCAGGAGCCATGCTCGGCAGACACGAGCAGGAATTGTCTGCTGCTCGCCATGCCGTGGAGAACCTGGCCGCTCAGGTTTCCGACCTCTCTGGACAGTTCCAGAGTCTTCGTCTCGTGCCACCTGTTACTTCCTGGCCTGCCGAGCCTCCGGAACCTAGGGTTAATAACCCACCTTGCTACTCCGGGCAGCCCACGGAGTGCCGCTCCTTTCTCACCCAGTGTGATATTGTGTTCTCTCTCCAACCCAACACATACTCTAGTGAGAGAGCTCGGGTTGCTTACGTCATTTCACTCCTTACTGGCCGGGCCCGAGAGTGGGGCACAGCTATCTGGGAGGCAAGGGCTGATTGTTCTAACAATTACCAGAACTTTAAAGAGGAGATGATTCGGGTTTTTGACCGTTCAGTTTTTGGTGGGGAGGCTTCTAGGGCCCTGGCTTCCCTATGCCAAGGTGATCGATCCATAACGGATTACTCTATAGAGTTTCGTACTCTTGCTGCCTCTAGTGACTGGAACGAGCCGGCGCTGCTCGCTCGTTTTCTGGAGGGACTCCACACAGTGGTCAAAGATGAGATTCTCTCTCGGGAGGTTCCTTCCAGTGTGGACTCTTTGATTGCTCTCGCCATCCGCATAGAACGACGGGTAGATCTTCGTCACCAGGCTCGTGGAAGAGAGCTCGCATCAACGGTGTTTCCCTGCTCCGCATCGCAACCATCTCCCTCCTCTGGCTCTGAGACTGAGCCCATGCAGCTGGGAGGGATTCGCATCTCGACTAAGGAGAGGGAACGGAGGATCACCAACCGCCTGTGCCTCTATTGCGGATTTGATGGACATTTTGTTAATTCATGTCCAGTAATAGGCCAGAGCCCATCAGTAAGCGGAGGGCTACTGGTGAGCGCTACTACTCAGGTCTCTTCATCTAGATCCTGTACTACTATGTCGGTCCATCTACGCTGGACCGGTTCGGGTGCTACATGCAGTGCCTTGATTGACTCTGGGGCTGAGGGTTGTTTCATGGACGAAGCATGGGTTCGGAAACATAACATTCCTTTCAGACAGTTAGACAAGCCTACGCCCATGTTTGCCTTAGATGGTAGTCATCTTCCCAGTATCAGATTTGAGACACTACCTTTAACTCTCACAGTATCTGGTAACCACAGTGAGACTATTTCTTTTTTGATTTTTCGTTCACCTTTTACACCAGTTGTTTTGGGTCATCCCTGGCTAGTATGTCATAATCCTTCTATTAATTGGTCTTGTAATTCTATCCTATCCTGGAACGTATCTTGTCATGTGAAGTGCTTAATGTCTGCCATCCCTCCCATTTCTTCTGTCCCCACTTCTCAGGAGGAACCTGGCGATTTGACAAGAGTGCCGGAGGAATATCATGATCTGCGCACGGTCTTCAGTCGGTCCCGAGCCAACTCTCTTCCTCCTCACCGGTCGTATGATTGTAGTATTGATCTCCTTCCGGGGACCACTCCTCCTCGGGGTAGACTATACTCTCTGTCGGCTCCCGAACGTAAGGCTCTCGAGGATTATTTATCTGTGTCTCTTGACGCCGGTACCATAGTGCCTTCTTCCTCTCCGGCCGGGGCGGGGTTCTTTTTTGTTAAGAAAAAGGACGGTACTCTGCGCCCCTGCGTGGATTATCGAGGGCTGAATGACATAACGGTTAAGAATCGTTATCCGCTTCCCTTTATGTCATCAGCCTTCGAGATTCTGCAGGGAGCCAGGTGCTTTACTAAGTTGGACCTTCGTAACGCTTACCATCTCGTGCGCATCAGAGAGGGGGACGAGTGGAAAACGGCGTTTAACACTCCGTTAGGGCATTTTGAGTACCGGGTTCTGCCGTTTGGTCTCGCCAATGCGCCAGCTGTTTTTCAGGCATTAGTTAATGATGTTCTGAGAGACATGCTGAACATCTTTGTTTTTGTCTATCTTGACGATATCCTGATTTTTTCACCGTCACTCGAGATTCATGTTCAGCACGTTCGACGTGTTCTACAGCGCCTTTTAGAGAATTGTCTCTACGTAAAGGCTGAGAAGTGCTCTTTTCATGTCTCCTCCGTTACTTTTCTCGGTTCCGTTATTTCCGCTGAAGGCATTCAGATGGATTCCGCTAAGGTCCAAGCTGTCAGTGATTGGCCCGTTCCAAGGTCACGTGTCGAGTTGCAGCGCTTTTTAGGTTTCGCTAATTTCTATCGGCGTTTCATTCGTAATTTCGGTCAAGTTGCTGCCCCTCTCACAGCTCTTACTTCTGTCAAGACGTGTTTTAAGTGGTCCGGTTCCGCCCAGGGAGCTTTTGATCTTCTAAAAGAACGTTTTACGTCCGCTCCTATCCTCGTTACTCCTGACGTCACTAGACAATTCATTGTCGAGGTTGACGCTTCAGAGGTAGGCGTGGGAGCCATTCTATCCCAGCGCTTCCAGTCTGACGATAAGGTTCATCCTTGCGCTTATTTTTCTCATCGCCTGTCGCCATCTGAGCGCAACTATGATGTGGGTAACCGTGAACTGCTCGCCATCCGCTTAGCCCTAGGCGAATGGCGACAGTGGTTGGAGGGGGCGACCGTTCCTTTTGTCGTTTGGACAGACCATAAGAACCTTGAGTACATCCGTTCTGCCAAACGACTTAATGCCCGTCAAGCTCGTTGGGCGTTGTTTTTCGCTCGTTTGTGATTTCTTACCGTCCGGGTAGCAAGAACACCAAGCCTGATGCCTTATCCCGTCTGTTTAGTTCTTCTGTGGCTTCTACTGATCCCGAGGGGATTCTTCCTTATGGGCGTGTTGTCGGGTTGACAGTCTGGGGAATTGAAAGACAGGTTAAGCAAGCACTCACGCACACTGCGTCGCCGCGCGCTTGTCCTAGTAACCTCCTTTTCGTTCCTGTTTCCACTCGTCTGGCTGTTCTTCAGTGGGCTCACTCTGCCAAGTTAGCTGGTCATCCCGGTGTTCGAGGCACTCTTGCGTCTATTCGCCAGCGCTTTTGGTGGCCGACTCAGGAGCGTGACACGCGCCGTTTCGTGGCTGCTTGTTCGGACTGCGCGCAGACTAAATCGGGTAACTCTCCTCCTGCCGGTCGTCTCAGACCGCTCCCCATTCCTTCTCGACCATGGTCTCACATCGCCCTAGACTTCATTACCGGTCTGCCTTTGTCTGCGGGGAAGACTGTGATTCTTACGGTTGTCGATAGGTTCTCTAAGGCGGCACATTTCATTCCCCTCGCTAAACTTCCTTCCGCTAAGGAGACGGCACAAATCATTATCGAGAATGTGTTCAGAATTCATGGCCTCCCGTTAGACGCCGTTTCAGACAGAGGCCCGCAATTCACGTCACAGTTTTGGAGGGAGTTCTGTCGTTTGATTGGTGCGTCCGTCAGTCTCCGGGTTTCATCCCCAGTCTAACGGTCAAGCAGAGAGGGCCAATCAGACGATTGGTCGCATACTACGCAGCCTTTCTTTCAGAAACCCTGCGTCTTGGGCAGAACAGCTCCCCTGGGCAGAATACGCTCACAACTCGCTTCCTTCGTCTGCTACCGGGTTATCTCCGTTTCAGAGTAGTCTGGGTTACCAGCCTCCTCTGTTCTCATCCCAGCTTGCCGAGTCCAGCGTTCCCTCCGCTCAAGCGTTTGTCCAACGTTGTGAGCGCACCTGGAGGAGGGTGAGGTCTGCACTTTGCCGCTACAGGGCACAGACTGTGAGAGCCGCCAATAAACGCAGGATTAAGAGTCCAAGGTATTGTTGCGGCCAGAGAGTGTGGCTTTCCACTCGCAACCTTCCTCTTACGACAGCTTCTCGTAAGTTGACTCCGCGGTTCATTGGTCCGTTCCGTGTCTCCCAGGTCGTCAATCCTGTCGCTGTGCGACTGCTTCTTCCGCGACATCTTCGTCGCGTCCATCCTGTCTTCCATGTCTCCTGTGTCAAGCCCTTTCTTCGCACTCCCGTTCGTCTTCCCTCCCCCCCCTCCCGTCCTTGTCGAGAGCGCACCTATTTACAAGGTCCGTAAGATCATGGACATGCGTTCTCGGGGACGGGGTCACCAATACTTAGTGGATTGGGAGGGTTACGGTCCTGAGGAGAGGAGTTGGGTTCCGTCTCGGGACGTGCTGGACCGTTCGCTTATTGATGATTTCCTCCGTTGCCGCCAGGGTTCCTCCTCGAGTGCGCCAGGAGGCGCTCGGTGAGTGGGGGTACTGTCATGTTTTGTCATTAATTATCATGTCTTGTCCCTGTGCTTCCCCTTCTATTCGTTTCCCTCTGCTGGTCTTATTAGGTTCTTTCCCTCTTTCTATCCCTCTCTCTCCCCTCCCTCTCTCACTCTCTCGCTCTCTCTTCTCTCTATCGTTCCGTTCCTGCTCCCAGCTGTTCCTATTCCCCTAATCAATCATTTAGTCTTCCCACACCTGTTCCCGATCCTTTTCCCTGATTAGAGTCCCTATTTCTCTCCTTGTTTTCCGTTCCTGCCCCGTCGGATCCTCATCTATAATTCACCGTGCTGTGTCTATGTTTTGCCCTGTCGTGTCGTGTTTCCCTCAGATGCTGCGTGGTGAGCAGGTGTCTGAGTCTGCTAGGTTCAAGTGCCTTCCCGAGGCAACCTGCAGTTCTCGATCAAGTCTCCAGTCTGTTCTCGTCTTTACGAGTAGTATTATGCTTTTTGTTTTGTAAAGTTTCTTACTGGATTAAAAACTCTGTTTTCGCCAAGTCGCTTTTGGGTCCTCATTCACCTGCATAACACCCTCAATATTTATTGGAAAGCAGCATCAAGCTCATCACTGTGTTCACTTTCACCACACTGTGTGTCATGTTTTGTCTTATATTGTCTTGTCATTTTGCTTTTCCCTCTGTTCGTTTTCCCCCTGCTGGTCTTTTTAGGTTCGTTCCCCTTTTTCTCTCTCCCTTCCTCTCTCTCTTCTCTCTATCGTTCCGTTCCTGCTCCCAGCTGTTCCTATTCCCCTAATCAATCATTTAGTCTTCCCACACCTGTTCCCTATCTTTTTCCCTGATTAGAGTCCCTATTTCTCCCCTTGTTTTCCGTTTCTGCCCTGTCGGATCCTTGTCTATTGTTCACCGTGCTGTGTCTGTGTATCGCCCTGTCGTGTCGTGTTTCCCTCAGATGCTGCGTGGTGAGCAGGTGTCTGAGTCTGCTACGTTCAAGTGCCTTCCCGAGGCAACCTGCAGTTCATGTTCGAGTCTCCAGTCTGTTCTCGTCATTACGAGTGGAATTGTGCTTTATGATTGTATATTTACTTTACTGGATTAAAGACTCTGTTTTCGCCAAGTCGCTTTTGGGTCCTCATTCACCTGCATAACACTGTGAAGTTCAGCATCATTTATTCCATCAAATGTCGATTTTAGCATGTACATCTTGGTGGGGAAATCTCCCCAAAACATTATTTGATGTATGCCAGCAAAGCCATTAATCAACACAACACTAAACAATACATCAATTGCACTTTAATGGTGACAAACGGTGCCTACAAACTGTTAGGACATACAGTTGAAGTCGGAAGTTTACATACACATTAGCAAATACATTTAAACTCAGCTTTTCATCATTCCTGACATTTAATCCTAGTAGAAATTCCCTGTTTTACGTCAGTTAGGAATACCACTTTATTTTAAGAATGTGAAATGTCAGAATAATAGTAGAGATTTATTTCAGCTTTAATTTCTTTCATCACATTCCCAGTGGGTCGAAAGTTTACATACATTCAATTAGTATTTGGTAGCATTACCTTTAAATTGTTTAACTTGGGTCAAACGTTTAAAGTAGCCGTCCACAAGCTTCCCACAATAAGTTGGGTGAATTTTGGCCCATTCCTCCTGACAGAGCTGGTGTAACTGAGTCAGGTTTGTAGGCCTCCTTGCTCGCACATGCTTTTTCAGTTCTGGCCACAAATGTTCTATAGGTTTGAGGTCAGGGCTTTGTTGTCATTAAGCCATGTTGCCACAACTCTGGATGTATGCTTGGGGTAATTGTCCAATTGGAAGACCCATTTGCGACCAAACTTTAACTTCCTGACTGATGTCTTGAGATGTTGCTTTGAAATATCCACATAATATTTTGCCTCATGATGCCATTTATTTTGTGAAGTACACCAGTCCCTCCTGCAGCAATGCATCCCCACAACATGATGCTGCCACCCCTGCTTCACGGTTGGGATGGTGTTATTCGGCTTGCAAGCCTCCCCCTTTTTCCTCCAAACATAACGATGGTCATTATGGCCAAACAGTTCTATTTTTGTTTCATCAGACCAGAGGACATTTCTCCAAAAAGTACGATCTTGGTCCCCATGTGCAGTTGCAAACCATAGTCTGGCTTTTTTATGGTGGTTTTGGAGCAGTGGCTTCTTCATTGCTGATCGGCCTTTCAGGTTATGTGAATGTAGGACTCGTTTTTACTGTGGATAAAGATACTTTGTACCTGTTTCCTCCAGCATCTTCACAAGGTCCCTTGCTGTTGTTCTTGGATTTATTTTCACTTTTCACACCAAAGTACATTCATGTTTAGGAGACAGAACACGTAGATGTCCTAACCGACTTGCCAAAGCCATAGTTTGTTAACAAGACATTTGTGGAGTGGTTGAAAAACGAGTTTTATTGACTCCAACCTAAGTGTATGTAAACTTCTGACTTCAACTGTACATAAAGCTATCCCAACAGCAGTCCCAACACCTTACCTCTGCTACACCTGGCTATCAGCAGAGCCTTGTCTGGCAGCGAAACATTTAATTCAGCCTAATTTACTGCCTTTTAAAAAACATAGCTGATATGGCTGACTTGCTTAAACAAATGTGGTTTCTAATGACATACAAACTATGGCATAGGGGGACGACGAGCGGATAAGAGGCAATTCATAATTTAGATTAAGACATTAATGAACGAGCTAGGACTGACGTAGTCAATATAACTTTGTTTTCAGATCATGGGCCATTCTTACAGTATTCTCCATGTACACAAAGTCAGAACTGTAGGATAAATAAAGAGGCCATATAAGCAGACAATGAAAGCTCTTACAATATTCGATGATGACATTCTCTGGATTTATGGTGCTTTCAAGACAACTGGGAATTTGGAAAAAAAAACAAGGTAGAATCATGATGTCAGTGATCTTCAGGTCAGAGCTCTAGAAAGAGGCAGAGTTCCCATCTTGGAATTCCGAGTTGGATGACCGTTCAAAACGGAACTCGTTTTTTTTTAGAGTTCCCAGTTGTCTTGAACTCACTGAATCTGAGTTTTCCAAATTCCGAGTTTCCAGTTGTTTTGAACGTGGCAGAAGTCATGCTGGATTGACAACATGGCCAATGTTGAATGTTTATCATTTAAGCTTGGAAAAGAGACCCTTAATAGCAGGAATAGCAGGCAAGTGATTGTTTTGCAATGCTTGCAGTTAGCCACTGATTTCTTCCAAACCATTCATTGTTGAATTTTCGACATCCAACTTGTTGCGTAATGTTAATGTCCAATGGCCAATGAGTACCGATACACTTTATCTATAATTTCTCTTTGTGACGACAAGGTTTGAAAAAGATTTGCCAGTAGATTGTCGACTTGATTCATGATGACTGCTAGCTAAGATTTTGAAAGTTGTCATGTTTTGTCATTTATTGTCTTGTCCTTGTGCTTTCCCTTCTGTTCGTTTCCCCCTGCTGGTCTTATTAGGTTCGTTCCCTTTTTCTATCCCTCTCTCTCCCCCTCCCTCTCTCTCTTCTCTCTATCGTTCCGTTCCTGCTCCCAGCTGTTCCTCATTCTCCTAACTCACTCATTTAGTCTTTTCACACCTGTCCCCTATTTTGCCCTCTGATTAGAGTCCCTATTTCTCCCCTTGTTTTCCGCTTCTGTCCTTGTCGGATCCTTGTATGATGTTCGCTGTGCTGTGTCCTTGTCTCGCCCTGTCGTGTCTTGTCTCCTTCAGATGCTGCGTGTGAGCAGGTGTCTTAGTCTGCTACGGTCGGTGCCTTCCCGAAGCAACCTGCAGTCAATGGTCGAGTCTCCAGTCTGTCCTCGTTACTACGAGTGGATTTAAGTGTTTTCCTGTTTTGTTTTCTTCTTGAGTTTTCCAGGATTATTACTTTTGCCATATACTGGAATAAAGACTCTGTTTTCGCTAAGTCGCTTTTGGGTCCTCATTCACCTGCATAACAGAAGGATCCGACCAAGAATGGACCCAGCGACTATGGATTCTCGTAACACTGCCGTCGAGATCCAGGGAGCTATGCTCGGCAGACACGAGCAGGAATTGTCTGCTGCTCGTCATGCCGTTGAGACCCTGGCCGCTCAGGTTTCCGACCTCTCAGGACAGTTTGAGTCTTCGTCTCGTGCCACCAGCTACTTCCTGGTCTTCCAAGTCTCCGGAACCTAGGGTTAATAACCCACCATGTTACTCCGGGCAGCTCACTGAGTGCCGCTCCTTTCTCACCCAGTGTGATATTGTGTTCTCTCTCCAACCCAACACATACTCAAGAGAGAGAGCTCGGATTGCTTACGTCATTTCACTCCTTACTGGCCGGGCTCGAGAGTGGGGCACAGCTATCTGGGAGGCAAGGGCTGATTGTTCTAACAATTACCTGAACTTTAAAGAGGAGATGATACGGGTTTTTGATCGTTCAGTTTTTGGTAGGGAGGCTTCTAGGGCCCTGGCTTCCCTATGTCAAGGTGATCGATCCATAACGGATTACTCTATAGAGTTTCGCACTCTTGCTGCCTCTAGTGACTGGAACGAGCCGGCGCTGCTCGCTCGTTTTCTGGAGGGACTCCACGCTGAGGTTAAGGATGAGATTCTCTCCCAGGAGGTTCCTTCCAGTGTGGACTCTTTGATTGCACTCGCCATCCGCATAGAACGACGGGTAGATCTTCGTCACCGAGCTCGTGGAAGAGAGCTCGCGTTAACGGTGTTCCCCCTCTCCGCATCGCAACCATCTCCTCCCTCCGGCTCAGAGACTGAGCCCATGCAGCTGGGAGGTATTCGCATCTCGACTAAGGAGAGGGAACGGAGGATCACCAACCACCTGTGCCTCTATTGCGGTTTTGCTGGACATTTTGTCAATTCATGTCCAGTAAAAGCCAGAGCTCATCAGTAAGCGGAGGGCTACTGGTGAGCGCTACTACTCAGGTCTCTCCATCAAGATCCTGTACTACCATGTCGGTCCATCTACGCTGGACCGGTTCGGCTGGTTCATGCAGTGCCTTGATAGACTCTGGGGCTGAGGGTTGTTTTATGGACGAAGCATGGGCTCGGAAACATGACATTCCTCTCAGACAGTTTGGGAAGCCCATGCCCATTTTCGCCTTAGATGGTAGTCTTCTCCCCAGTATCAGATATGAGACACTACCTTTAACCCTCACAGTATCTGGTAACCACAGTGAGACTATTTCCTTTTTGATTTTTCGTTCACCTTTTACACCTGTTGTTTTGGGTCATCCCTGGCTAGTATGTCATAATCCTTCTATTAATTGGTCTAGTAATTCTATCCTATCCTGGAACGTTTCTTGTCATGTGAAGTGTTTAATGTCTGCTCTCCCTCCTGTTTCTTCTGTCCCCTCTTCTCAGGAGGAACCTGGTGATTTGACAGGAGTGCCGGAGGAATATCATGATCTGCGCACGGTCTTCAGTCGGTCCAGAGCCAACTCCCTTCCTCCTCACCGGTCGTATGATTGTAGTATTGATCTCCTTCCGGGGACCACTCCCCCTCGGGGTAGACTATACTCTCTGTCGGCTCCCGAACGTAAGGCTCTCGAGGATTATTTGTCTGTTTCTCTTGACGCCGGCACCGTAGTGCCTTCTTCCTCTCCTGCCGGAGCGGGGTTTTTTTTTGTTAAGAAGAAGGACGGTACTCTGCGCCCCTGCGTGGATTATCGAGGGCTGAATGACATAACGGTTAAGAATCGTTATCCGCTTCCCCTTATGTCATCAGCCTTCGAGATTCTGCAGGGAGCCAGGTTCTTTACTAAGTTGGACCTTCGTAATGCTTACCATCTCGTGCGCATCAGAGAGGGGGACGAGTGGAAAACGGCGTTTAACACTCCGTTAGGGCATTTTGAGTACCGGGTTCTGCCGTTTGGTCTCGCTAATGCTCCAGCTGTTTTTCAGGCATTAGTTAATGATGTACTGAGAGACATGCTGAACATCTTTGTTTTTGTCTACCTTGACGATATCCTGATTTTTTCACCGTCACTCGAGATTCATGTTCAGCACGTTCGACGTGTACTCCAACGCCTTTTAGAGAATTGTCTCTACGTGAAGGCTGAGAAGTGCGCCTTTCATGTCTCCTCTCTCACATTTCTCGGTTCTGTTATTTCCGCTGAAGGCATTCAGATGGATCCCGCTAAGGTCCAGGCTGTCAGTGATTGGCCCGTTCCAAGGTCACGTGTCGAGTTGCAGCGCTTTCTAGGTTTCGCTAATTTCTATCGGCGTTTCATTCGTAATTTCGGTCAAGTTGCTGCCCCTCTCGCAGCTCTTACTTCTGTCAAGACGTGCTTTAAGTGGTCCGGTTCCGCCCAGGGAGCTTTTGATCTCCTCAAGAAGCGTTTTACGTCCGCTCCTATCCTCGTTACTCCTGACGTCACTAAACAATTCATTGTCGAGGTTGACGCTTCAGAGGTGGGCGTGGGAGCCATTCTATCCCAGCGCTTCCAGTCTGACGATAAGGTCCATCCTTGCGCTTATTTTTCTCATCGCCTGTCGCCATCGGAACGCAACTATGATGTGGGTAATCGCGAACTGCTCGCCATCCGCTTAGCCCTAGGCGAATGGCGACAGTGGTTGGAGGGGGCGACCGTTCCTTTTGTCGTTTGGACTGACCATAAGAACCTTGAGTACATCCGTTCTGCCAAACGACTTAATGCACGTCAAGCTCGTTGGGCGTTGTTTTTCGCTCGTTTCGAGTTTGTGATTTCTTATCGCCCGGGTGATAAGAACACCAAGCCTGATGCCTTATCCCGTCTCTTTAGTTCTTCTGTGGCTTCTACCGATCCCGAGGGGATTCTTCCTTATGGGCGTGTTGTCGGGTTGACTGTCTGGGGAATTGAGAGACAGGTTAAGCAAGCACTCACTCACACTGCGTCGCCGCGCGCTTGTCCTAGTAACCTTCTTTTCGTTCCTGTTTCTACTCGTCTGGCTGTTCTTCAGTGGGCTCACTCTGCCAAGTTAGCTGGCCATCCCGGCGTTCGAGGTACACTTGCTTCTATTCGCCAGCGGTTTTGGTGGCCTACTCAGGAGCGTGAAACGCGCCGTTTCGTGGCTGCTTGTTCGGACTGTGCGCAGACTAAGTCAGGTAACTCTCCTCCTGCCGGTCGTCTCAGACCGCTTCCCATTCCTTCTCGACCATGGTCTCACATCGCCTTAGACTTCATTACCGGTCTGCCTTCGTCTGCGGGGAAGACTGTGATTCTTACGGTTGTCGATAGGTTCTCTAAGGCGGCACATTTCATTCCCCTCGCTAAGCTTCCTTCCGCTAAGGAGACGGCACAAATCATCATTGAGAATGTGTTCAGAATTCATGGCCTCCCCTTAGACGCCGTTTCAGACAGAGGTCCGCAATTCACGTCACAGTTTTGGAGGGAGTTCTGTCGTTTGATTGGTGCTTCCGTCAGTCTCTCTTCCGGTTTTCATCCCCAGTCTAACGGTCAAGCAGAAAGGGCCAATCAGACGATTGGTCGCATACTACGCAGCCTTTCTTTTAGAAACCCTGCGTCTTGGGCAGAACAGCTCCCCTGGGCAGAATACGCTCACAACTCGCTTCCTTTGTCTGCTACCGGGCTATCTCCGTTTCAGAGTAGTCTGGGTTACCAGCCTCCTCTGTTCTCGTCCCAGCTCGCCGAGTCCAGCGTTCCCTCCGCTCAGGCATTTGTCCAACGTTGTGAGCGCACCTGGAGGAGGGTGAGGTCTGCACTTTGCCGTTACAGGGCGCAGACTGTGAGAGCCGCCAATAAACGTAGGATTAAGAGTCCTAGGTATTGTCGCGGCCAGAGAGTGTGGCTTTCCACTCGTAACCTTCCCCTTACGACAGCTTCTCGTAAGTTGACTCCGCGGTTCATTGGTCCGTTCTGTGTCTCCCAGGTCGTCAATCCTGTCGCTGTGCGACTGCTTCTTCCGCGACATCTTCGTCGCGTCCATCCTGTCTTCCATGTCTCCTGTGTCAAGCCCTTTCTTCGCGCCCCCGTTCGTCTTCCCTCCCCCGTCCTTGTCGAGGGCGCACCTATTTACAAGGTACGTAGGATCATGGACATGCGTTCTCGGGGACGTGGTCACCAGTACTTAGTGGATTGGGAGGGTTACGGTCCTGAGGAGAGGAGTTGGGTTCCATCTCGGGACGTGCTGGACCGTTCGCTGATTGATGATTTCCTCCGTTGCCGCCAGGATTCCTCCTCGAGTGCGCCAGGAGGCGCTCGGTGAGTGGGGGGGTACTGTCATGTTTTGTCATATATTGTCTTGTCCTTGTGCTTTCCCTTCTGTTCGTTTCCCCCTGCTGGTCTTATTAGGTTCGTTCCCTTTTTCTATCCCCTCTCTCCCCCTCCCTCTCTCTCTTCTCTCTATCGTTCCGTTCCTGCTCCCAGCTGTTCCTCATTCTCCTAACTCACTCATTTAGTCTTTTCACACCTGTCCCCTATTTTGCCCTCTGATTAGAGTCCCTATTTCTCCCCTTGTTTTCCGCTTCTGTCCTTGTCGGATCCTTGTATGATGTTCGCTGTGCTGTGTCCTTGTCTCGCCCTGTCGTGTCTTGTCTCCTTCAGATGCTGCGTGTCAGCAGGTGTCTTAGTCTGCTACGGTCGGTGCCTTCCCGAAGCAACCTGCAGTCAATGGTCGAGTCTCCAGTCTGTCCTCGTTACTACGAGTGGATTTAAGTTTTTTCCTGTTTTGTTTTCTTCTTGAGTTTTCCAGGATTATTACTTTTGCCATATACTGGAATAAAGACTCTGTTTTCGCTAAGTCGCTTTTGGGTCCTCATTCACCTGCATAACAAAGGTATGATGTTGACATGATCAGTCCAATCAAAGCTACGGTAGTTATAACGCAATTTGACAGCATTATATCTGTGTCCAATGACCTTCAGCCTTCTTGGACGGGCACTTCTAATGTAACTCTATGGCAGCACCCAGGGGCTTGAGTTTTCAATCTCTCCCCGTAGATCTTGCGGTGAAGTAGAGAGAACACTGAGCCAATCAAGGAGCAACTAGAGAACATTACCAACCCCTACGCTCCGTATTTTCCACTGGCTCCAACCACCATAGAAAGCACTGAGCTAGGATGAAACACCTGCAGTTTGGAGCTGACTTAGTCAAGAAAGCAAAAAAGAGACCATGTTTGTATGCGGCTTTATTAGCTCAATGATTATTCTTTTTTTAATATTGTTTGCAAGCTGATGACAAAATAACATGCAAAATAGGCAAAAATGAATGATGGGTCGCCACTGACGGTTCTATTTAGCACCTTCATATCAAAGATAAATACAGTGCATTCGGAAAGTACTCAAAACCCTTGACTTTTTCTACAATTTGTTACGTTACAGCCTTATTTAAAATTGATTAAGTCATTTTTTCCCTCATCAATCTATACACTACCTCATAATGACAAAGCAAAAACAGTTTTTCATACATTTTGGCTAATTTATAAAAAACTGTTTTTGCTTTGTCATTATGAGGTATTTTGTGTACCCTTTACTCAGTACTTTGTTGAAGCACCTTTTGCAGTGATTACAGCCTTGATTCTTCTTGGGTAGGATGCTACAAGCTTGGAATACCTGTATTTTCTCCCATTTTTCTCTGCAGATCCTCTCAAGCTCTGTCAGGTTGGATGGGGAGCATCGCTGCAAAGCTAGTTTTTGCTCTCTCCAGCGATGTTCAATCGGGTTCAAGTCCGGGCTCTGGCTGGGCCACTCAAGGATATTCAGAGACTTGTCCTGAAGCCATCCCTGCATTGTCTTGGCTGTGTGCTTAGGGTCGTTGCCCTGTTGGAAAGTGAACCTATGCCCAAGTCTGAGGTCCCGAGCGATCTGGAGCTGGTTTTCATCAAGGATCTCTCTGTACTTTGCTCCGTTCATCTTTCCCTCGATCCTGACTTGTCTCCCAGTCCCTGCCTCTGAAAAACATCCCCACAGCATGACACTGCCACCACCATGTTTCACCATAGGGATGGTGCCAGGTTTCCTCCAGAGGTGACGCTTAGCATTCAGGCCAAAGAGTTCAATCTTGGTTTCATCAGACCAGAGAATCTTGTTTCTCATGGTCTGAGAGTCTTTTTTTAGGTGCCTTTTACTGAGGAGTGGCTTCTGTCTGGCCCCTCTACCATAAAGGCCTGATTGATATTTAATCCATTTTAGAATAAGGCTGAAACAAAATGTGAAAGAAGTCAAGGGGTCTGAATATTTTCCGAATGCACTGTATACCAGTTTAATCTTTGGATTCATTTGCACTTCCTAAACTATTTCCACCTTCATATTATGATATTCTGTATAGAACAAAGGAGCAATGAAATGCGAGTTCCTTTTAATGCAGCACTATTATCATTTGGAATTATTTCAAATCATGTTTTTTTCATCAACAAGAAATGTTCTAGCCTTTCACAAAATATTTGTCTCTTGAGCTTTTGTTTTAAATGGAAGATGAGTCTGAAGTGTGTGAGTGAATGCTCTCTTCACTCTCAGTCCCAACTAATTCCTTGAGAGTTTGCATATCATTCACATAGCTGGATATCTTCAATATTGATTGATGCCTATATTATTATAACTGTACTTATCGTGGTAATTATTGATTGATTACTCTTCAAAATTGTATCCAATGACAACTGAATCAGTATATGGGAATGATAGTGTAATTATAGTACATTAGCAAAGGCTCTGGCTGTACCCAAAATAGACCACATGACAACCCTTGTTACCTATTTTTAATACTGTTGGCGTACAGTGTGTCACACCCAGAGGAAATTAAATGTCAGACATGTGTTATCACATTTATCATCACAGCTACCCTCTCAAAAAAGTATTCGCTACACTGACCACCAGTGTTAATTGCCTCATGGCCAACATAGATCACTTTCTCGCTCCACACAATGTTCTCTGTGCCCCTTTCACTGATTGGCCGAAGTAAATGTTGTCATCGTTCTGCCTTGGACATGTCTGGTGCAATACTATGGGAGTGGATTACCAATTGTCTTCATTTTAGACCTCATTCAGCATGTGAGTGGTAGCTTGATTGTTGTGGTTGATTTATATGGCAATGATTTATTGAGCTTTTTAGATGTTATAACCTATTCATATTAAAAAGATCTATGTGATGAAAAGTTATTTTGGATTTTATAGCCCTGTTTATCTGAGACAGGTTAAGTTCACTATACAAAGAAAACAAAAATGTTCTATGGACAAAGAGGAGAAATTATAATAGTAAAATTCAATTAATGAATCAGATTTATTGTGAAATGTATCTATATTGTATACATCAACCAGTCATGTCAAGGTGGCATAGATGACTATATAAAACTTATAGTTTTTAAGCAAAGATAAAATAAATGCAATTCAATTTTAAGAATTTGTAGGGATATCAAAACATTTTCTGTGGGGCACATTTACATTTTTTTAGGCTAAGTGTTGTCTTGCGCAATTGTTTTCAGAGAGATAAGACAAAGGAGTAGTGGCAGTATAACATTTTCAGAACAAATACTATTACCACTCATCTGCAGTCAGTTAACACACAAAAAAACACTTAATATCAATTGTAGCTTCAAGCAGTGGCTGCGGTCCAAACACTTAAAATACACCCTCGTCCACTTACCCTCACCTTATGCCCTTGGGGGAATCTCAATGATTAGATGGCATTGAGGTAAAGTGAACTGTTGCACTTGCAATATAAAGACACTGGTTGCGGTCCAAACACTAAAAAGACACACCCTATCCCCTCAGTCCTCAAATTAAGTAGACACTTCTGATGACGTGTCATGACGTCTGACGAGAATAAACGTGCAGTGCAATGGGCAAGAGAGGAAGGAATGATTTTTAAATGGACCACCCTTGACCGGAAATTCGTCACTCATTCATCCCGCAATGATTGTGTTTTCAGCCACCGGTAGCTTGTGGGTGCTTTATATGCACCACAGTCAATTATGAGTGCATGTCTACTTATATTAAATATATCATTAATATAAGCCTACTGTATGAAAGCTAGCAAATGAATTAGCTAACTAACATTTGCCTGCCTAGCTGGAACTTCTGAAGAAGGAACATTTTTTTATTTCTACAATTTCCAAAAGATAACCAAACAAAAACACATTTACTTTTTACAAGACGTGTTTGTGTCGTCATGTGCATTAGTAGCACAATTTCAAACTTATTTGCATTTGTTTCTACTTACATTTGTATGTTGATTTCTCCATTGATGTTGTTTTTAAGTTTTCACAGACTTTTCTTAGCGGATGTACTATTGTCGCGAATTGAATTATGGGGAGTTTCAGGCCCCGGAGTGAACATAATTGTACACTTGCAAAGCCGACTAAACACTAGGGCTGAGGGGCTTACGTTGCAAACTTCCCTTGCTTGGCTAATCATTTGGACTGCCCTCATTTTACCTCAATGCCATCCAATCATTGAGGTTGTCATATGCAGTCAAGGAGTTGTCAAGAAGATGTCAAGGATTTTCTGGTCATAAATTAGAACCTGATACATTCATCAGTTTTACAAGTAACACGATCCACAGCTACCCAGTCTAGCCTTGCTGCTCTAGCCTCTCAGGGGCCACCGTCTTCAAATGTGGCGCGAGCCATTCAAATTGAATAAAAGGGGATGATATCAAATGACTGATGCGATCTAGCCAGAATGAACAGAACAAGCCAATCCTTCTTTTGGTGCTGGTGTCATTGGAGTAGTGGGGGCGATTAGAATAAGGCCAGTGTGGGAGGCCCCTAATGCTGAGCTGAGCACTACTACAGCTCTACTATAGGTCCCCTCTAAACATAATGTCATCAGACGTAACAAAGGGAAGTAACGTTATGTTTCCCCCTCCCTTCCAAACTCTTCTCAAAAAGGCCAGATGACACGAAGGTCTTATGTTGTCCCCACTTAAATAAAGCTCAGCAGGGGGCGCGGAAGAGGGGAGACTTTCATCGGCACCACATCCACCACGACAGGACTATACAGTACATCCTGTGACATTGAGGCTCCTTGGGAGAAGAAGATTCATACCCACAGAAGGTTTGTTTTTAATGATCTATGCATGCTGTTCCTCTTATTAGTCCAGCTGTTTGGAACTCATTGTCTCATCACTAATATCTGACTACATATACTGTAGCTACTATCTACTACCATACAAATACATATTCAAGATGAAAAATGTATTACTGTCAAGAGTAAACATAATTGACATTGATTTTTTGAGCCATTGAGAAATGTGAGACATTGCGTAGCTTTTTCAAACCAGAATCAAATCTAGCAGAATTTATTTGAGTCCATGTTAACTAATTAGATGTGTATTTTCTTCTAGGAAATGAATGTGGCTCTTATTCATGATAAGCTTTTTATAAAAGATCTCTGGGAACAAAAAATTGCTAAACATGACCAAAGGACAGAAACTGAAGACATGAGGAAGAAAAGTAGTGCTCTCACCAAGTAAGAATTGTTGGACATTCTGAAGGGATACACTTTTGTGCTATAAGAATACTGCACAGGATATGAGGAAAGGTTATTCAAGGGAAACAAAGGTCTATTTATTTATGTTTTTGCAGAACTTTTCTTGTTCATATTTGGATTAGGAATACATCCTGCTATGAGTGATAAAACTTCCACAATTTAGGCGATATCACTTTCGACGCACATGCTACATGTAACAGATCATGATTTTGTCACGAGCAAAATGTTAACACTAAGGGCATCTCAGGACAACTTACACTGACAATCATATTAAAGTACTTGGCCATAAGAATCTCTAACCACAAAAGCAAAAGCGCACTCTAATATCTCATAACCCCATGGCTTGTCCATAGCTAGTCCATGTAATCATGTGTATATCCCTGATCTGAGAAGGACTGGAAAAACTTTAGGGAATCCGATATGATAATCAGAGTGTTGAGTGATATTAGGGGATGCCATATTCCATGCTTAGCTGTCCTACAATAACCTGTGCTGCTTTAAGGTTAGAGGATTATCAGACACAGCAGTGTCATAGCAGTGTCACAGCAGCAACAAATGCAATAAGCCAAGTATATGTGAGGAAGGTGGCAGAGCCATCCTCACAATACTGGGCACAAGAGCATGGTGTCACAAATAATAAACCCATTGGAATTCCTAGAGGAATTGTCGTAGAAATTTTGCCTGGGTAACAATACACATACTATTAAGTAGCCTAAAGCAATATTGGAAACATATGGCTTATGGAATGTGTCTGACTTTTAAAAAATTATAATACTTTGTCTTTACATAGGCTGCGAGACGAATGGCACCGAAGGCTTGAGAGTCGAACAAAACATCTGAAGAAATTAAATGACGAACTTCTGAGGAAGAGCAAGCTTGCCAAACAGGCAGATGACACATAACGGAGTGTTGCATTTGTCACCGCTGTTCTCGTGAAGAGTGATGTATTTTTTCTGATATGAATAAAAACATGTTTTATCATGATCACTCCTGTTTTGTCTCACACTGAGGGAAGATTCACTATTGACCATACTTTTTAGTCTAGCATTATCTATACTTAGGTTTAAGGCTTACGCATAGGCTTAAGTAGGCTTAAGTGAACGAAGTGTACACACTTGCAGTTAAAACAGGTTGAAGAGTGTTGGAAACTGACCCGAGGAGTTCAGTTTTCTCAAGTGTATTCTAGTATCACTGTAAAAGGACTGCAGAAGTCAACTATATACATTGTGCCATTTCTACATGGAACAATGACACTATTGGTATGAATATAGGAAGTTTTACTGAGATCATGTATAAAAATATGAAAGTAAATGTTAGTTTGGGACAGATTACGTTGGTAAATATGCCAAATGATTTTGCAAGTTGATTTATTTCTGTTGGAAAATACTCAGTATCCTAAGCAGTCGGTGAAGGCATGTAGGTATTTATCACTTTATAAGCGGTCCTTCTGTAGCTCAGTTGGTAGAGCATGGCGCTTGTAACGCCAGGGTAGTGGGTTCGATCCCCGGGACCACCCATACGTAGAATGTATGCACACATGACTGTAAGTCGCTTTGGATAAAAGCGTCTGCTAAATGGCATATATTATTTATTATATATAAGCTATAGGCTAGTGGCTATGAGTAGATCTTTTTAAATTCTAAGGCCTAAGACACTTATGCTGATATATTTGTGATACCTCCTCAGGAGCAGCCGAAGCATCACCCAGAGGCGGGTGCTACACTGTTGTCGGTGGTGCACTAAGACATTCAGAGGAAGTATGGGGGAATGAATGTTGGAGGTGGCAAGGTGCCTTGAAGAAGAGCCTGTCTGTCAGGCTGACTTTCTCCCGGACCCTGGCTACTGTAACTATCAATACCCTTATCTTCACTCAATCCTGCCTTTCCGAACTGCCTCTACTTCTATCTGAAGTAGGCTAGAGACACCATTTGCGTTACATTTTTTTTTTTATATCTATAAATTGCTGTGCCTGTGTTTATTTTTTGCCTTGCTGTCAGGCTGACAGGGACTACAATGATAGGGACTACGATGGAAATAAGTCTCTGACTTTTGTGATATCCTTGTCATGTTTAAAAAAATGTATTTACTGTGTTCTACGTATTAACTGGTAATTAGAAATATATCTATCTACCTCTATTCCAGTGAAATTGTCAGCCACTTGTTTTGGTAGACATATTAGCCACTCTAAAATATGCAGTTTTGTCACAAAACACAATGCCAAAGATGCAATTGGAATGCTGACTGCAGGAATGTCCACCAGAGATTTTGCCAGAGAATTGAATGTTAATTTCCCTACCATAAGCTACCTCCAAAATTGTTTTAGGGAATTTGGAAGTACGTCCAACCGGCCTCACAACTACAGACCACGTGTAACCACGCCAGCCCAGGACCTCCACCTCCAGCTTCTTCACCTGCGGGATTGTCTGTAATAAAGCACTTCGGTGGGGAAAAACTCATTCCGATTGGCTGGGCCTAGCTCCCAAGTAGGGCCTAATGAATTTATTAAAATGTTCTGATCTCTTTATATGAACTGTAACTCAGTAAAATCTTTGAAATTGTTGAGTGATGCATTTATATTTTTGTTCAGTGGAGTTAGAACAAGTTGTCAGAGCACTACCACTGTGACATATTCACACAATGAATAGCCTAAAACATTGGAATATCTCAGCTGTTAGCTATTACTGTACCGACCACTTGTCAGTCTATAGAGTAGTCCTAGCCAATTTTGCATGCTGGTATTATTTTCCAAGACCAATGCTAGTTGTCCATCTTTCAACATCACTATATGGAAAATCAACAGTTTGTCATGTACAAACATTTTCAATTACAGAATGGTCAAAGAACATAAAACATATAACACAAGAAGATCATTGAAATTAAGTAAATACAGCACAACTAGAGGGCACAAGGCTCCCCAAACGCTTCTGACATGCAGCCGTTTGCACCCAACAGGTGGTCTGAAGGGCATTCGTTATCATGTCATGTGTACTCTCTGTGGTAGGCAAATATCTGACTGACAGCAGTGGCAAAATGTGTTTACTGCCCTGTCAAACTACAGATGGTATGTCACTGTATCACACTCAAAATATTGATTCCTGGTGCCAATGCTGAAAGATGTTGTCATGAGCATGATTCACTGCTACTCAGCAATAGCCCAGGTTCTCACCCTGTGTATCTTGTATAGTATGAGAGTCAAAGTCTAGACCCATGTTGACAAAAAAAAAATCCCAACTCATTATAGCAAAATAGGTATTGTAATAAAGGCAAAGTCAGCTATGCACAAAGTAAACAGCTATATGCGGCCAACTTATCACATCATATCGTCGAGTCTCAGTTTAAAGTAGGCCGTAACAGTTGGAGAGTTTGACCTCTATAAAATAATTTAAACCTTAAACATCACCACTCAAAGTACAATTTTATTTATACACTACCGGTCAAATATTTGAGGCATTCTCTCAACTAGCTTCACCTGGAATGCTTTTCCAACAGTCTTGAAGGAGTTCCCACAATTACTGAGCACTTGTTGACTGCTTTTCCTTCACTCTGCGGTCCGACTCATCACAAACCATCTCAATTTGGTTGAGGTCGGGAGATTGTGGAGGCCAGGTCATCTGATGCAGCACTCCATCACTATCTTTCTTAGTAAAATAGCCCTTACACATTTTTGTCCCATTAAGCCCAAACCAGATGGGATAGTGTATCGCTGCAGAATGCTGTGGTGGCCATGCTGGTTAAGTGTGCCTTCCAAATAAATCACAGACAGTGTCACCAGCAAAGAACCCCCACACCATAACACCTCCTCCTCCATGCTTTACATTGGGAAATACACATGCGGAGATCATCTGTTCACTCACACCACGTCTCTCAAAGACACATCAGGTGGAATCAAAAATATCAAATTTAGACTCCAGACCAAAGGACTAATTTCCACCGGTCTAATGTCCATTGCTCATGTTTCTTGGCCCAAGCAAGTCTCTTCTTCTTATTGCTGTCCTTTACTAGTGGTTTCTTTACAGCAATTCGACCATGAAGGCTTGATTCACAGTCTCCTCTGAACAGTTGATGTTGAGATGTGTCTGTAATTTGAACTTTGTGAAGCATTTGTTTGGACCGCAATTTCTGAGGTTGGTAACTCTAATGAACTCATCCTCTGCAGCAGAGGTGACTCTGGGTCTTTCATTCCTGTGGTGGTCCTCATGAGAGCCAGTTTCATTATAGCGCTTAATGGTTTATGCGACTGCACTTGAAACTTTTAAAGTTCTTGAAATGTTCCGTATTGACTGACCTTCATGTCTTAAAGATATGATGGACTTTCTTTCTCTTTGCTTATTTGAGCTGTTCTTGACATAATATAGACTTTGTCTTTTACCAAATAGGGCTATCTTCTGTATACCACCCCCACCTTGTCACAGCACAACTGATTGGCTCAAACGCATTAAGAAGGAAAGAAATTACACAAATGAACTTTTAGCAAGGCACACCTGTTAATTTAAATGTATTCCAGGTGACTACCTCATGAAGCTGGTTGAGAGAATGCCAAGAGTGTGCAAAGCTGTCATCAAGGTAAAGGGTGGCTATTTGAATAATCTCAAATATAAAACATATTTAGATTTGTTTAACAGTTTTTGGTTTACTACATGATTCAATTTGTGTTATTTCATAGTTTTGATGTCTTCACTATTATTCTTCAATGTAGAAAATAGTTTTAAAAAATAAAGAAAAACCCTTGAATGAGTAGGTGTTCTAAAACTTTTGACTGATTGTCATGTTCGCCTTAGATGGTAGTCTTCTCCCCAGTATCAGATATGAGACACTACCTTTAACCCTCACAGTATCTGGTAACCACAGTGAGACCATTTCCTTTTTGATTTTTCGTTCACCTTTTACACCTGTTGTTTTGGGTCATCCCTGGCTAGTATGTCATAATCCTTCTATTAATTGGTCTAGTAATTCTATCCTATCCTGGAACGTTTCTTGTCATGTGAAGTGTTTAATGTCTGCTATCCCTCCTGTTTCTTCTGTCCCCTCTTCTCAGGAGGAACCTGGTGATTTGACAGGAGTGCCGGAGGAATATCATGATCTGCGCACGGTCTTCAGTCGGTCCAGAGCCAACTCCCTTCCTCCTCACCGGTCGTATGATTGTAGTATTGATCTCCTTCCGGGGACCACTCCCCCTCGGGGTAGACTATACTCTCTGTCGGCTCCCGAACGTAAGGCTCTCGAGGATTATTTGTCTGTTTCTCTCGACGCCGGCACCGTAGTGCCTTCTTCCTCTCCCGCCGGAGCGGGGTTTTTTTTTTTTGTTAAGAAGAAGGACTCTGCGCCCCTGCGTGGATTATCGAGGGCTGAATGACATTACGGTTAAGAATCGTTATCCGCTTCCCCTTATGTCGTCAGCCTTCGAGATTCTGCAGGGAGCCAGGTTCTTTACTAAGTTGGACCTTCGTAACGCTTACCATCTCGTGCGCATCAGAGAGGGGGACGAGTGGAAAACGGCGTTTAACACTCCGTTAGGGCATTTTGAGTACCGGGTTCTGCCGTTCGGTCTCGCTAATGCTCCAGCTGTTTTTCAGGCATTAGTTAATGATGTACTGAGAGACATGCTGAACATCTTTGTTTTTGTCTACCTTGACGATATCCTGATTTTTTCACCGTCACTCGAGATTCATGTTCAGCACGTTCGACGTGTACTCCAACGCCTTTTAGAGAATTGTCTCTACGTGAAGGCTGAGAAGTGCGCCTTTCATGTCTCCTCTGTCACATTTCTCGGTTCTGTTATTTTCGCTGAAGGCATTCAGATGGATCCCGCTAAGGTCCAGGCTGTCAGTGATTGGCCCGTTCCAAGGTCACTTGTCGAGTTGCAGCGCTTTCTAGGTTTCGCTAATTTCTATCGGCGTTTCATTCGTAATTTCGGTCAAGTTGCTGCCCCTCTCACAGCTCTTACTTCTGTCAAGACGTGCTTTAAGTGGTCCGGTTCCGCCCAGGGAGCTTTTGATCTCCCCAAGAAGCGTTTTACGTCCGCTCCTATCCTCGTTACTCCTGACGTCACTAAACAATTCATTGTCGAGGTTGACGCTTCAGAGGTGGGCGTGGGAGCCATTCTATCCCAGCGCTTCCAGTCTGACGATAAGGTCCATCCTTGCGCTTATTTTTCTCATCGCCTGTCGCCATCGGAACGCAACTATGATGTGGGTAACCGCGAACTGCTCGCCATCCGCTTAGCCCTAGGCAAATGGCGACAGTGGTTGGAGGGGGCGACCGTTCCTTTTGTCGTTTGGACTGACCATAAGAACCTTGAGTACATCCGTTCTGCCAAACGACTTAATGCACGTCAAGCTCGTTGGGCGTTGTTTTTCGCTCGTTTCGAGTTCGTGATTTCTTATCGCCCGGGTAATAAGAACACCAAGCCTGATGCCTTATCCCGTCTCTTTAGTTCTTCTGTGGCTTCTACCGATCCCGAGGGGATTCTTCCTGATGGGCGTGTTGTCGGGTTGACTGTCTGGGGAATTGAGAGACAGGTTAAGCAAGCACTCACTCACACTGCGTCGCGCGCGCTTGTCCTAGTAACCTTCTTTTCGTTCCTGTTTCTACTCGTCTGGCTGTTCTTCAGTGGGCTCACTCTGCCAAGTTAGCTGGCCACCCCGGCGTTCGGGGTACACTTGCTTCTATTCGCCAGCGGTTTTGGTGGCCTACTCAGGAGCGTGACACGCGCCGTTTCGTGGCTGCTTGTTCGGACTGCGCGCAGACTAAGTCAGGTAACTCTCCTCCTGCCGGTCGTCTCAGACCACTTCCCATTCCTTCTCGACCATGGTCTCACATCGCCTTAGACTTCATTACCGGTCTGCCTTCGTCTGCGGGGAAGACTGTGATTCTTACGGTTGTCGATAGGTTCTCTAAGGCGGCACATTTCATTCCCCTCGCTAAGCTTCCTTCCGCTAAGGAGACGGCACAAATCATCATTGAGAATGTGTTCAGAATTCATGGCCTCCCGTTAGACGCCGTTTCAGACAGAGGTCCGCAATTCACGTCACAGTTTTGGAGGGAGTTCTGTCGTTTGATTGGTGCTTCCGTCAGTCTCTCTTCCGGTTTTCATCCCCAGTCTAACGGTCAAGCAGAAAGGGCCAATCAGACGATTGGTCGCATATTACGCAGCCTTTCTTTTAGAAACCCTGCGTCTTGGGCAGAACAGCTCCCCTGGGCAGAATACGCTCACAACTCGCTTCCTTCGTCTGCTACCGGGCTATCTCCGTTTCAGAGTAGTCTGGGGTACCAGCCTCCTCTGTTCTCGTCCCAGCTCGCCGAGTCCAGCGTTCCCTCCGCTCAGGCGTTTGTCCAACGTTGTGAGCGCACCTGGAGGAGGGTGAGGTCTGCACTTTGCCGTTACAGGGCGCAGACTGTGAGAGCCGCCAATAAACGTAGGATTAAGAGTCCTAGGTATTGTCGCGGCCAGAGAGTGTGGCTTTCCACTCGTAACCTTCCCCTTACGACAGCTTCTCGCAAGTTGACTCCGCGGTTCATTGGTCCGTTCCGTGTCTCCCAGGTCGTCAATCCTGTCGCTGTGCGACTGCTTCTTCCGCGACATCTTCGTCGCGTCCACCCTGTCTTCCATGTCTCCTGTGTCAAGCCCTTTCTTCGCGCCCCCGTTCGTCTTCCCCCCCGTCCTTGTCGAGGGCGCACCTATTTACAAGGTACGAAAGATCATGGACATGCGTTCTCGGGGACGTGGTCACCAGTACTTAGTGGATTGGGAGGGTTACGGTCCTGAGGAGAGGAGTTGGGTTCCATCTCGGGACGTGCTGGACCGTTCGCTGATTGATGATTTCCTCCGTTGCCGCCAGGGTTCCTCCTCGAGTGCGCCAGGAGGCGCTCGGTGAGTGGGGGGGTACTGTCATGTTTTGTCATTGGTTATCATGTCTTGTCTCTGTGCTTCCCTTCTATTCGTTTCCCTCTGCTGGTCTTATTAGGTTCTTTCCCTCTTTCTATCCCTCTCTTCCCCTCCCTCTCTCCCTCTCTCGCTCTCTCTCCCTATCGTTCCGTTCCTGCTCCCAGCTGTTCCTCATTCCCCTAAACTACCTCATTTACTCTTTTCACACCTGTCCCCTATTTTGCCCTCTGATTAGAGCCACTATTTCTCCCTCTGTTTTCCGCTTCTGTCCTTGTCGGATCCTTGTATGATGTTCGCTGTTCTGTGTCCTTGTCTCGCCCTGTCGTGTTTTATCTTCTTCAGATGCTGCGTGTGAGCAGGTGTCTTAGTCTGCTACGGTCGGTGCCTTCCTGAAGCAACCTGCAGTCTATGGTCGAGTCTCCAGTCAGTCCTCGCTACTACGAGTGGATTTCAGTTTTTCCTGTTTTGTTTTCTCCTTGATATATCCAGGATTATTCTTTTGTCATATACTGGAATAAAGACTCTGTTTTCGTTAAGTCGCTTTTGGGTCCTCATTCACCAGCATAACACTGATAGTGTACACCAATATACCACCTGGACCCAGGCCCACTCAATCAGTGTTTCAAATCAGACATCTTTTGTCTTTTTACCAAAACACAGTATTTGATTTGGGCAGGAGCTCACTGGAATTGAGTACCGGCACCTCAAATTTTCTTCTGCTTGACTTCCTCTACCTCCTATAGAATATTAGCTCAAAAGTATTGAGGAGTTCCTGCACCTAAATAAAAAAACACCCAAAATGAGTACTGGCACCTATTTCAGTCCAAGTCAAGCACTGGCCTAAACAGGCATATGCCATCAGATAGAATTCATAGCAAGAAGTAGGATGGGGTGGGAAAGGGATATATGCTGAATAAAAATATAAACACAATATGCAACAATTTCAAAGATCTTACTGAGTTACAGTTCATATGATAAAATCTGTCAATTGAAATGAATTAATTAGGCCCTAATCTATGGATTTCACATGGCTGGGCAGGGGTGCTGCCATGGGTGGGTCTGGGAGGACATAGGCCCATTCACTTGGAAGCCAGGCCCACCCACTGGGGAGTCAGGTCCAGCCAATCAGACAGAAATACCCCACCCCCCAAAGACATTTCCGCCAGTGAAGAAGCCGGATGTGGTCTTCGGCTGGTTGGATGTACTGCCAAATTCTCTAAAACGACATTGGACGCAGCTTATGGTAGAGAAATGGACATTCCTGCAGTCAGCATGCCAATTGCACACTCCCTCAAAACTGGAGACATCTGTGGCATTATGTTGTGTGACAAAATTGCACATTTTAGAGTCGCCTTTTATTGTCCCCAGCACAAGGTGCACTTGTGTAATGATCATGCCGTTTAATCAGCTTCTTGATAATCCATCCACCTGACAGGTGTGGCATATCTTGGCAAAGGAGAAATGCTCACTAAATGCTCACTGTAAACACATTTCTGGGAAACATGGGACCAACACTTTATATTTTTGTTCAGTGTATATTGACAATAATAATAATAGTAATACATGTTATTTGGCAGATGCCTTTCAGGACAGTCAAGAACATTGTACATTAAAAGTAGGCCTACATAAAATCTACTGCTGTACATAAAATCTATTTAATGTAGACCTATGTAATGAAATAGAATTATGGTTGATTATTAACTTGCTTTATCTTTTTGCTTTATCTTAGCCAGGTCGCAATTGTAAATGAGAACTTGTTCTCAACTTGCCTATCTGGTTAAATAAAGGTAAAATAAAAAAATAAAAAATAAAAATAATTAACCAGGAAAAACAAAGCCCACAATTTTTTTTAAAGAGACCGCAAATAGAAAAGGATGCTGGAGCATTTGCTAAGTTATTTGATATCAGTGATTTCACTATGAAGGGCCTCCAGTCACCCTCTATATCAATCACTGATTATACCAATCTAATCAAGGGTCGTAAAGACAGTTTCAGTATATTCACAGACAATTCTAAAGGTGATTTTGATAAACTCATTAAGCTTAAAGATGATTTGATGGTCAAAAATGAATTCCACTACAGCCCCATTGATGTGAATGGGGAGCTTGTTCGGTCCTCCTTTTTCTGTAGTCCACGATCAGCTCCTTTGTTTTCCTCACGTTGAGGGAAAGATTGTTGTCATGGCACCACACTGCCAGGTCTTTGACCTCCTCCCTATAGGCCGTCTCATCATTGTCGGTGTTCAGGCCTACCACCATTGTGTCGTCAGCAAACTTAATGATGGTGTTGAAGTCGTGCTTTGCCATGCAGTCGTATGTGAACATGGAGTAAAGGGAGTACAGGAGGGGACTAAGCCCGCACCCCTGCAAGGCTCCCGTGTTGAGGATCACTGCGGCCGATGTGTTGATGTAAACTTCTGACCCACTAGTCTTGTGATGCAGTGAATTATAAGTTAAATAATCTGTCTGTAAACAATTGTTGGAAAATTGCTTGTCATGCACAAAGTAGATGTCCTAACCGACTTGCTAAAACTATAGTTTGTTAACAAGAAATGTGTGGAGTGGTTGAAAAATAAGTTTTAATGACTCCAACATAAGTGTATGTAAACTTCCGACTTGAACTGTAAACCCTTAAAACATAGAAGGAAATAACTTCAAAACAATGGTTCTTTTGCATTTGGTTGTATTACTGTAAAGTCTACTCCCGAGTGGTGAAGTGGTCTAAAGCCCTGCATCTCAGTGCTTGAGGCTTCACTATGAACACCCTGGTTCAATTCCAGGCTGTATCACAACATGCTGTGATTGGGAGTCCTATAGGGCGGTGTACAATTGGCCCAGGTTTAGCCGGTGTAGGCCGTCATTGCAAATAAGAAGTTGTTCTTAACTGACTTGCCTAGTTAAATATATATATTTTAAATACTCCCATTCCTCCCCTCCGGCGTTCGACGTCGCTGGTATTACTAACCACAAGTCCTGGGATCCATCATTATGTACACCTGCAGATCATTTTGATACTCACCTGGACTCCATTTCCTTTCTGATTACCTCCCCTTTATCTGTCACTCCCTTGGGTTCCTTCATCAGTCGGTATTGTTCCTGTATACATGCATTATCGCCACTGTTGTGGTGTCTCGGTTCATGTTTGTTGTTTTATGAAATGTTGCACCTGCTTCTCGACTCACAGCGTCTACTTTACAGAATACCGACTCTAACTATGGAAGCAGGAGGAACATTGAATATTTCTGACGGTTGACGAACAGGGTTACCTGCTACTTCAACACCATAACCAGCTGGCACAACTGGGGATGGCAGGGTAGCCTAGTGGTTAGAGTGTTGGACTAGTAACTGAAAGGTTGCAAGTTTAAATCCCCGAGCTGACATGGTACAAATCTGTCGTTCTGCCCCGTGAACAGGCAGTTAACCCACTGTTCCTAGGCCGTCATTGAAAATAAGAATTTGTTCTTAACTGACTTGCCTAGTAAAATAAAGGTAACATTTTTTTTTAAATATGGAGGAGGTTCTTTGCATTTTGAAATGTCTCAAACACATCCAGGAGGTGTTGCCTTCAACCAGCAGAGGATACTCTACAACCAGTCGACCCAGCGAGCCAGCGCAACAGCCCATTCAGCAACCTGCTCAGGTCAGCTATGGCCATTTATCCCTCCCGGATGAGTATGATAGTACACCATCCACAAGCCGTGGCTTCCTACTTCTACTTTACACACCAGATGGGAGCCCCCACCACCAAGAGGTCCAACGTTGCCGCGGTTATTTCTCTACTGACTGGCGGGAGTTGGAATGGGCTACGGCCATCTGGGAGACAGGATTCCTGTGAGGGGTTCATGGCTCTGTTTTAAATGTATTTTTGATAATTCCCCAGAGGGTAATGCTCTATTGCAATTACGACAGGGGAACATGACAGCTTCTGAGTATGCGTTCACCTTCCGGACAGTAGTAGCATCCAGTGGATGGAATGAGCCGGCTATGCTATTCAGAAGAGGTTTACTCAAAGAAGCCCAGATGGAACTGGCCTGTCGAGACGATAACCTCACCCTGGACACACTCATTGCGATGGCTGTCCGGATAACCAACTTCAGGAAAGCCGGTACTCATCGCTTCTCTCCTTTCCTCAGTGAACACTCGGGATCAGAGCCTGAACCCATGGAGGTAGATGTCACACACCTCAGAGGACTTAATGAAATCACCACAAAGTATCGGTACAATCTCCCATTGGTGCCATCGAATACCGCCGCAGGACCCAGTTCTTTACCAAACTCAACTCAGCGTCTCCGTTACAATTACCAACATAAATGATCACACAATCAATATTAGTCACAAAATAATAACTTAGGTTCCTCAGTAAATGTTCCGTACCTCGGGCATAAAAAAAAGTCAGTGAACCCAAGTGACCTCAGGCACGCAATTGTCCATTCATAAAGATGAAGCGTATAACAAGAACCATGCGAAATACAGCACCATGCACATTCCCGGCCACACAACAACACAAATAAAGATTCACGATTTACAATGCCTTCGGAAAGTACTCAGACCCTTTGAATTTTTCCACATTTTGTTACAGCCTCATTCTAAATATTAATAATGACAAAGCAAAAACACATTTATTAAAATTAAAAACAGAAATACCTTATGTAAATAAGTATTCAAACCCTTTGCTATGAGACTTGAAATTGAGCTCCGGTGCATCCTGTCTCCATTGATCATCCTTGAGATGTTTCTACAACTTGATTGCAGTTCACCTGTGGTACATTAAATTGATTGGACATGATTTGGAAAGGCACACAACAGTCTATATAAGGTCACACAGTTGACAGTGCATGTCAGAGCAAAAAGCAAGCCATGAGGTTGACGGAATTGTCCGTAGAGCTCTGAGACAGGATTGTGTCGAGGCACAGATCTGTGGAAGGGTACCGAAAAATGTCAGCAGCATTGAAGGTCCCCAAGAACACAGGGGCCTCAATCATTCTTAAATGGAAGAAGTTTGGAACCACCAAGACTCTTCCCACAGCTGGCCACCTTACCAAACTGAGCAATCGGGGGAGAAGAGCCTTAGTCACCTCCCTAACCAAGAACCCGATGGTCACTCTGGAAGAAACCTGGCACCATCCCTACAGTAAAGCATGGTGGTGGGAGAATCGTGATATGTGGATGTTTTTCAACAGCAGGAACTGGGTGACTAGTCAGAAGCAAAGGAAATATGAACGGCGCAAAGTACAGAGAGATCCTTGATGACAACCTGCTCCAGAGCGATCAGAACCTCAGACTCGGGCGAAGGTTCACCTTCCAACAGGACAACAACCCTAAGCACACAGCCAAGGCGGAGTGGCTTGGGACAAGTCTCTGAATGTCCTTGATTGGCCCAGCCAGAGCCCGGACATGAACCCGATTGAACATCTCTGGAGAAACCTGAAAATAGCTGTGCTGAGATGCTCCCCATCCAAACCTGACAGCGCTTGAGAGGATCTGCAGAGAATAATGGAAGAAACTCTCAAAATACAGGTGCGCCAAGCTTGTATCATCATACCCAAGAACACTTGAGACTGCCAAAGGTGCTTCAACAAAGTACTGAATAAAGTGTCTGTATACTTATGTAAATGTAATAATTCCGTTTTTTACATTTTTTATAAATGTGTGGACTCTGTGTGGAATTATAGTGTTTAACATGATTTTGAAGGACTGCCTCATCTCTGTACCCCACACATACAATTATCTGAAAGGTCCCTTAGTCGAGCAGTGCATTTCAAACAGATTCAACCACAGACCAGGGAGATTTTCCAATGTCTGGCAAAGAAGGGCACCTATTGGTAGATGGGTAAAACACAATAAAGCAGACATTGAATATCCCTTTGAGCATGATAAAGTTATTAATTACACTTTGGATGGTGTATCAATACACCCAGTCACCGCAAAGATGCAGACATCCTTCTGTAACTGTTAAGGTTCCAGAGTTTAATGGTTGTAATAGAAACCTGAGGATGGCTCAACAACATTGTAGTTATTCCACAATATACTAACCTAATTGACAGAGTGAAAAAAGGAAGTTTGTACAGAAAACAAATATTCCGAAACATGCATCCTGTTTGCAACAATTCACTTTTTGTCATTTTTTTTTTTTTTACCTTTATTTAACCAGGCAAGTCAGTTAAGAACAAATTTTTATTTTCAATGACGGCCTAGGAACAGTGGGTTAACTGCCTGTTCAGGGGCAGAACGACAGATTTGTACCTTGTCAGCTCGGGGGTTTGAACTTGCAACCTTGCAGTTTCTAGTCCAACGCTCTAACCACTAGGCTACCCTGCCACCCCAATGAATACAAAGTTTTATGTTTGGGGCAAATCCAACACAACACATTACTGAGTACCACTCTCCTTATATTAAAGCATAGTTGTAGCTACATCATGTTATGGATACTGTGGTGTAATGTTACAAATTAGACATGCCATGCATTTTGTTACTTAGAGTACTGTCTATTGTTATATGATAGTGTTTTTTCTACTGATACAAACTGTCTTTGAGTAACTTAGTCATGTGGCCAAGGGCCGTTTGGGGGTGACCACAATAAGTGATACATCCTGTTATTTTGGTATCTACCAAGGGCACAGCTGTGTAGAGATATGCAAGAGAACAGAAACTAGCTGGAGCAGCAGCACCTAAATATCAGCAGAAATAGTAACAAAACATCACTTGTCTGCACTCTATTCTTCCACCCATGTCTTCACACATCTGCTAACTGCCACGTAGACAGAGGTTGTACTTTTCTATAAAAGCTGAAACCCAACTCTGTTTATTGGGCTCCTAACTCTGCACCATTGAGTGATTTGTTTACCGCTTCAGATTTAAAAGTCTTATAATAAAGTTGATGTTTTAAGAATCTACAGTGTCTCTTCATTTGGGTTAGAATTTCCACAATAATTATTGGAGACAAAGATGATCAGCTAATTCCGCTTGCGGATCGTTCCCAGGGACACCAAGGTTAACTGTGCATAGAGGCTAGGTTAGACGTGGCTCAGGGAGCCCACACTCCGATTGAGAGGAGCAGAAGGGAACTGCCTCGGACCCGGCAGGGAGTGAGGCGCCATCCCGAAAATACAGTGTTAAGGGTGAGACTGATTTTCTTAAACACAACCTCCAATTGGGGAAAGTTCTGTTAACTTTTAGAAAATCTTGTTCTGGAAACAGGTCATGTGTGTTAGAGATACCAGGACAGTCCTGTTGAAAGCGATTCCATGATAAGATCCTGTGGTACTATAAAGATACCAGGACAGGATCCTGATGAAAGTATTCCAGGACAAGTTCCTGAAGTAATATGCCATGGGTTACGATCGTTAGATGTAAATGCATGAGCTATGTGATTCCAGGACAGGGTCCTGAGGTAGAAATAAGAAATATTCCTGAAGGTTAAAACATTTTTTATTGTAGAAAATAAGGAATTAATTAAACAGTTGATTATAATTGGGATTGACTGTGGTGGAAGAAGAGGAGGACCAATATGCAGCTTGGTAAGTGTCCATATTGATAATTTTTTATCAAATTAAATAAATATAAATATTTAACATTCATGAAAATACAAGTATTATACATCAAAATAAAGAGTAACTTCTTGTTAATCCAGCCGCTGTGTCAGATTTCAAAAAGGCTTTACGGCGAAAGCACACCATGCGATTATCTGAGGACAGCGCCCCGCATACAAACACATGAAAAACATTTTTCACTTTTGTTCGATAAAGTCCTTCTTTATATCCATAAAAACTCAGTTTAGCTGGCGCGCTTCATTCAATAATCCACAGATTTCTCTTCTTCAAAATGCATACAAAATGAATCCCAATAAACTTATCCAAACAAGTCAAACAATGTTTATAATCAAACCTCAGGTACCCTAATACGTAAATAAACCAAATTTAAGACGGAGAACAGTATGTTCATTACCTGAGATAAATAACAAAGAACGTGCTTTCACCCACGCGCTTGGAAACACTACAGCCAATTTGTAAGTCGCTCTGGATAAGAGCGTCTGCTAAATGACTTAAATGTAAATGTAAATGTACAGCCAAAATGGGAGCCACTTAGAAAAACTACAACTTCTGGCTTATTTTTCCAAAAACCAGCCTGAAACTCTTTCTGTTGACATCTAGTGGAAGCCCCAGGAACTGCAATCTGGGAGGACTTTGCCTCATAATAAGTATGAAAGCCATTGGAAACAGTGGAAGGCTGTAGTCATTGAATGCTTATAGAGTATCTAATTGGTTAGGACCCAGATTGCAGTTCCTATGGCTTCCACTAGATGTCAACAGTCTTTAGACATTGTTTCAGGCTTGTTTTCTGAAAAATTAAGAAGAATGAGACCTTTCTCTCAGTGGACTGTAGAATCATGCAGTGCTGGTTTTGCACATGACCGAGTGTGTGCCCTTCGTTGTTTATCATTTCTATTGAATACGCAATTGTCCGGTTTAAATACTATCAACAATTGACAACCTGAGGATGAATTATAAACATTGTTTGACATGTTTCGACAAACTTTACTGTTACTATTAGGATGTATTCGTCTGCATGTTTTGACCGCCTTTGAGCCAGTGGATTACTGAACAAAACAGAGTTTTTGGGATATAAAGAGTGACTTTATCGAACAAAACTAAGATTTATTGTGTAGCTGGGACTCTTGTGACTGCAACCATATGAAGATCTTCAAAGGTAAGTGATTAATTTTATTGCTATTTCTGACTTTTGTAATTCCTTTACTTGTTGTAAAATGTTGTATGCTTTCGTAAGCAGGGCGCTGTCCTCAGATAATCGCATGGTATGCTTTCGCCATAAATCCTTTTTGAAACTGACAAAGCGGCTGGACTAACTTCTCTAGGGTAGGGGGCAGCATTCTGAATTTTGGATGAAAAGCGTGCCCAAATTAAATTCTACTCAGGCCCAGAAGATAGGATATGCATATAATATATGCATATAATTGTTAAAATAGTGTATGTGAGTATAACAGAACTGATTTTGCAGGCAAAAACCTGAGAAAAATCCATTCAGGAAGCAGGATTTTTTTTGTTACTGTAGTTTTCTATTCAATGCCATTACATTGCAATATCCATTGATTTAGGACTCAAATTGCAGTTCCTATGCCTTCCACTAGATGTCAACAGTCTTCAGAAATTGTTTCAGGCTTGTATTCTGAAAAATGAGGGTATAAGAGCAGTCTGAATGAGTGGACCCTGCAGTGTCACAGAACTTTTTAATGCTTGCGACCGAGAGTGCCTTTCTTGTTTACCTTTTATATTGACAACGTTATTGTCCAGTTGAAATATTATCGGTTATTTAGGCTTAAAACAACCTGAGATTAGAATATAAACATTGTTTGACATGTTTCTATGTTACATGTTACAGATACAATTTGGATTTTTTGTCTGCCTGTTGTGACTGCGTTTGAACCTGTGGATTACTGAAGAAAACGCGCAAACAAAAGGTTTGAGGTTTTTGGATATAAAGAGAGACTTTATCAAACAAAACAAACATTTATTGAGTAAATGAATGTCTTCTGAGTGCAACCATATGAAGATCATCAAAGGTAAGTGATGATGGCGATGGAAATGCATTTGGCAGTAAATCTACTTCAATTCGGTAAATGGCACTGTGTGCTCTTTTCAAAGGATGGATCCCAGTCGGTTATGGGTTATGGGATACAGGGGGTCGAGGGTGGTCTGCCGGGCATTGGGATGACAAACCAACTCGGGATGGGGAGGGCTTTTAACGGGTGGAATAGTAGGGACCAATTGGAGGTTTACTTAGTAGAAAGGCAAAATCATGGTACAGCTATATAGACACTCAATCATCATGTTACTTTTTAATGGTACGTTTACAAACATATATTTTGATAAAAATAATTGAAAGATGTGTCTCATTATGGTAGGTGGTGAAATAAGTATAGCCAGTTACAATTGTAATGGCCTAGCAGATAATAAGAAAAGACAATCAGTATTTACCTGGCTAAAAGAGAAGGAATATAATATATATATTGTTTACAGGAAACACATTCAACAGTTTGAGATGAAGTTTTGTGGAAAAAAGAACTGGGGGGGCGAAATATACTTCTCCCATGGGTAAAGAAATTCAAAAGGGGTGATGGTTTTAATCAACAATAATTTTGATTCAAATGTGTAAATTGTCCAAACAGATCCTCAAGGTAGATGGATTATTTTGAATATGTTATTGGACAATAAACAGATATGGCTTATTAACCTATACGGTCCAAATAATGATGATCCAAGCTTCTTTGAAAATATATATAAGAATCTATCAACTCTACAAGCAACACTAGACTCTATTATTATGTTGGGAGAATTTCATACGGTCTTAAATACCTCTGCTTGAGGCAATTGGGGCCTTTAAGGATGGGAAAAATCCAGGGCTGGATGGCATACCAGTGGAAGTATACAAAACTTTTTTTGGTATACTCAAAGGACCATTATTGGCTTGTTTCAATCACTCCTATATAAATGGTAGATTATCAGACACGCAACAAGAAGGTCTGATATCATTATTACTGAAACAGGACCCAAGTGGTATATATAAAGATCCAGTCCATTAAAAAAATTGGAGACCTCTTACACTTCAGTGTTGTGATGCAAAAATCCTAGCAAAATGCTTGGCACATAGACTTAAAAAAGAATTGTCAGATATTATTCATCCTAATCAGACAGGTTTTTTACATGGACGATACATTGGTGATAATATAACACAAGTACTGGAAACAATAGAACACTATGAAATATCGGGGACACCAGGCCTGGTTTTCATAGCTGATTTTGAAAAAGCTTTTGATAAAGTACGACTGAAGTTTACATATAAATGGCTAGAATATTTCAATTTTGGAGAATATCTTTTAAAATGGGTTAAGGTTATGTATAGTAACCCTAGGTGTAAAATAGTAAATAATGGCTACATCTCAGAAAGTTGAAAACTATCTAGAGGAGTAAAACAAGGTTGTCCACTATCAGCATATCTATTTATTATTGCCATCGAAATGTTAGCTGCAAAGATTAGATCAAACAATAATATTAAGGGATTAGAAATCCGTGGCTTAAAAACTAAAGTGTCATTGGACGCTGATGATTCATGTTTTGTTTTAAAACCACAATTGGAGTCTCCCCATTGCCTCATAGAGGATCTAGATACTTTTGCTATCCTCTCTGGATTAAAAGCAAATTATGATAAATGTACCATATTACGTATTGGATCACAAAAAAATGCACATTTTACATTACCATGTAGTTTACAATTAAATGGTCTGACGGAGATGTGGACATACTCGGTATACAAATCCCAAAAGAAAGAAATGATCTCACTCCAATACATTTTTATAGAAAGTTAGCAAAAATAGATAAGATCTTGCTACCATGGAAAGGAAAATACCTGTCTATTTGTGGAAAAATCACCCTTATTAACTCCTTAGTTATATCACAGTTGACCTATTTGCTTATGGTTTTGCCTACACCTAGTGACCTGCTTTTTAAATTATATGAACAAAATTTTTGTATTTTATTTGGAACGGCAAACCAGATCAAATTAAAAGGGCCTATTTATATAATGAATATGAATTCGGTGGGCAGAAATTCTTAAATATTAAAGCATTAGACTTCTCACTAAAGGCATCAGTCATACAAAAGTTATACTTAAATCCAAACTGGTTCTCTAGTAAATTGGTACAAATGTCTCATCCTATATTCAGGAAGGGCCTTTTCCCCTTTATTCAGATTACACCTGCTCAATTTCTGTTGTTTGAAAAGGAAATAATCTCCAAAATATCTTTATTTTTTAAACAAGCCTTAGAAAGTTGGTTGCAATTTCAATTTAATCCACCTGAAAGGACGGAACAAATAGTACAACAAATATTGTGGTTACATTAAAATATACTAATTGATTTAAAAAACTGTATTTATCGATTTATTTTTATTTTTAAGGTATACTTTTAGTGAATGATATCATAAATAGGACCGGTGGAGTTATGTCACACATGCAGCTAACACAGACATATGGAAATGTCTGCTCTACCCAACATATCAGGCGAAACCCGAGGACAAACCATTCAGATTTTTGGTGTTTCATTGGGAATCCAGATTTCTAAGGGACTTGCTTTCAGTTCCTACCGCTTCCACTGGATGTCACCAGTCTTTAGAAATTGGTTGAGGTTTTTCCTTTGTGTAATGAAGAAGTAGCCCTGTTCAAAACAAGGTACTATTTGATAGAGGTGCGTGACCAGAAAGCTGGCGTCAGTTTGTTTTCTTCCTGTATTGAACACAGATCATCCCGTCTTCAATTTGATCAATTATTTACTTTAAAAAATACCTAAAGTTGTATTACAAAAGAAGTTTGAAATGTTTTGGCAAGGTTTACAGGTAAGTTTTGAGATATTTGTAGTCACGTTGCGCAAGTTGGAACCAGTGTTTTTCTGGATCAAACACGCCAAATAAATGGACATTTTGGATATATATGGACGGAATTAATCAAACAAAAGGACCATTGGTGATGTTTATGGGACATATTGGAGTGCCAACAGAACAAGTTTGTCAAAGGTAAGGCATGATTTATATTTTTATTTATGCATTTTGTGTCACGCCTGCAGGGTTGAAATATGTTTTCTCTCTTTTGTTTACGGAGGTGCTATCCTCAGATAATAGCATCGTTTGCTTTCCCCGAAAAGCCTTTTTGAAATCTGTCATTATGGCTGGATTCACAACACGTGTAGCTTTAATTTGGTATCTTACATGCCTGATTTCATGAGCGTTTGATTTTTATAGGAATGTATTTGATTTTGGCGCTCTGGATTTTCTCTGGCTTTTGGCCAAATGGGACGCTACTGTCCCACATATCCCAGAGAGTTAATATCCTTTGCAAAGACAAGGGCCTCAGTATTGTACTACCCCCGGAGAAATGTAATATCGTGATGCTGTCCGACATGGTCTCATTGGCATTAGTTACTGACCATGCGCCCCTCACGTGGATGGCTGGTAAGAGAAACAATAACAACAGAATAGCCAGATGGTTTTTGTCTTTACAACCGTTCTCTTTCCATGTCATCCACAGGGCCGGATTGAGGACACGACCAAGATGGTGCGTCTGGAGCCCGACCCTCCGGTTCGGTCCTGGGGGGGAAGGTATGTGGAAGGCCCACCAGAGGGCAGGCTGGGCTCACGGATAGTAGCCCAACAAGGCATGGGAGACAAGGTAACCAGAGGCAATTGAACACAGCTGACGGTACTAATGACATATTCTCCTTCCCCTATAAAAGAGAGAGAATGGAACCAGTAGAGAGGGGAGGGGAAAACTATCTCTGGAAGATGGCCACCTAGACAGAGGAGCTATCCAGGAAGAACCACTAAGATGGTGACAATACCGTGACTTTTGTTGTAGTTTAAAGATAATCCTATCGCGTTCATGTTTCATCTGGAGAAGATGTATGTTTTTCCTTGGAAGGTTTTAATTGATTATGTTGGAGTGTTTGTGTTTACATTTACATTTAAGTCATTTAGCAGACGCTCTTATCCAGAGCGACTTACAAATTGTGTTGACCAAATGCCCTCAATAGAGAACTGTGTTCAATCAAGAAAACCCACTCCTGACTCGTTTATTCCACCTTCCCGCTTTAGAGTGACGCCCAATTACTTGGTCAGCTCACATTAGTAACAGTAATGCCTCTGATGGACATGCGTGGATGTGCACATCGTACTACTGGTTTAGCATCTCATGAAATATTCACACGAAGACCCATGAGAATACTAAACACCCCATTCCCACAGAATAGGCTGACACTGATGTACTGTGAGGACCAAATGGTAAGTTACTGTCCTGCACTTAACAATGTTCTGAAATCTATTCTCACCCAGGGTAAAAGCTGCTTTACCTGGACCACTCCACAAACTTCAGCCAGGCGATTGGGTGGTCATCAAGGACCTCCGCAGAAAGACTACGCACCAACCGCACTGGACTGGTCCATTCCAGGTGCTACAGACAGCAGTGAAGGATGCAGAGAGATCTACTTACTCACGTCAGCCACTGCAGGGAGGTTCCCCACAATCCAGGTGACGAATTGTCGTCGGCGACTCTAGTGGCCATAGGAAGACCAGGACTAGACTCTAAGCATCATTTCGTACACTAGAGTTGAGGAACAATGGGAAAGTAATTCTGCTTTGAAAGTTGATCAAGTTAACCTCACTTTTGAAAAAAATGGCCCTTGAATGTTTTGGTAAACCTACTGGAGAGCTCTTCTTTGTCTACACCCATTCAGCATCGTTCACACCCTCTTAAGCCTTAACCCCGCTCAACACTTTAAGGATTAACATGTGAGGCCATGTACTAAACAACCAAATATTTCAAGAATAGAGGCTGGTTTATACTACGGGTGTATTTGTAAATTGTTATGGAGATTCACATGGTTAAGGTAATGGTAAGATAATGACTAAATGATTAATACGTTCCAATTAATGTTAAGGCCATAACTAACAGTATTCCACCCTGTCACTGTATAATGGAGTAAAATGTGTTTGAATCATAAGACTAGAATTCTTGATTGTATGTGCATAAAAAAGAGGAACTGTTAACAGACAAGAGACTGTGGCAGACAACTTGTGACAACTGTGAAACTGATAACAGGGAAGGAGGTCTCCCCACCCAGGAAGGGGAGAAACCGTTGTGCTTGCAGTAGATTGTGTAACATGTTGCAGGATATGATAAGCAAGGTATGTGTTGGAGAAACCTTGTAAACATCATTTCCAGTGTTAGAGGGGCATTTATATTACCAAATGTGAGGTATAAAAGGCTATGTGCATTGTATGATTTTTAGCGCTCTCGTGAATAAACCTTCTGACTATTATAAGCTTGTCTGTTTCATTCAACTAGAATCTTACAAATTCTGGGTTGCAGACTGAGCAGTTTATGAACATAGAGAACATAAGTGCGACCTGGGCGTTCATAAACGTAGAGCTTTGTCAAATTGCCCTTTTGTAATTTCAGAGCATTTCGCTCTCGGAGCGTTCAGAGCGCACACTGGATGCTCTGGCCGAGGAGTAGGGTTGATCCCAAGCTAACGTTGGCTAGCTTGCTAGCTACTTCCAGACACATGAGAGAACAGCTCACTGACTTTTTTACTCGCCCTAGCAGAGCTGGTTAGGCTGTTATGTTATGACTGTAACTGTGCTGCTGGCAACAATTTAATTACACTTTTCTGCCAACATTTACTTAGACCGGCCATATTCAACAGGTATTGAGCATTCGCAAATGTGTCAGTTATTCTGCGCTTTGGCACACTCGGATGAGAGTGATCTGAAATCTGAGTAGATAGTGAGAGCGAATTTACCAGCTACCTTCTGACAAAATTAGAAATGTGTAACTTAAAATATAGCTAGCTCTATCTTACCTTATCATGGATAGACACTTCTCCCTCTCTGTCACGGAGGCCATGGATGCCCTTAGTTTGAAGATGTAATCCAGAGACAGGCGTTTTATACAGCCTTTTGTGTTCTTTTTGTCTCCCTCTGCATATTTGCAATCAAAGGCCAGAATTCTTCTTAGCTATCATATTCAAATTCCTCCGGGCCTTTCAGTAATTTCAAACCTCGGTCCTCCAGAAAGGGGAGATCAACACTTTGATATCATTAAAAAAAGCTGCATTAGAAAGGATTACCTACAAATACTGACCAGCTCATGTTAGACAGAAGCGTGCTACATGGCAAGACCAATCTGAAGCCAGTGTAGGGAGGCTAGCACAAATTTATTTGGCACTAACTGAAGTTCATTTAGTGCTTTATCCGGGTAGCCGGAAAGTAGAGCATTGCAGTAGTCTAACCTAGAAGTGACAAAAGCATGGATTCATTTTTCTGCATAATTTTTGGACAGAAAGTTTCTGATTTTTGCAATGTTACGTAGATGGAAAAAAGCTGTCCTTGAAACAGTTTTGATATGTTCTTCAAAAGAGAGATCAGGGTCCAGAGTAACGCCGAGGTCCTTCAGTTTTATTTGAGACGACTGTACAAGCATCAAGATTCATTGTCAGATTCAACCGAAGATTTCTTTGTTTCTTGGGACCTAGAACAAGCATCTCTGTTTTGTCCGAGTTTAAAAGTAGAAAGTTTGCAGCCATCCACTTCCTTATGTCTGATTTACAGGCTTCTAGCGAGGGCAATTTTGGGGCTTCACCATGTTTCATTGAAATGTACAGCTGTGTGTCATCTGCATAGCAGTGAAAGTTAACATTATGTTTTCTAATGAGATCCCCAAGAGGTAAAATATATAGTGAAAACAATAGTGGTCCTAAAACGGAACCTTGAGGAACACCGACATTTACAGTTGATTTGTCAGAGGACAAACCATTCACAGAAACAAACTGATATCGTTCCGACAGTTAAGATCTAAACCAGGCCAGAACTTGTCCATGTAGACCAATTTGGGTTTCCAATCTCTCCAAAAGAATGTGGTGATCGATGGTATCAAAAGCAGCACTAAGGTCTAGGAGCATGAGGACAGATGCAGAGCCTCGGTCTGACATTCTTTAAAGGTCATTTACCACCTTCACAATTGCAGTCTCAGTGATATGATGGGGTCTAAAACCAGACTGAAGCATTTCGTATACATTGTTTGTCTTCAGGAAGGCTGTGAGTTGCTGCACAACAGCTTTTTTTTTTTAAATTGAGAGGAATGGAAGATTCAATATAGGCCAATAGTTGTACAAATATTTTCTGGGTCAAGGTTTGGCTTTTTTCAAGAGATGCTTTATTACTGCCACTTTTAGTGAGTTTGGTACACATCCGGTGGATAGAGAGCCGTTTATTATGTTCAACATAGGAGGGCCAAGCACAGGAAGCCGCTCTTTCAGTAGTTCAGTTGGAATAGGGTCCAGTATGCAGCTTGAAGGTTTAGAGGCCATGATTATTTTCATCATTGTGTCAAGAGATATAGTACTAAAACACTTGAGTGTCTCTCTTGATCCTAGGTCCTGGCAGAGTTGTGCAGACTCAAGACAACTGAGGTTTGGAGGAATACACAGATTTAAAGAGGAGTCCATAATTTGCTTTCTAATGATCATGATCTTTTCCTCAAAGAAGTTCATTAATTTATTACTGCTGAAGTGAAAGCTATCTTCTCTGGGGGAATGCTGCTTTTTAGTTCGCTTTGCAACAGTATCAACATTTGTTTTCGGGTTGTTCTTATTTTCCTCAATTAAGTTGGAAAAATAGGATGATCGAGCAGCAGTGAGGGCTCTTCGATTCTGCACGGTACTGTCTTTCCAAGCTAGTCGGAAGACTTCCAGTTTGGCGTGGCGCCATTTCTGTTCCGATTTTCTGGAAGCTTGCTTCAGAGCTCGGGTATTTTCTGTATACCAGGCAGCTAGTTTCTTATGACAAATATTTTTAATTTCTAGGGGTGCAACTGCAGTCAGGTGGCAGATTTTATTTTATTTTTTATATATATATTTTTTTGTGTCTGGAAAGGCATCAAGGAATCTTTGGGTTGTCCGAGAATTTATAGCATGACTTTTGATGATCCTTGGTTGGGGTCTGAGCAGATTATTTGTTGCGATTACAAACGTAATAAAATGGTGGTCCGATAGTCCAGGATTATGAGGGAAAACATTAAGATCCACAACATTTATTCCACGGGACAAAACTAGGTACAGAGTATGACTGTGACAGTGAGTAGGTCCAGAGACATGTTGGAAAAAACCCACCGAGTCAATGATTGCTCCGAAAGCCTTTTGGAGTGGGTCTGTGAACTTTTCCATGTGAATATTAAAATCACCAAAAATTAGAATATTATCTGCTATGACTACAAGGTCCGATAGGAATTCAGGGAACTCAGTGAGGAACGCTGTTTTTGGCCCAGGAGGCCAGTAAACAGTAGCTATAAAAAGTGATTCAGTAGGCTGCATAGATTTCATGACTAGAAGCTCAAAAGAGGAAAACGTTGTTTTCATTTGTAAATTGAAATTTGCTATCGTAAATGTTAGCAACACCTCCGCCTTTGCGGGATGCAAGGGGGATATGGTCACTAGTGTAACCAGGAGGTGAGGCCTCATTTAACACAGTAAATTCATCAGGCTTAAGCCATGTTTCAGTCAGACCAATCACATCAATATTATGATCAGTGATTAGTTAATTGACTACAACTGCCTTTGAAGTGAGGGATCTAACATTAAGTAGCCCTATTTTGAGATGTGAGGTATCACAATCTCTTTCAATAATGGCAGGAATGGAGGTCTTTATCCTAGTGAGATTGCTAAGGCGAACATCGCCATGTTTAGTTTTGCCAAACCTAGGTCGAGGCACAGACACGGTCTCCATGGGGATAGTTGAGCTGACTACACTGACTGTGCTAGTGGCAGACTCTACTAAAATGGCAGGCTGGCTAACAGCTGCCTGTCCTGCAACCTATTTTATTGTGAAGCTAGAGGAGTTAGAGCCCTGTCTATGTTGGTAGATAAGATGAGAGCACCCCTCCAGCTAGGATGGAGTCCGTCACTTCTCAGAAGGCCAGGCTCGGTCTTGTTTGTGGGTGAGTCCCAGAAAGAGGGCCAATTATCTACAAATTCTATCTTTTGGGAGGGGCAAAAAACAGTTTTTAAACAGCGATTGAGTTGTGAGAATGCTGTAGAGCTCATCACTCCCCCTAACTGGGAGGGGGACAGAGACAATTACTCAATACCAACACATCTTTCTAGCTGATTTACACGCTGAAGCTATGTTGCGCTTGGTGACCTCTGACTGTTTCATCCTAACATTGTTGGTGCCGAGGTGGATAACAATATCTCTATACTCTCTACACTCGCCAGATTTAGCTTTAGCCAGTACCATCTTCAGATTAGCCTTAACGTCGATAGCCCTGCCCCCTGGTAAACAGTGTTTGATCGCTGGATGATTCGTTTTAAGTCTAATACGGCAGGTAATGGAGTCATCAATTATACCCTGATGAAGACAGCTTGGCTCTCGAAACGTTGGTATTAAATTTTTGGATCTGAGCTCCAAGAGTGTGCGGCTTTCTTTTATTGTCAAGTTTCTACTCCGCTAGCCAGCACCTCGTCTTAATAGGTGTGCGTTTCTTTTTCTTCTAAATGGAGTCACCAATGACTAGGGTTTTCAATTTGTCAGAGCTTCTGGTGGGAAGCTTCGGCGTCTCAGACCCCGTAATGGGAGGAGTAGAGACCAGAGAAGGCTCGGCCTCAGACTCCGTCTTGCTGCTTAATGGGGAAAACCGGTTGAGCATTCCTACAGCATTTCCCTGCGAGGGGATTTGTACTAACGTTACTATCTGTACTTACTGGTGGCACAGACGCTGTTTCATCCTTTCCTACACTGAAATTACCCTTGCCTAACGATTGTGTCTGAAGCTGGGCTTGCAGCACAGCTATCCTCGCCGTAAGGCGATCGTTCTCCTGTATAATATGGGTACATCGACTGCAATTAGAAGGCATCATGTTAATGTTATTACTTAGCTTCGGCTGTTGGAAGTCCTGACGAACCATGTCCAGATAAAGCGTCCGGAGTGAAAAAGTTGAATGAAAAAGAAAAAGTTGAGTGAGGGAAAACTAAAAATATAAATGGTAATTAAAAATTTAAAACTTTTAAGTTGTCGGGCATCAAATAAGGTTGGCAAGAAAACTCACAGCGACACGTAAACAAGTCTGCAACCTCAGTCACTCAATTGTCCTCAATAAACAGTGCATGAAACAAACTTTGATCCTTTCTGCTTTAATCCTGTAGTGGTTCTGCCACCAGGGAGAAGTTTGACACAAACCGATGGTACCATCCTTCCATCCCAAGGAACCGTTGAAGGGCATTGAGGGTGGTTGGCACAGGGAAGTCTTGGTCTTTTCAGGATCTACATGAATGCCGTCAAGAGGTCACCATAGGAGCTTCAGGGAGGTTTGGCAGAAGTTACTCTTCTTCATGTTCAATGTCAGACCAGCTTCTCTAACCTTGTCCAACAATGCCTGAAGATCTTGAAAGTGTTTTTCTCTGGTCTGGTGTTGGGAAATAATCAGAATTGGTTGGTAACATAGGTAAGATGTTTTATATTCATCATATGCTTATGAGTTATTTCTCATAAGAATGTATTTTGTTGTACTATAGTGGTGGCCATTGGCAGTTATCTGTTCTATGTCAAGACTAAGTTGCATGGGCCGCAGAGAGGGGAGAGGTCAAGGTGTCATCGTGTGAACATATCTTTTGCTCCACTGTGTCTGTGTGCCAGTCACTCCCTACTTTTCCCATCGGGGAGAGGAGGATGGCAGTGTCTGGAATCATTCTATGCTCTCTGTGAGCTTGTCCAGGATTGGTTGTATTTAGAATTGGTTGTATCTAAATTACAGTTTGATATATACATGCCTGTTGATATGGAGGATTGGTTTATGATTCTGGGTTTGAGGAAGGAGACAAAGCTGAACGATTTATTATGTCTATGCTATCTGACTATATGTGTTCTTTGCTATTAAAGGATCTCAGTTGCAATGTAGAGGGGGCTCTCAGAGAATTCATTGATAGACACTGAATTGATCTGAGAGTCACAGGGTTGTGATAGAGCTCATATAATTAAAGATGGACTTTGATAACTAACTCTGACTTGTGTTGTGGTTTGCACTCATGATTTGGTAAATAGAGGACATTTCCACAACACTGGGCATAGATAATAACAGTATATATTCCAGGTAGGTGAAACAGATCTTCCCTTTGAACTCACCTAACATAGTCTACCTGACTCTTTGGATGGTGGCAGGCGCATTCTTTAATCCAAAAAGCAGGAATGTTTTGTGCTTCAGGAGTTTGGTGCTTATCAGGCATTAACTGTACCAGAGCAATGGCAGAGAAGACTGCCACACTTGGACCCCAATCATGTAACTGTGTAGCTTCTGCTTGGAAGAAATGCTTCTCGCTCTGATTGTGT